>NC_081431.1:54775691-55148191 GCF_949786415.1 Peromyscus eremicus | reverse complement strand
TTCTTCCAGTCTCTGGCAATTGTCATTTACGCTTAACAGCCAAGAGATGAGTTGTATTGGATCTATGTGAGTGACACTGAATGGCACTTATCTTGTGAGCCCTATTTATTTTACTTAATATAATGATCTCCAGTTCAACCCAAGTTGTGACAAATGACAGGATTTTGTTCTTTATTCATTGCAGCATAGTGTTCAACAGCACGTATGTACCACATTTTTTCAACTCATCAGTTCAGAGACTCTTGGCTTGATAGAAGTTTTTGGCTTTTGTGAATGGATAGTGTTGCAATGAACCTGAGTGTATAGACATCTATTAAACACACAATTAAACACAATTCTTTGTGAGCACCAAATAATGTGGTTAGTATTCCTGTGGTGATTCTGATTTGAGTTGTCCTGGTGCTTAAGATACAGTTTTGTTTTTTGTAACAGTTCCACTAACTCACAGTCCCACCAACAGTGTACACAGCTCCTCCTTCTCCATCATCAACATTACTTACTATCTAATATGCTTTTGATAATACCCAGTCTAGTCAGAGGTACTGATACTCTTCTCTTTCCTGATTAATTATATTGAGCCCCTTCCAATACAGGGCATGCCAGATGCCCACTTTCACGGTCATTTATTTTGTTATTTTGATGTTTTTTTGAGCTTCCTATATATTCTGTATATTATGTGTTCTTCCCTTTAATACTTAGCATTCCAAAACTCACTCCAGTGTAATTAGTTTTTCTTTTAGTTTTCTAGGTTTGACGACAGGAACTAGGGCTGGAGATGTGAAAATACCTTATGTATTTTTTTCTTCCTGGGACAATAATGATTTCTGACTCCTGCTGGGGCCAACTTCACATCCCCATAGAGGTACTGACATAGGCTGATTTTGGCCCAGCTGTACCTGGCTGGAGTCTAAAGATGGCCTTACCCCTTTTGAATGTAGTTATGCAGATTTTTCGGAAGGGCTCTCTGTTGACTTGAAACCACTCTATGAACCTCGCCAGGCCCAGGTAAGGCTCTCTTCTACTAACCATTGGTTACTTTCCCAATGATCTGATCAGACCTTCTTTTTCAGGAATTTTCTCTGCATTCAACCCAGTATCCAGACAGCAAAATAGTTCCTAATCAGTTGTATCCCTGGAAGAATAGGTTTTATTCTTGGGAAACACTCATGGATTATTCCAAACTCAAACATCAGGGACTTCTCTTCTCTCCTGTTGGAGCAGCTGTCTGGCCCATCTATGCTGGTCTGTTTTGTGTGAATAGAATCAGACTGCTCACCAGTTCTCTCTACCTGCAGGATAGTCTTTCCAAGCAGTGTGACAAATGGTGAAGGACTGACTAAAACCTTGGATTGGAAAAGTTAAGACATGAGAAGCCATGAGTTATTTTAATTATAAAGAAACACATGGGTTTCCATGTTGTAAATACAAAGTCACTGAACTATGTTGTGAATACCTTCATTTTTGTTACCTCTGCATCCCTACACCTCATATGGTTGTCTACATGTCTATGGACTGAAGTAGTTAAGGTGAAAGAAATACACTTCACGTTATTTTCTCAGAATAGAGATTTGCTGAAGCAGTTGAATAAACCTATTCTGAAGCACCGGTCTTTGCTAGATGGCCCACTTCCCACTCTGCATCACATTTTAACCCAACACATAGTAGATTCCTGAATGTTTATAGAACACATGAGTTCTAATTGGGAAATATTACAGATGACATGTTTCTGCTAGAGACTCTGTTAAATCATGACATAACCTTCCAATCCAGCTTGAATTCTTGCCTTTATATTCTACTTGGGCCACTGTCTTCAGGGCTCACACATTATGTTAATTGTAAACATGAAGTTTATTGTTACATCTATATTTACCCATTCTGTTTCAATTTCAGCAGTCTACAAACTTCTTTTTTGTAAGATTCCCAACAAGCAGCTGCTGTAGCTACTGTTATAGTCTTAAATGTATTTTTAATTTGTCTACCTTGAATATATTTCATCTCTGTGAGAATTTAATGGCATATAACAGGGTGAAATTTATTCATTCAATCTTTTTTATTAAGAATATTTTTATTAATTTTATATACCATCTACAGATCCTCTTTTCTCTCCTCCTGTTCCCCCCTTCAGCCTCCCCTTCCAACCCACCCCTCATTCCCTACTCCAAAAAGGTAAGGCCTCCTGTGGGGAGTTAACAAAGCCAGTTACATTCAGTTGAGGCAGCTCCAAGCCCCTCCCCTTGCATGAAGGCTGTGCAAGGTGTCCCACCATAAGTAATGGACTCCTAAAAGCTAGCTCATGCACTAGGGATTGATCCCGATCCTACTGCCAGGGGGCCCCTTAAGCAGACCAAGGTACACAACTGTTTCACTTGTGCAGAGGGCCTAGTCCAGTCCCATCTTATGTGTTCAACTCATGTATCATCTCCTTGAAACTCAGACATCTGAGTAGAAACTGAAGCCTTCATTCATGTACAATAAGTTAATTCACTTCCAAAGCTGTGAGTAGTCTAACTACTCTTTCCCTATTCCAATCATAGATACTAAACATTATAACATATTTATTTTAAAACTCCTTTAAATATTGAAAATTACGGTTCTTAAAATATCTACAGAGAGATACTTTTAAATTCTAATTTTGATGGCATGCATGATAATGCACTAACAAAGCCAATAGAATTTTATGGTTTCATTGTAAGTGTTTTGTCCATGTTTAGACAAATAAAAATGTATCTGATGATGTAAGTTATCCATCAATTTTGATTGTTGCTTACACACACACACACACACACACACACACACAGAGAGAGAGAGAGAGAGAGAGAGAGAGAGAGAGAGAGAGAGAGAGAGAGAGAGAGAGGAGAGAGAGAGAGAGGGGGGGGGAGAAAGAGAGAGTTTCTTGTTTCCTAAATTAGGAAAAAGCATTCTTGGATGTCATAACAATTATATATTAGTGTTAACTTTTAGTTCCAAGGAGTTGAAAATCTCTTAGCTAATATGCCTGAGTGTATGTATTCACTAAAACAATCTCTTTCAACAATGGCATAACAGTTTATAGAAACAGTAAAATCGGAGGGGGGGTGAGAAAGGGAAAGATCAGAAGAGAGAGAGAGAGAGAGAGAGAGAGAGAGAGAGAGAGAGAGAGAGAGAGAGAGATCAAGGTAATTTGCAGTACGATTCAGTGTTGCATTTTCTGACATATCAGCTTACTTAGCTAGGGGTTTGGTAGGAAGACTTGGGTGCTAATGACTAAAACTCTGTCACTATGCCAAACACTGAAATTCTGCCAGCAGAAAAAAAAAGAGTTAAAAAATAGATAACATCAGTTTGCTCATCTGAATTGTAGGGGGTGTCTTCCAGAATATAAGAGCAACAGATGGAAGGGTCTTTATACTCAGTGCATCATAGTTCAGTAAGTCTCAGGCATTATTTCTGCATAATGTGTCCCATTTCCATGCTGCAAGACTTACATATTAGACATAAATTTAGACTTACCATGTATTATCTATAGAGTGTTTATATTTATGAGGCATATGTAAGTAATTCACATGCAGTTGTATATAGGTGTCTAAGCTTTCTAGATGAATCTAGCTAGCATCAGATGAGAATCTAATGGAGTTTTTCAGAAAAGTTATTAACTATATTCATGGATTTTATTTATATTTTCTTAAATGGAGATATAGTAATGTATTTTAGGCAATGAGCTAAACTGTAGCAGATATAGGACTAAAATATTGATCCTGTTCATTTGCTACGTAATATTAATTCTACATTATTATGTGCTATCTTTTGACAACTGGTCTTCTAAATCATTAAATACACACACAGAGTTTATTGAAAATCAATATGTAACAACTGAAGGTGCTTGTTTACATGATAAAAACATAGTGGGGTTGTTTCTGAATTCTCTTTCATGATCCAATAACAAGAGAGTGTTTGTTCATGACCAACAAAGTAAATGAGAGTCCTAGGATGCCACTAGACTCCAGTTCGATTTTGAGCAGATCACTTCCATCTCCCCCAACCAAGGCCACAGTTTAACATGATAATGTTTACTTCACTGGCAATAATGAACAAGTTAATAGTTTGAATTTACACATGGGATTTTTGGAGAGGACAATATTAATTGCTCCGTGATAATCTTTTTTTTTTTTTTACTAGTTTCGAAGATAAATTTCAGTGAAAGTTACCAAACCAAAGAAGTTGGGATGACACAGACAGAAGTTAAACTAGTGTTTAAATATGGTCAAGTTGGTAAGAATCAGATACAAATTTCCACCCATCTGGATTCCGTCTAGTCTTCTTTCCAAAATATCACTAATATTTCCACTTTTTGATCTCACCATCCAGGCTGTGGAACTAGTGAAGGGGTGGAAAGAGAAGGGAGGGGAGATGAAGGAAAATTGTGAATAAGGGGTTTATTTAATTTAAGCATTTAGGCGTCCAGCATAGTGTTTGCTCATAAGTGGGGTTTGCCAGCTTATTTATGTTAGGCAGTCAATGCACAGCCCTACAGTCCATGCCGCTAGGAAATTCTTAAACTGGAATGGAACAGAAAAATCTACCCGAAGGGCAGGAAGCATTTCCCATTTGCTCCAGAGGACCACAACACCTTTGGGTATTTATTGAAGTCCTTAGATACTATTTTAATTAGAATTTCCCAGGACCAGAAAGGTATGTTGTCAAAAGGTTTTTATACCATTTTGGAAACACAAAAATTTTAGATTTTGGAATCGATTTTATTTTCCTAATTGAAAAGATTCGTTTCAAAGCAGGTGTGCAGAGTATTTGCCAAGGAGGAACTGTGGAACAGATGCCAGTCATTTTGGTTGGTTGGCCTTTACCTAAAAAAATCATGCTGAATTTTAGCTAAACTTTAAGAAGCCCCAGAGTCTGTCAAGTCAAGATCATGTTTTTGTTGTTTCAAGTTGGCTCATCTAGGTTAGAAATGGGTAGGGTACAGAACAAAGAGTCTGAAGCTGACAAGAAGCATAGGAGCACTTTGTCCTCTGATGATGTGTAAAGCCATTCATCCCTCCAGAGTGAAGCATCTGTGATAAAAGGTGGACTGCCCTACACAAGCTGGGAGAGGACTGCCAAACAGAGCTGAAGGGAAGGGTGCCCTGCTCAGGGTAACACCCTGACTTTTGCAGATGTTGGGAATTTCTATAATGAATTGAGAATGAAACTTCTAATTCCGTAACTTCAGATGAGATTGCCAAATTCATACCTCTAGAAGTAACATAATGACTATATAATTATAATTTGACTTCAGCAGAGTTTCAAAACAGTTGGATCGAATTTGTCATTGATCAACCAGCAGGTATTTATTGACCACTTAATATGTTGCGGGTGATTGATAAGATGACTAAACTGAACCTTAGGTTCATATGATTTCTGTCTGGTGTCCTATTGGTCCTGTCTAGGCTAAGGAACTTCAGCCTTCGATCTATCTTGGTCTATCATTGTGATAGATATTGCAAGCTTCTGTAACCATGGGATACTGCCTCACTCCTCCCTATCTTCCTCTGTTGGATTGCGCGATTCACAGAAGAGCCAAGACTGGCTAGTTCTTACAATATAATATGTAGGATTTGGGCATACAGTTTACTTAATATTCAAATCATGCTTGTTGGAGGATTTGATAAAACTAAATTATTAATGCCACACTTATGTGTTGACAATTAGAACAGAAATAAAACAGGGGAAGATGTATTTAGACAGATTAGTTCCCTTTGGTTTATATGTAGAGTGGTAGATTAGTGTAGGCACAGGCACATGTACCTAATGCCCCCAACACACACACACACACACACACACACACACACACACACACACACACACACACAAGCACACTTACTAGACACACACATGCACACGTGCCACCTTCCACAGAACACCAAGATCAGTATGTTCCCGAAAGACTATACTTTGTTCCTTTCAATTCTACTCTGTCAATTATATGAATGGTGTGAAAACAATTAACTCTCTACAACATTGACCTCTGATGACCAATGACAATCACCATGTTACTCATTGACTAAAGCCTGCTTAATGCAGTTGATTTACTTATGGAATGCAAAAGCAGTGTTGGCCGGCAGAAATATCATTATTTTTCATTGTTTTATGGGCACATCCTGCATCTAGTTTTATCCTGCATCTAGTTTTGATATTATGCTTACTAGATGTGAATTAGGATTGGCAATCCTAACTCCTCTGGAAAAATGCAATTTCTTACTGGTATTTTCACAGGCAACATGGATGAAAGTTTAACAAATGGTTTCACATCTGGCTTTGTAATTGAATGTGTTTGAGGTCTCACAGTCTCTCAGAGTATAAGCTATTACAATATCCACCTTTTTTTTTTTTAATCATCCAGAGTCACTATGCATAAGACATTGTCTGGCACACTCAGATTCTAGATACATTCAAGGAAGCCTTGCATTATTAAGATCATGAAAACCACAGCAATCATAACACTGGAAGTGAGTTCAGCTCTTAATGGTACATCTGCTTAATTAAAGTCTTTCCTGAGGAGTAGTTCTTGAAGTTCGTGTCTGTGAAGCTGCATCTGATACATCCTTAAACTCATCAGACAAAGTATAGATTGATGGGCCCTGAAGAGTTACTGGCACATTCATTTGTTTGCCTAGAAACATCTGGATTCTCTAAAATTAGATTCTTGATGAAAGATTCCTGACGGGTTGCCAGATTTCTGTGTAGGCAGTTTCATGCAGCTCAACAAGCATGGCTTGAATGCCTGTTACGGCCAGGTAATGTCTGAAGTTACAGTGACTTACAGAGCTGATTGAGGTTCCTGTCCTCAGAGAGCTCTGAGTCTACGGGAAGATATATTTACAATGCATAAAATGCAGCTTGTGCAATTATTATAAAACTGTAGCTGCATTGCAGGAGGTAGGCTAGACAGATCATATGCTTTCTTGGTGGAAAGGATGCCTAAGTTGAATGATAAAAATTCACCAGGCAAAGTAAATGTGAAGCGAATGGACTCCAAGCAGAGGGAATGGCATGAGTGACAGCTAAAACTAGGAATGAAAGTCTGGGACTTTTGATGGTGAGACTGGAGGAGAATGGGGGACAGAAGGCCATGTCCATGGAGAGCCCTCAGAAATGTCTTGAGCTATGGCAGAGAGCAACTAAGAACACAGGGAAGTCCCACTGTGAGATGTGGATCTGAATGACAGTGCGATGGATATGTATTGATTGAAGGACGCTAAGCCTGGACTTTGCCAGGAAATGGAGTTCACTGGAAGCCTTATGCTGTCAAGGAAAGCATGGACCTCTGCTGTGCTCTCTTTTCTACCTGGGGGGAGGCCATTCTCTGAGGAAAACACTTTTACAAGTCTCCACCTCTGTGTATTAATCTTTCACCTTTTCTTCTCTGGTAGGCAGCTTTTGAGCTCAGTGACGAATACCTGAGAGAAACAATGTAAAGCATGAAGGCTTATGTCTGCAGAGTTTCACTTCACTGTTGACTGGTTCCATTGTTTCTGGGCCCGCACTGAGGTGGAGCATCACAAGGAGCAGACATGGGCACTGTGGACTTGCTCATGTCATGGATCTGGGAAGCACTGGGGATGTGAAGAAGAAGGAGAAGGAGGACAGTGAGAGAGAGAGGAGAGAGGAAGAGAGAAGGAGAAGCCGGGGACAAGGTAAAGTTTCCAGGACATACTCCACTGTGTCCCACTTCCTCTAAGTTGCGCCTCCCATAGTGCCCAGCTCTTTTAAACAGTGTATTCATTTCTGGATCTATCAATGGATTAATGCTTTGATGAAACCAGAACTTTCATGATCTAGTCATGTCTCAGCCACCTCTGAACTCTGCTGTATGAGACATCAAGCTTCTGGGGGAAGACTTCAGATCCAAACCATCTCACCATCCATGGGGTTTATATTTGTGGCACAGAAAACACAAGAATGAAGCAATTCCGATGCCTGCATGAAAGGGGAATTTGTCTCCTCAACATAGTCTATTCTTAGCACCCAACATTCATAACACTCTGACCCATGCATGTTTGGAACACAGGCAGAAATGTTTGTTTATTGGCTGGGTGAATGCAAGGCTGAGTCATAAGCTGACGTAACCGTTCTGTCGTGTTTCAGAGGGAAAATCTCTCCCTTTTGGGGCAACTAATTAAAAACTGAAAAAGCCAAGGCTGCTACTTTTGTTTGCTTCTCTCTGCCACAAGTACCCCACAGGTACTAAGCACAGAACTATCTACATTCCACACTGGGAGAAAGAGAAAGGAAATGAAAGACTTTGGAGGAGAAGAAAGCTTAATTAAAATATTCAGATATTATTAAGTAGTATTTCAAATTGTCATCTAATAAAATTCAAGATACTTTGAGGTATTTATTTATCTGAACAGTGTTTTGTATTAAATCAGAGGTTGACTCAAGTGACATCGACGATGGAATGAGTACATTAGGGAGGGTGTAAAAGAGAGTCCCCCGGACAGCTGTGCGTTTCTCAGCACTTGGAGCACTATGCAGAACAACAGCCTTTGTCTTTGACCAACCATATAGTTCTCCTAGACCTCAGGTTTCTAACGGCTTGCTAATTTTAGGGTAGTTTTTCCTCCCTCCCTCCCTGTCTCTTTTCTCTCCCCCTCCCTCCCTCCCTCCCTCCCTCCCTCCCTCCCTCCCTCCCTCCCTCCCTCCCTCCTTCCCTCCCTCCCTCCCTCCCTCCTTCCCTCCTTCCTCCCTCCCTGTTTATTTTGCCAGAGGAGGAGCCACACAGTGGAGGAAAGGTCTTGACAAAGGACTTGACAAAGTCTTCTCAAGTACATGAGTTGACACTAAAGCCAAATGAAGCAAGCTAATTAACAGCAATAACTTCCGAGTTTGAAACATACGGTTTCAAACCCCACCATATTCTCCCTGCAGGCTGGGGAGATACAATGTGCTACCCTGGCCTCAGTGGCTCCTTGCTTGTCTGATTCTCCATCACCTGTCTGTATTCTCTTGCTGTCTCTCTGTTGGGTGGAACTTGGCTGTCATAAGCTTGGAGGCTTGTTCTCCATGTTAATGACAGTTTAGTTATGTTCAAGAAGTAGAGGTTCAGGGATGAAGAAAATTTGGTGATTTCCTCTCATGACATTAATTTATCATTCTAATGTTGTTTTTCCCCTGGTACCTTCCATTTTACATTTGAAAAATTGCATGTGAATATGTGTGCGTGCATGTGTGTGTGTGTGTTTCTATGGAATGAACCCAGGACTTTGCACATGCATACAAGCACTCTACCACTAATCTCTCTCTTTGGCCTTTATTTTACTGCTTTGCTTTGAGACAGGGTTTTGCTCTGTTACACTGGCTGGTCTGGACCATACCATGTTGCCCATGCTGACCTCAGTCTGTGGCAATCTCCTTATCTTAGCCTTTTGAGTGCGGATATCACAGGCTATGCCACCAGACTCAAATACCTGAAGTTTTAACAGAAAACACTCAGACTACAGTGTTTCTCTGCGGTCCTGGAGAAAGAGAAGGGTCAATTGTCCCAACTGGCAGGTTCAGCTCAGCACTATCAGGATGGCTCATGGAAGACAACTCTGCAGCCTCACCCACCCCTGCGCCCCACCCCACCCCCGGACTGTAGGTTCTGGTATTCTTCACATTCAGAGAAATGTCTGTAGTAGGGGCACTATACATATGGTTACAGAAAGCGTTATCTTACTAAGATTCTTTTTATTTTATACACCTCTTCATATTACTAAATCTATGCTATAGGTTTTGTGTTATTATTTTCTAAAATTAAATGTAAGTGGACTATAGATGTTGAAATGAAGGTCTAAGCAGTTAAGAAGTTTGCCCTATGTGCATTTCTCTTAGGTTGCTGTGTGGTGCCTGTGACCTTCCATTGCCTTCCCTGGCATTGGCATCTGTGAATGACTCAGGGCACTCTGTCATCTCTTAACACTCTTATTCTCACTCAAGAAAATTCTCGAGGGCTCATAGGATCCATTGTCAAAGAACATGCAAGCTCAGGACATTGTTTCAAATTTCACGTTTGTTTTCTGTTGATAGTATGGTAATGTGAAACAGCAAATGATATCATATTCCAATTTTACTCTTTACTGGATACATTTGGACAGGCTTTTCTCATGTCAGTTTCCAATTTTTTCACTTTTCCAAAGGAGAAGCAGATGATAGAATGGCCGTGAGAAATAAGCACAGCTCAGTGTGAAGAACCTGGTATGTGCCGTGCCAGGAAATAAAGACCCAGTACAGGCAACGCCCCAGTTACCCAGCAGGCTTTGTGGTACGGGAAACAAATTCTGTGTTTTCTATCAACTATTAAATTATGTGGCAAACATATGGATTTTACAACCAATTTTCAGATGTAATTAAAATAAAGGCACAAGAAATAAGCGTCTCAATAAGGAATTCTTTCTTTTCATTTATGTTGACCAAGCATTTATTTCTTTTTAAAAAGAAATTAATTTTATTGTTTGAGAATTGTATCCATGCATATAATGTATTTGAACCAAATCCACTCCCCTAAACCCTACTCTCCAATTTCCCCCACTCCCCTATCCCATTTCCCTAACATGTGCTTTGTTTTTAAGCTGAGTCTATTTAATGCTGTATGTATGGATGCAGGACCATTACTGGAGCATATGGCCTCTCCTAGTTCATCACATCCCCGATGAAACTGACCTTCACTCTGCCTGCAGCCATCAGTTGCCAGTAGTTCCTCAACTAGGGGTGGGACTTCATGAGTCCCTCTCTCTTCTGTGATGAAATTTTGGCTAGCTTGATCTTGCCCAACTCCTGTTCACGCAGTCGTAGCTGCTGTGAGTTTATGTGTGAAAGGCCCTGTCATGTCTGACAAGTTCTGTTTTGCTGCAGACCTCCATTACACCATCTCTGTCTTAGGACTGAACCAAGCATATGTTCGCATTGAAACCACTTCTTGAATCTGCTATAGGGTTCTGTACCGACCTTTTAATAACCAATTCATAGCTTCCCCAAGTAGCTGAGTGCTCTTAAAAGATGGTTCAGGCTTGTATCTGAAGCTACCCTGTGAATTAAGCAACTGTCCTCATAGGTCTGGGCACTGAGCCTTGAATCAGCCATGTGACAGTCCATCTGCTGTGCTAACCAAAGGTAAATGGTCCTCTCATTCTAGAGGAGTTATTCAGATTTAACCAAGAGACCTCACCTTTCACAGGTTAGTCAGGCTGGATCCACAGAGGCTTTGCTTAAGTGACCAAAGAATGAAAAATAATCTGAAATGCAGGTAAAGAAGTATATTGGGGTTATTTTCAATGTACATCAAATGAGCCTAGAAATATGAAGTGCCAGGAGGGCTGTTATGAGGGGATACAGTTATGAATTGAACAACATAGCACCCTGGGTTCCAACCACATGTATCATCCATATATCGTCATTCACTCTTTCTTACCCTTTGCACTTGCTGGGGCTGGAGTCTTATTTCCCCTTTTCAGTATTTGAGAGGAATATATAAAGACGTGTTCACAGACATGAAAGGTGATATTTTGAAAGGGTCTTTGTCAGAAAGTTTCTGGCTGTCCAGTTCCATCTCTGTCATTCATTAGCTGTCATTCATACGAGACCTGAGGGGAAGGAGGTCTAGATGCCGCCTTCCTATGCCCACTCTGTCAAATAGCCCTGTGCACAGCTCTCAGTGCAAGCACCAGAAGTACCCATGATCCTATCAATAGACTTAGACTAACCTTTATTTGGAAAGGCTACTTTACAGCCATGCACAGTAATTAACCCTGAAGATTTCTGGGATGGATTATTGACTATGGCTGCAAGTTGTTTATTTAATCAAATTTACTTTTGGAGCAGTCTCAGACTCCTAGCAGAACTGTGCAGAAAGGTTCATCATATAGTCCCAGATTTTAGCATGTGGAGCTAGCTGTCTACATTGTCGTTTTCCCACACAGAGCACTAGTGTGTTTGTTAAAATCAATGAGCCCACATCGACATATCATCATCATGCATGCTCCACACTTCCAAAATAAAATCAAATGCAGTGTCTTAACAAGTCTCCTCCAAGTGCTCTGAATATGCTTTTGATGCTATGAGAAGCCAGGAGTTGGCTAGAGTAAATGGTGTTTAGAAATGTACGTGCGTAGGTGCTCTCAGACGCATGTTCCATGTAGACACTTTTAAGAACAGGTCCTACTGGGTCTGTGAGTTATCATTTCAGACATTTTCATTCTTATTACATAGCAGTAGAGCCTAATATGTGTTTAAACTCTCTTAGTGTTAACAATCTGAAAATAATCTACAATAAGCTCCAAACATATGTAAACACACACAATGGAGAGATAGCATGGCCACTTTATTTTAAAGGTTAATTTATTACTTTAATTTTTTTTTTGTGTGTGTGTATGTGTGTGCCTACAAGAGGTTGTGAAAGGAGCCGCATTTGCTTGGGAAGATGACAGGCTACGTGAGAGCAGTTTGACTAAACACAGGTTAATGGTATAAATGACACAGTGGAGCAAGACATAATTGAGGGGGACTGTCTCCTTCCTCTCAGAAGCACCATGAGCCTTTGGCACAGGGACAAAGCGGGTGAGCTCACTGTGTCATGTGGAATTGTTTTCCATGTGGCCATTAAGTCAGTGTCCTTAGATAAAGCAGCATTACAAAATTAATAGATCAGCTATTGTTAGAATCCATAAATTCACTCGTTAAAGTAGTAATTTCAGAACCAAAAACTCTTTTCGATAATTGAATTATTGTTGTGGAAGACCAAATTTAGTCTTTGTTTGATTGTAGATCCGTAAAGTATGTGAAGAAAACATTTAGATTAATCAGCCATCCTTTGTTCAAATCACGTGTGTGTGTGTGTGTGTGTGTGTGTGTGTGTGTGTGTGTGTGTGTGCATCCTCAAGTATTCTAGTCCAGTTGTAAGGCAGGGTGCTACCTTTTGATGATCATGAAGCAGAAAAATGAATTCGCTCATAATCAGCCTTTTTGTTCTGATCATAGTATATGGGGCTGTCACGTTAGTGATGGCCTGTCTCAGTCTGCCAGTTCACCTTAATAGACAGAAGGCTTTGGGCAAATATCTGGGCACCTTATGGACCAGGCGAATTGATATACAAATTTAATCATTACAAAAATGGTCAAGCACATGGTCAACTAAAACAGCCATATTCTTTCCCCAGTTGCTGATTTCGGCTTTCTTCTCTAACTGCTTTGTACACTTTCTTCAACAACTTAGAACCAAATTTCACATTTAAGCTCCACTGTTAGTTTTGGTTTTGGGCTTTTGTTTGTAGGTCTGTAGTGACAGACACAGAATTTGCTCTTCCTGAAAGCAATAGCAATAAACAGAGGGGGCAGTCTTCACTCCTTGATCAACATCTCTTTTCTGTCACCTTGATGAATGACTTGACAAAATGGTTTCCAACAACAACCTACATCGTCCTTAAACCATGACTGCTTGGACACAGTGATATCCATTGTCTCTACTTTTCTCCAACAGCAGGCATCATGCAATGCTCAATATACGAATTATAAAAAAAAAATGCAGGTAAATGGAGAACAATTTGAAAACAGCACATGAAAAGAATCTTGTTTTATAAGTAATGGTTAATAATGAAGAATTCCATTGCTACTAAAAGCAAAAACAAGAAATAAAAGTAACAAAATAAGTTATCATTTTAATGTGGAAGGTGAAATGAACTCTGTGACCTCAGCCTTAGCAATGATCTGAACACCACAGAATCAAATTTCCTAACCCAAAATGCTTCTATTTGGCTTCTTTGCCTTTTTTTTTTTTTAAATGAAACTTTTCTGTAATTATGCACCTGCTTTCCTTGTTTAGATTTATTTTTATTTAGTAAATGTAAAGAGTTAGAATGGAAAAGGAGGTACATACCATTAACTAAACATTTTGCATATTACCTATGTTCCTGTAAGTAACTGAACTCACTGAGTGACCAAATAAGTAAGTAAGTAAATAAATAAATAAATAAATAAATAAATAAATAAATAAATAAAATAAACCATGGAAGTAGAGGGGAGACTATTTGGGAAGAGTAAAGATATCCTCAAGAATGGGAAGGAGATGAGAGAAGGGATGGAGGAAAATATGGTCAAAATGAGTTATATGCACACATGAAAATGTCACAAGGAAACCATTATTGTGTATAGTTAATTTAGTTATAGTAATTTTAAAGCTCCAAACACATATATAAACACACACAATGGAGAGATAGCATGGATGCTTTCTCTATTTTAAAGGTTAATTTATTACTTTAATTTTTTGTGTATACGTGTGTGCCTGCATGAGTGTATATGCACCATGTGTGTGCATGTACCCACGGAGGCCAGAAGGCATTGAATCCCCTGGGACTGGAGTGACAGGTGGCAGTGAGTCATCTGATATGGGTGTTGGGAACTAAATCTGGGTTCTCTGCAAGAGCAGTAAGTGCTCTTAATTACTGAGTCATCTCTCTACATCCATTGGATAATTTCTAAAATAGTTACATTAAATATATGCAAATGAAAACCTTATTACCATTATAGGTAATTTTTAAATTATGAATGTATAGAAATGCTATAATTAACTTTGTAAATTCTCTTTAAATTCTTTGGTCCTTTCAGATTATTCCTTTTTGCTCATGCTGAATAAATATTTTGTTACATTTTAATAACACTTGAAATTATAAAATTCTAATATTTGAAAGTTTACTATACAAATTGATGCTTCATTATATTTTCACACATTCATATTATGAATGTATTCGCCCCTCACTGCCCACGCATCCTACCCTTGTTCCCTTCCTCCCCCATCATCTACTTTCCTGTCACGTTCTCTATTTTGATTCTACATATAAAATAAAGCACGTAGAATTGGGGACGGCTCAGTGTATAAAGCACTTGCTGTGTAAGTGTGAGGACCTCAGTTTGAACCCCAGATTCCATGTAAAAAGTCACTTGGATCTGTAACCTCCATGCTTCTCCAAGGAAGGAAGCCCTGGAAACTCAGGGCCAACAAGTCAGCCACATGCAGCTATGAACACAAAGAGATCCTCCCTCAAACAAGGTATAAGAGAACCAACAATCCAAGTTGTTCTATGACCTCCACATGCATGCCATGACGCACACAGTGCCACGGACAATCATAGACACACATCACATAGACACACGGGATAAGAAATAAAATAAAATAGAACATGCATTTTTTTTAATCTAGAAAGAATAGCTTTTGTTTACTTTTTGTCACATAGCTAAGCAGGCTTTCTATAATTTTGAGGTGGTGGAATCATGGTTAAAAAATTAAAGTAATGGGTACATTACCTAAGTCCAGTGAGGACATCTAATGCTAAAGAGGATTCTGTGCACAAGTCGTTTACCTTTCTGACCTCCTCCTATGAGGCACTAAACATTAGCTGGCTTAAATTGGAATTTCCCCTCCTCCTTTTCAGCTTTTCCATGGGCAATGAAAAGAGCAGGCAAAGTACAGAAGGTCACGCATGATGAGCCGCGGTAGCCATTGTGAAACGGAGACTTTGGTGTCCGAGATGGTGGAATTAGATAAAGACAAAGCCTGCAGAGAGTCGGAGCAAGAGTGCAAGAAGAAATGCTTGTCCTCATGC
Source organism: Peromyscus eremicus (assembly GCF_949786415.1). NCBI lineage: Eukaryota > Metazoa > Chordata > Mammalia > Rodentia > Cricetidae > Peromyscus > Peromyscus eremicus. The sequence continues at coordinate 55,132,586 of NC_081431.1, read as the reverse complement.
CTAAGGTCAGCATTTTTGTGAGAAGGAGGAGGGAATCCCTTTTAGGTTGACTATTCAGCTCAGGTCCAGTCAAAAAGCCTCTCTTATTTCAGAATTATTAATCATAGACATTAACAGACATATTTTTGTTACCTAAACAAAGCTTTGTGTGGAAAGTTTGCACATGTAGGATTTATGCTTTCATAGGTACAAGAGTTAACTGGTAAGAGTTCTAGGGTATGTCCACTTCATTTGCTTTTTATTTTTATTTAATTTCAAAGTTTGGTACCATTTTTGAGTAAAGCAAGGAACCAAGAATAAAATATGAACCATTCAGAATAATCTAATTCTGAAAAACCAAAGTACTTTGAAACTTTACAACCTTTAGGAAAGTGAAAAATGGAGATAGTAATTAATAATTTCGTACTGCTAACAGAAGCAATTGATGTGGCCCACAAATTTCATTTCAATATGAAAATATTTAGAACACTTTCTGAAGAACAGATCCAAAAATGGCTTCTTGGGAGCAAAGCACAAGTTGAAACATGCAACTGGGAGAAGAAGCATGTTGGAGGGAAGATTTTGAAAAGTTCAACCCCAAACTTACCATTTTAGGATTTCAAAGCTTCATAAAGTAAAGAGAATGTCGTCCACTGGGAAAGGACAAATACATAATTCATGCGGCAGCCCTCCTGACATACCCTGCTGCTTTGGTTCCTAAAAATAGATGAGGAGAAAACAACATGGACTAAATTCCTCCCGAGAAGCAATAAGGATGCTTTCTCTGAAAGGACTCTAAGCATGTGCAGTATGAACAGCAGTGGCTTCTGAGTCTATTTTAGAGAAGACAAGGGTGTTATGCAGATATATTTGAAAAAAAAATTTCCCGGTGGCCTTATTAGCATCTAGCCGGAGGGCATCTCATGATTCTCTGCCTCACTGTGTTCGGTGCAGAACACCAGGGTGAAAAGCACCTTTATTAATAGATTTAAAATACACTTTAGAGACATGTACTTTCATCCAAACAGCATTTTTTTTTTTTGACACAGAATCTTCAGTTGGGGGCAAAGACATTTACCATCAACTTGAAACCTGGAGAGTGTTTCGTTTAAGGATGCAGTGAGTTGGATTAGAAGCCATTTCAGTTAATATAAGATTTAAAGACTGGGCCCTCATCTGAAAACCCATTCTCTTCTCTGCAATTCTAGCCTTGCATTAATGTGTTAATCTTGTAAAGACACTGACAAGGAGGGATTCAGTCTAAGCAGAAATTTTTAAAAATCAAGACACTGTGCTCGCTGGGGGTCTATACTGTTTTTTCTCTTTAAATTAATATATAATATTATATTTTGCACGAGGCACACTCTCAGGACTGGGTATTTGCACTTTAGATCACCAAGACGACTCTGTGAGATTTGAACCGTATCATAGTATTTAAAATTGCATCATCATTTTGGTGGTCATTGTTCTGAAACATTCGCCCCAGTTATATTTGATTGCAAAAATAACTGCATCAATATAAAATTGTTTGGGAAGATTTCTGATTTAAAAATGAATGAGATAAATATAAAATTAGAATGTCTAGATTTTACTTAGCTATTTAATATTACCCAGCAAAAGTCTTCTGTACTACAAATTCTATAAAATATTTTAATTTATGCTATTAATTAGCATAATCTTATGAATTCTCATCTGTCTTTCAAAAAAATGTCAGATTTACAAAAACATTCAAACCCCAAATCCACAGTGTATGGACTTCTGGTATCCCCCTGTCAGTTCAGATTATTTACACTGATCTGGCTGCTTCAGTGACCCACTTTTTCAATGACTACTGCATTTTGCAGGCAAAGATAAAAGGTTTATTTTTCCTGCTGGTGGTAATTTCTCCTGCCTGAGACTATTAATAATTTAGTCAGTAGGTTTATAAAGTAAACTTTTATTTCTTTGAAAATTTTATAAATTCATAATTGAAACAATGAATTATGCAAATTTCTTCATTATTTATACACATTGGTTCTCTAATACATGTGGCACTTGATGGCCACATATTACTATAAGAATGAAAATAAATATATTAACAAAATATCTTCAATGTATTGATAAACTCTGGCCTAATTTAATATATTGTGGGTAATTTCTAAGCAGGGATAATAAAATCGGTTCTTATAGCTAGAGTTTTAAATTTTAAAAGCCATATAGTTTGGCCTTTAATTCTTTTGTGTGTGTGTGTGTGTGTGTGTGTGTGTGTGTGTGTGTGTGTGTGTGTGCACGCGCGCGCGCGCACATGCATGTGTGTGTGCAAGTGGTTGGGTGTGTGTAATCTGGCTGACTTCTTTGAACTTAATTATAGAAAGTGTATTTAACCCATCTTGTTACTCATGTATGTATTTGTACTTCTTACATTTGAAATGGTAAAGATATTACACTGTGGAGCAATTTCCTTCCCACTCATGATGTTAAACTGTAATCTTCTAAGGCAGGGAGTTCTGATATTTTGGAGTATTAGTCAACAATTGAGAAAAATAAAAAAATGAAATCACCTGCATACTATATTATTGCTGTTTGACTTACTTATTTATTTTTGAGATGTTGTGTTGCTATGGAGGCCTTTTTATCCAGGACAGCAATGCAATCCAGGCTGACCCCAAGCTTGCAGTTCTTCTACCTTAGTGTTCTGAGTGCTGGAATTATAGATATGTACCATCAAACCCAGGTCCAGCATGTACATTTGATAATAGAGACTTAATTATATAATATTAATAATCCTATTTGTACATATTGCTTCAAATCTCCTACAGCACTATTGAAATGGTTATGGACTCATCAGACCTTCAATCTCATGCATGTATTTCTATGTCCTCAATCCTTTTAATAAATTTTATAGGAAATGGTATTACCTCCATTTCTTGCTAACAAGTACTCTCATAAGAGTTGCCTACTGTCCGTTATGAATATCCATGATGTGCAATGTTAAAATGGGAAAGCTATAATTGGTAAATAGGTCAATAAGTGCACAGTTCAGAAGACAGCCGTATCATGCTGTCATGTGTGCTCATCACTCTCATAATGAGGATGTTTGCATTGTAGGTTAAAAGTTGCCTCTGTGAAAAGCAACATTGGAATCATACACAAAGCTGTTGGGCCAGGATGACAGAGCTCCTAACAAGAAAGGATAGAGCGAGCAGTCGCCAACCCCAATGTGTCTATTATAATAAGATTCAAAAGGAAGAGCTAATCTGAGCAATGACTGTGAAGAGGAAGCATATATTTTTGGGATGAAAATATATGAGATATGATCACAAGATGATCTACGACCTTAAAATGACTTGGCACCGTTGCAGAGGGAGATGAATGTTTAGACTCACAGTACGAATAAGTGATGAAGTCTCCTAATTGATGGCGTTTGAAGGTCCTTTTATTTTAAACTTCCCATCAGAAAGCCCCCTATAAATAACTGATACAGCCATAATAAGGGGCTACTATAAAAATTGCCCTTTTAAGGAGAAAAATATAGCAATTTCTAGGTATCACAAACTGAATGAATATTATTGATTCATCAGGAAATATTTATCTAAATTTAGTTAATATAAACTAGTGCTTCTAGGCTCAACTTACAAAACTTTAAAAAGCAAAGTTTTATAACAATTTTCCTATGGTGAAAGAAAGTCTTAGATAAGCCAACTTTGAAAATAACCAAAACAATGGTCCTTAATTTCTGGAACACAAAACTAAGTCTTTTAATCTTTTATTATCATGGAATCTTGTATGTTATGGCCATACCAGAGAATGTCTTTTTGTGAAGAAAGTAATGCAATACAAAAACCATTATTTACCTGTTTAATAAACCAAACTTTGTTCATATCATTGTGATATCTAGCAATCGCTATTTTTCTCCTATTGTTAATATTCAAGGATGGGACATTTCTACTGCTAATGGCAAACAAGCTAAGCATCCTTCAGCCAGTAATAGATGTCTGAAAAATAACTGCCACCATTTCCTGATCTCTATGGCCATCAAGTGCTATAACTTTGAAAGAATGAGGAGTTTATATCTATTTTAATCTGTCGAATGCAAATGAAAACCACCTTACATTCGGACATTTTATTGTGGGGGCTGGAGAAATGGTTCAGTGGTTAAGAAAACTGGCAAGTCATCCAGAGGACCCGGATTTGATTCACGGAACCCACACGGCAGCTCACAATGGTCTGTAACGCCAGTTCCAAGGTATCTGATGCCTTCTTCTGCCCTCCATAGACAATACTCATGTGGAACTCAGACATGCATAAAGGCAAGCACCAATACAAATTAAATAAAAAAGTACATTTTTAAAAATAAAAAAAAATAAAAATTCAGGTTTGAGTGCACTGTTATTATTCTGTAGACTTGTTATGATTCCTTTGCATGATAAAAAAAATGTCTGTTTAATTGTTTATGGGCATCAATTTTCTCATATCTTAAAACAGACCATATTTTGTCCAAATCCTCCATCAGGAGTTATACACGTACCTGCTTAATCTAACCTGGATGCCTCTCTCATCACTCTGAAGGTGCTCTTCAGGAGGGCACATCAAGGAATGTGTGTATGGGCACTGTTTGTGTAGTACAGAAAATGAGGACAGATGCAATAGAGAACGTAAAAGTAATGCTAGAAGTGATTTGAAGTACACACACACACACACACACACACACACACACACTCACCGTACAACAGTAATTCTAAGTTGCAACCCATTGTCTCAGAGGCAATTGCTCCAGCTTCCTATATACTGTTGTTCTTTGACACTCCCCCCTTGGATTTTTACCTTTTATTCATTTTGATTTCTTCTTTTTTTTTAAAAAAAATTTCAAAAACCTGGAAGGTTCTAACTATAGATTCATTTTATAAATGAAATTGCTGGGAATAAAACACCTCAAAACTACATGTGCTTTGTTGTGCTTGTAGACTCATGGGCTGGCAGTCAGGGAGTTTGCAGGATTTGCAGAGGTCTAGATTTTGGGTCCTCTCTCCAGGTTGACTCCTGTGCCTTGGAGTTTCTCCAGTCTTCTGTGTTAGTATCACTCATGTGGCTGTTGATATGTTAGGAGCTGACCCATTTAGTCGCCCATCATCTCATGGTTCTTAGTTTTGTAAAGAAGCATCATTTGGTATTTCACTAGGGTTTTTTTTTCCAGTATTTTTGGAATGAATTTTCTCTCTTTCATACATTGCCTTATTTCTTTTCTTTTCTTTCTCTTTTTTTTTGTTTTGTTTTTCGAGACAGGATTTCTCTGTGTAGCTTTGTAGCCTGTCCTGGAACTCACTTTGTAGACCAGGCTGGCCTCGAGCTCACAGAGATTTGCCTGGCTCTGCCTCCCAAGTGCTGGGATTAAAGGCGTGCACCACCACAGCCCGGCCATTTCCTTATTTCTATGTCTTGGCTCTAAAGTTAGAGATGTTATCCCATTGTTTATTGCTTTTTCCCCCTCACAATTCTAATTATTGTGAGGTTAAATTAATTATAAAGCAAGGATTTTCTTAATATTCAGTTGGGAAGGCATTTGACAACTGAAGTTTCCACAGCTAGATTGCTCTTAAAATCTACATCTTTGGAAATAGATAACTGAAAGTTAACCATTTAAAATTATACTTGTCTTTAGCTATTCATGGAACTGAAAAATCAAAATTAGGTTGAAATTTCATATTGATCCAGTCAGAAACAGGTAACAGTAGATGTTGGTCAAGATGTAAGAGTAAATGTCCCCTGTGCACTGCTAGGAGGGACATGATCTATCTGAACACTAAGGAAATCAATAAAGAAGTTCTTTAAAAAAAAAATTAAAAGTAGAACTTGCAGAAGGTCAATTAAGTTACTTCTGCATATACAAAGGATTTGTTTTAGTTACATGTGCATCATGGTGGCAAAATGATGAAAGTGTCTCACTCCATCATGACAGGGAAGATTTCAAAGGGTTCACGGTGTCGGGAACATGTGGCAGAGGCTCTTTGCATCACAGAGGACCAGGAAGCAGAAGTCAGGGCTACAACCAGGGGCTGAGCTAGAACAAAGTCCACCTTTAGTGACCCACCTGCCCACTATGCCATCTCCTGAAGGTTCCCTACAGCATCCCCAAATAGCACCACCACTCGGGGATCACATGTTTAATGTCACAATTCACAGCAGTCAAGTTATAGAATCAGCCTTGGTGCCCATCAGTAGAGGAATGGAGATGAGATATATAGGAATGTTAGTCATAAGGAAGAACGGAATTATATTGCTTAGAGGAAGACAGATGGGACTGGAGGTCATTATGTTATTGACATAAGGGGACATCACAAAGACGGAAATCACATTTTCTCTCTCATAGATGTATTTTTCAGGGTGAGAAGAACATAAGAGTAAATGGGGTCTTTTAGTGATATGGAGGGGAACCATGAGGAGGGGATCAGGTAGAAATGAGAACTAGACAGGTGAATATCATCAAAGTGTGCAAAATCATTACATACATGCAGAAATATCTTGCTTTGTGCAATTACTATGCCAATTTAAACATCACGTACAAACCCCATGAAATTAAGTTTTAGTAACATAATAAGTTCTCATGAAATACTGAATCAAGAATCTAAACGTTTTAAATATTCTCAACTAAAATTGGTCTCACATGATGAAAATTTAACATTTATTTTCCAGCCAATTGTTGATTGCTACTTGGGTTCTGTTCATCATTTTAAAATATTCTTATTTGTTTTGCAGTATCGCTGGCAACAATCACTAGCATAAATACAGTTACATAGTCAAGGAAATAGTGACTCAGAGAAATGTTACAAGGAACAAAAAATGGGCCCAAAGTGGTAGAACTCATTGCTTATTAATTTCTGTAACAAATTAATCCATGGATGATGATATTGAATCAGTGTTGACTGACAATGTTCCTGGATTATTTTTCCCAGGAGTGACTGCTTTTACATCTGCCTCTGTAAGGTTCACATCCAAGTAATCACCATCACAAAGCTTTTGTGCAATGTATTAACTCATAGGTCTCCCTCAAATTTGTGTAGGGAACATGGTAATCACAAAATTGAGTACATTAGCTTGTCCTGAGTTGCACTTTGGATTCAGTTGTTTTGAATATCCAAATAAAAATTAAAGTTCTTAGGTTAAACTGCAGTTTTCCTTAGAAATAAGTGGTGTTTAATTGCAAAGAAATTAACTTGCATTATATTTACTCTCAAACTCTCTTTATATGTGACAAGTAGAAACTTCACACACAAACACAAATTGAGTTTGGAAGACGAAAAAATGTGAAGGGACATTATTTCATGAAACAGTGCAGAAGAGTGAGGGACAGGCTCCTGTGGAGTGAAGAAAAATAAATACACAGTAATCCTTAGACTAGTCAGTGAAATTCCATAATCTAATTGTTGTTGCATGCATTAAACAGCCTTTTCATTTTTAATTATATTTTAATTAATTAATTGGGTATGTATTTGGTGTATTGGTGGGGGCACATGCTATGATGTGTGGAGGTCAGAGAGCAGCTTTCTGGGGTTCACTCTTTTCTTCTACAGTGCGGGTCCCAGAGACTGAATTCAGGTTCATCAGGCTTGGCAGCAGGCTCTTATCTGGTATTTCATCCTACCAGTACCAAAATTATATGTATTTTGAATGTTTTAATTTGTTACTACTATTCTTTTGATTTTTTTTGTGTGTATGTGTGTGTGTGTGTGTGTGTGTGTGTGTGTGTGTGTGTATACATGTGGGTGTGATGCTCATGAAAGCCAGAATGGGGCTAGAATCCCTTGGAGCTGAAGTTAAAGTGGTTGTGAGCCAACAAATGTGGGCTCTGGTATCCAAACTCGGGTCCTCTTGAAGAGCAGAAAGCACATTTAACCACTGAGCCACCTCACCAGTTCCTAAAATATTTGTACACTGTGGCTAGGGAGATGAGTCACTGGGTAAGAGAGCATGCTGTGAAAGCATACAGATCCAACTTTGAATACCCAGCACCCACATAAAAAGCCAGGGTGGCTGTGTGTGCCTTCAGAAGGTCCCTAGACAGTCAGCCTAATGGAAACAGAAAGTATCTAGCTCAGGTTAACATTCTGGCCTAGTGCAAGCTTGCTAATAGCTGATTTCCTCCAATTATCTCTAGTTTTCCCATTCCTCTTCAACACTGTGTGAGGCTGAATAAAAATTTACCAGTAAAGATTGTAGCACTCAATAAATTTCTTTGCATGGGTGGCAGTAGATTTTAAAAATTACTTTCCTAACCTCTCTCAGGTTTTAACGACATCAACAGAATAGAAATTCTCTGAACATGTCTGTCTTCTCCTTGTCTCTGTACCCTGCATAAACAGATCCCGCTGCATAGATTAGTTTTGCCATCACATACTTCATTCTTTGCCTCTCAGAAAACCTGTTACCTGTTTGTGAAGCCATTTATTTATTCTGGAAAAATAGACTATGCTATGTACTAAATACTAAACAGTGGGGCACACTTGAAAAACAGGTAGCATACAATCAGAAAGGGCATGGAAGTGGCACTATTTTGAAGCATAATGAGTTTTACATTTCAAGGAGAGGAGAAAGAAGATTTAAAAAAAAATTAAATAACTTCCTTTATTGGGAGACAATGTCCAATAGATTTGGACAGGTAAATGGGACCAGAAGATAATCGTTAATTATAAGATGATTATGTGCAATTTGTTTTCATGATAAGTGTGAGACTATATGCACAGGCAAACACTTAAGTCAAATTAATGTGTGACTGGAAAGGGAGGCAAAGAAAAAAGTGCATCTCAAACAAAGCAAAAAAGATATTGCAGAATCACATTCACAGCTGGATTCAGGGCCTTTAAAACAAAGCAATATACAACACATACATATGTTAAATGCTTTAGTCTCTCATAAGTGAAGTATGAGTCAAAAGCTGATACTCAGGTTATTTATTTGGGGAAATGAGAATGGTAAAGATCAATGATAGTATATTGTCCAAGTGCTTGTTCAACTTGTCCATTATCATAGCATGTCATAATCGGAGGTTAGCTCCCCTGGAGACATCTGAGGACCTGTGCAGAAGATATCCAGGACCTGCCTGTCAAAGACGGGAGAGACTTGGCAGGTCCTGTTCTAAGTGCTGACACGTGAGATATTTGCCTCCTCTCCATTCTGGGTTGATTCAATAGCTGAAGTGTCTAGATGTCCATACATGTAGCCATTCATCATGGCATTGGTTATAGTATAAAGCTATCATCAATTCTTTTGATTCATCATTTCCTTTAATTAAAAAAAACTAGAGAAAATTTTAATTTTAAGATGTTCAAATTCAGAAATCCTTCTAAATTAGCATTTCCACTTAAAAGGAAAATTAACGGCACTTGACAACCCAGTTTTAAATTGTCCTCACAGTGTAGGTGGAGCTTTTGTTGGGACCACCAAATAACTCCCAAATAACTACAAAGACTTACTATTAATTATAAATTCTTGGCTGATAGCTTAGGCTTGTTACTAACTAGCTCTTACAACTTAACCCATATTTCTTATCCATGTTCTGCCACATGAGGTACCTTTTTTCATCATGGCATGTTTATCTTGCTTTTCTCCGCATCTCCTGACAATTCCTGTGATTCTGCCTTCCTTCTTCCCTGCATTCTTTTTCTGTCTGTAAGTCCCACCTAACCTCTACTTGCCCAGCTCTCGGCCAGTCAGCGCTCATTGTTCCATAGCAATGCAATTCCAAATGTTCATGGAATGAGAGGGCTGAACTAACTTGGGGTATTTCCTGGTATTGCAGTCACTTTCCTGTCGTTCTTTGTTTCAAAGCCCCTATGTAGATATGGCAATTGCACTACCAAAGAGACGATGGCAGCCACCTGAGCTCGCTACCGATTTGCTTATCTCTGAAGTAAAACAGTTCACTCCTGAAATGAGCATGTAGAGCAGACCCTGAGTATGTTAGATAATAGCTGGAGAACTGGGAAAACTTCCACTGCTCCTGCTTGTATAGACACTAAGGGGAGTGCTACTAATAATCTCACATCTCGACACTGAGAGGCAACTGTGTCCATGGTCCCAGAGAGCCTGAATTCTGATTGAGTTGGCAGTAGACTTTGATATCATTTACATTTACATGATACTGGTTGTTTGGGTGTGTAAACTCAGGAGTCATAGAGTATTGAGGGCATCTACTCAGACTCCAAAAGAAGGCCTAGACCAAGGGTCATGGGTGGTGTTAGGAACCCAACAGACACTTCTGGAAAGGGTGATAGGTATGACTGTGAGGGTCAAGTGGAGGTTATGGTGGAAACTTCAGACATATCAGAAACATGGTGCATTTGCTGAGGAATTAGGGAGAGAGGCCCTGCAGGTGACAAGTTCATAGGTATGGGGGTCCCCAAGTCTGTTGAAGCACAATGTATATCACTACATGTAGATAGGATTTAATGTCTGCCCTTCAGGGCCAGGATTGCTTTTTTAATTAATTAATGAATCCAGCTTGATTACAGTCCTCCCCTCTCCCCCCAATCCCTCCCCCAACCTCCTCTCTTCTCTCCTCCATCCATTCTCCTCCTTTTTTTTTTTAGAAAATGGCAGCCCCTCCCCCCCCCCATGTATATGAGCCAGCCATGGTATATCAAGTTTTGGTAAGACTAGACACCTCCTTGCCTATTGACCCAGTAGGAGGAAAGGGTTCCAAAACCTGGTAACAGAGTCGGAGACAGCACCTTCCACTATTTGGAGTTCCCACAAGAAGAAAAAGCTACCCATCTGTAACGTATATGCAGAGGACCTAGGTCAGTCCTATGCAAACTCCCTGGTTGGCGGTTCAGTCTCTGTGAACCCCTATGAGCCCAGGTTAGTTGATACTGTGGGTTTTCTTATGGTATCCTTGGCCCCTCTGGCACCCACAATCCTTCTCCATCTTCCACAGGATTCTCTGAGGTCTATCTGAACATTAGTTTAGCTGTGTGTCTGCGTTTCTATCAGTTGCTGGGTGAAGCCTCTCTGATGACAACTGGGCTAGCCAATGGTCTATGAGTATAGTAGAATATCATTAAGAATCATTTCATTGACATTTTTTGCCAGTCATGTTTGGTTCTATCCCAGGCCTCTGGGCTGTCCAGCCTCCATGTCCTGGTCCTCCAGGAATTGTCAAGTATGGGTCTCAAACAGGATCAATCATTACTTGGTCATTCCCATAATTTCTGTGCCACCTTTACCCCAGCATATCTTGTAGGCAGGGCAAATTGTAGGTAAGAGGTTATTTGACTGCATTGGGGTTTGAATCCCTCCACTGGAAGTCTTGCCTGGTTATAGGAGATGGCCAGTTCAGGCTCTGTATCCCTCATTGCTAGGAGTCTTAGCTAGGGTCACCCTCCTAGATTCTTGGGAGTTTCCATTGCACTAGGTTTCTAGCTCATTTCAGAGGTTCCCCTGATTCCAGTTGTCTTTCCCAGTACTCTCTCTCCACCCTTTCCCCACCAGATCCCTCCTGTTGCAAAGCACCCTCCATCCAGACCCCCCTCCCAGTCCACATGTAATGTCCATTCTATTTTCCCTTCACAGTGAGACTCATGTGTTCTCCTTGAGCCTTCCTTGCTACTTAGCTTATTTGGGTCTATGGATTGTAGCCTGGTTACTCTTTACTTTATGGCTAACATTCATCTATAAGTGAGTACATACCATATTTGTCTTTCTGGGTCTGGGTTACCTCACTCGGGATGATCTTTTCTAGTTCCATTCATTTGCTGGCAAATTTCATGATGTTATTGTTTTTAACAGCTGAATAATACTCCATTATGTAAATGTACCACATTTTCTTTATCCATTCTTCAATTGATGGGCATCTAGGTTGTTTACAGTTTCTGGCTAATACAAATAAAGCTTCTTTGAACACAGTTGAGCAAATGTCCTTGTGGTATGATAGAGCATCCTTTGGGTATATGCAGGGCCAGGATTTCAGTCTTGCTTTGGGCCTATCCTTTCCTAATACAACTACTATTCCATTTTTTATTATTTTGTAATGGAACTGTTAACTCTATAATTTTTTTGTCTGGTTTTTATATACTTTCACAGCTAGACATTTGTTTTGAGTCCTGAAGGAAACTCCCTCTTTGAAAATATTAGAACTTTGAAGGGGATTGGGGGCTCTTGGAGATGTGCTCTGCATTATGAAGTGAGCATGAGCCTCTTGGGGCTGAAGTGTGGAATATTTTCCTTTAAGATGTATTTGTGTATTAAGTTGACAAGGGATGTACTTGAGATGATTAATCTTGATTGTCAACTTTATAGGGTTGGAGAAGTGCCTCTCCAAACCCATTTGAGGATGTGTCAACAAAGGCATGTCTGGAAGACTAGCAAGGAAGGGAGGACCCACCCATCAGCCTGCTTAGAGCGAGAGGAAAGTGAAGAGAAAGCCTGGTATCTCAGGCTCACTCTGATGCCCTAGCTGCCACGATGTGGGATCTGTCCCTTGTCCTTCTTTCTTTTCCACCATGATGGACTGAAGCTTCTGGCACTAGGAGCTGACATGTCTTTCCCCCTTAACTTGATTTGCTCAGATATTTAGTTTCAGTGATGAAGCCCTAACAAAAGGTGTCCTTCACCATTTACCGGTTAGAATCATGCAACTATCATGATTAAAAACACTGTAATAAGTTTAGCCAGTGCTAGTACTATTTTCCAGTTCTCTACAAATGAATGGGCTCATGTCTTAGTTCCCTTTATATTGCTGTGAGGAGACAGCATGGCCATGGTAACTTAACAGAGAAAGGGTTTACTGGAACTTGCAGTTCTAGAGTGTGAGTCTATGATCATCATGGTTCAGATCATAGCAGCAGGCAGGCAGGCATGACATGGGATCATTAGCTGAGAATTTATAGCTGATTGACAAGCACGAGGCAGAGAACTAACAGGGAATAGCGTGGACTTCTGAAACCTCAAATTCCTCCCCCAGTGCCTCACCTCCTCTAACAAGGCTACACCTCTCAACTTTTCCCAAACAGTGCCACCAACTAGGAACAAAGCTCCAAATACGTGAGTGTATGGGGGTCATTTTCCCTCAAACAACCACAGTCTCTAACTTCAGGAGCTTTTGTTGTCATAACCCTGCTTTTCATCTACTTGATGGCTAGCGCTGCTTTCTTCTTTCTCTTTTTTTTATATTTTATTTTATTTTTTTAAAATTTTTATTTTGCAATACAATTAAGTTCTACATACAGGCACAGATTCCCTTGTTCTCCCCCCTCCCGCCCCCCTCACCTTCTCCCCAGCCCGCCCCCCATTCCAATCTCCTCCAGGGCAAAGCCTTCCCCACAGACTGAGATCAACCTGGTGGACTCAGTCCAGGTAGGTCCAGTCCCCTCCTCCCAGGCCGAGCCAAGCGACCCTGCATAGGCCCCAGGTTTCAAACAGCCGACTCATGCAATGAGCACAGGACCCAGTGCCACTGCCTGGATGCCTCCCAAACAGATCAGGCCAATCAACTGTCTCACCCACTCAGAGGGCCTGATCCAGTTGGTGACCCCTCAGCCATTGGTTCATATTTCATGTGTTTCCGTTTGTTTGGCTATTTGTCCCTGTGCTTTATCCGACCTTGGTCTCAACAATTCTCTCTCATATAAACCCTCCTCATTCTCGCTAATTGGACTCCCAGAGATCCACCTGGTCTTCTTTCTCTTTTATCCTCCATCCCTCCCTCTCATCCTTTCTTTCTTCCTCCTTCCCTCCCTCCCTCTCTCCCTCCCTCTCATCCTTCCTTTCTTTCTCCTTCCCTCCCTCCCTCTCATCCTTCCTTCCTTCTAATCCCCTCTCTCTTTTCCTCTTTGTTCTCTCTCCTCCCTCCCCTTCTCTCTCCTTCTCTTCTGACCTCCCTCTTTTCTGTCATCTTTTTCTTCTTCTTTTCCTTTCCACATTTCTCTACTATCAAAGCAAAAATATTCTGACTATTTAAGAAATAGTATGGCTTTCAAATTTATAGTTAACTTATAATAACCTTCGTGTGTTATAAAGTTGATGCTAAAGTTCATTTTTTCCTGTGTGAATATTCATTTATCCAGCATTGTTGAAAATGATCAGATTTTAGTGTTGAATACCTTGGAACTTTTGTTAAAAATCAATTGACAGTATGCGTGTCATTTTACTTATGAATTTTACTGATCAATATTACTTTATTCATTAATCTTTATTATTTTTCCCATTATCTTATTGCTATGATGAATTTTATTGATTTTTTTAAATGTTGAATCAAGTTGATATTTCTAAACTGAGTCCATTTAGTGATTTTTATGTTGCTGTATTTATTTTACTAATGCTTGCTTGAGGATCTTGGCAAGAACTTTGTTTAGATAGTTTCATGTTAAATTTTCTTTTCTTATTTGACTTTTCTCATTTTTTTTGTTATCAGTATACTACTTCTCAAAAATTACTTTGAAAATATTGTTCTATATTTTTACCAAGAACTGGGTAAATCTGCTATTTCTCTTTAAATATTGATATAATTTACCAACAAAATCATGTAGGCCTAGACTTGGTTTATGTGAAAAAGTTTTGAAAATGAGTGTTTCTTTTTTTATAGATGAAGAGATGCTAAGATCTTATTTTGAGTGAATATTGTTCAGTTGTGTTTTTTCAGAGTATTTCTATATATACCCCTTTGTTACTTTCTCTGTATAGTTCTTTCATCTCCTTGCCTTTCTTTTATGAGAACACCTTCCTTGTTCATTAAGGTTATGGGATCTGAAGAAGATACACCTGAAAGTCTCAGAAGCTCCACACCATGTCACTTTATGTATCATAGATATGTAAATAGGAACTGTGATCATTTAAACATCTGTAACCCAGGTAATAATACAGTAGTAGCTCAGTCACATTCCATTGTCATCTGCCATCTTCAAACCCTGGTTCCAAGATCAGTGCATGAGATAATATTAAGCTGAAAAGGTTTTATTGTAAGTCACCTTTCCTGTACTATTGGATTAACCTAGCACTATTGGTGTGATGTAGTCACACTAATGAACCCAACTGCAAGGAAGGCTGATTCTATCTGGGTGTTGTGGAGAAGGAGAACATATCATAAGTTTTATAGTTTTTAAAATTTGCCTAAGCTGTGAAAAGAGGTCAGGACTCTTTGTTTGCCTAAGAATCATTGCAATTTTTGATGTTAGTGAACTGTCAGTGGTCACCAGTGGAATAGAGAATGAAATGCAAATGGCAAGGGAAATTACTTTAACTTCTCCTTGTGTTATGGCACCAGAGGTTTCAGATAGTGATGGGCAAGCCTGGCTCTACGACATGTTGCTGCACCCATAAGAAGCAGATCTGAGTTTCCCAGATGAAGTTAATCTTTTGAGGAAAATGAGAAGCAAAAGAGAAGGGCTGTTGTCTGCTAAGAACAGTCTCTGCCTAGTTTCTCACAGAAAGTACTAAAGCCATGCTCCTGTTGACTTTCTGAATCTGAGTAAACAATCCTAAGAACTTAGAAGGGTCAGTTAGATCTGGAGTTAGCTTTAGGTTTAGAGTCTAGTTCTCTTTTTCTCTTCCTCTACACCAGCACTTAAGTGCCCGATAATTCAGGCTTTTTCTAGTTTAATAAACAAGTGTTGAAAGCCAGGATGATGTAGGCACTAGGGATATGACTGAATCTAGACATGATTGTGAAGTTCAACATTTAGTTAACTATGGCTCTACTTGAAATAGCACATGCATAGCTCTGGTCTACATCTCTACCAGTTTTGTCTCATCTTTCTTCATGGTCTACAATCTTTCTTCCTGTTCTAGTGCACCTTTTCAGAATTCCAACTTTGAACAAGCTCATCCAAGATGGAAGAGTCACTTCTGTGTTTCTTAGACCGAGGAATTTATTATGTTTCTTGCCAATGAAAATGTCTGCTTTACAAATCAGATGCAATAAGCAGTAATCATTTTTTCTCCCTTGCACTTCATTAGAGTTGTTACCTTTTGACAAGTTTAATTTGATGGTTCATCAAACTGGCAGATAAGATATCTAGGAGGAAAATAGAAATAAATTGAGGAATCCATGTTTAAGAATGGGAATTCGGCTTCTAGGACCTAGGCCCCGGGACACAAGCAGTCCCTGGAAACCCCCATCCACCTTTGCCCCAGTTACCAGCCAGCAGGAAAGACTCCTGTGAACAGACTCCCCCACCCAAACTCCCCATCAGACCCTGCAATCTACAAGACCCATGCCCTACCCCAAACATACCCATCCCTCTGAGATTCCAGTGGCATCCTGAGACACAGAATCCACCAGCTCTCATTGGACCAAGAGGTGAGTGACTCTTCTCCCACCCAGAGATTTCTGCCTGTAGGACCTAGGCCCTGGAACACAACCTCTCCCACGAAGGCCCCACATATCTCTGCTTCAGTTGCCGGCCAGCAGGGAAGACTCCTGTGGGCAGGATCCCCCACCAAACTCTCCATGGGAACCTGCAATCTATAAGACCTGTGCCCTACTCCAAAGCTACCCACCCCCTTGTGACCCCAGTGGCTTCTTGAGGCACAGAAACTACCAGCTCTCATTGGACTAAGAGGTGAGTGACTCTTCTGCCACCCAGAGTCTTACCTGTAGGACTTATGCCCTGGGACATAGCTAGTCTCCAGAATCCCCTAGCCATTTCTGCTCCAGTTTCTAGCCAGCAAGGAAGACTCCTGTGGGCAGGCTCCCCCACCAACCGCCCCCATCAGACCCTGCAATCTACAAGACCCATGTCCTACCTCAAACATATCCATCTTCCTGTGACCCCAGTGGTTCCCTGAGACATAGACTCTACCAGCTCTTATTGAACCAAGAGTTCTCATTGGACTAAGAGAGGTTTCCTAAGATACAGAATCTGCCAGCTCTGATTGGACCAAGAGTGCTGATAAGACCCAGAGTGGCTCCCTGAGACACAAAATCAGCCAGCTTGGATTGGACCAAGGGTAGCTCCCCAAGACATAGACACAGCAGGCACAGACTGGACCAAGGGCAGTTCGCTAAGATACAGACACCTCTTGCACCTATTAGAGGAAGAGATGGGAAGACACCAGTGCAAAAATACATACAACAACATAAAGAGCAATATGGCATCACCAGAACCTAGCTCTTCTACAACAGCAAGACCTGAACATTACAAACGTAGATGAAGCAGAAGAAAGCGACCATAAAAAATAACTTTATGAAGATGATAGAGGCCTTTAAAGGGAAAATGAAAAATTTCCTTAAAGAAATTGAGGAAAAGACAAACAAAAAATTGGAAGAAATCAATAAATCCCTTAAAGAAAGCCAAGAAAACCATGAAAAAGCAACTAAACATGTGAAGAAAACAGTTCAAGACCTGAAAACTGAAATAGAAACAATGAAGAAAACACAAACCCAGGGAATGCTAGAAATAGAAAATCTGAGTAAATGAACAGGAACTACAGATGCAAGCATAACCAACAGAATACAAGAGATGGAAGAGGGAATCTCTGGCATATACGATTCAATAGAGGAAATAGATTCATTAGTCTAGATGAGAAAGAAAACACCAAAGCCAAAAAAGTCATAACACAAAATGTCCAGGAAATCTGGGACACCATGAAAAGGCCAAACCTAAGAATAATAAGAATAGAAGAAGGAGAAGAATACCAACTCAAAGGCACAGAAACTATATTCAACATAATCATGGAAGAAGACTTTCCCAACTTAAAGAAGGAAATACCTATGAAGATACAAGAAACTTATAGAACACCAAATAGACTAGACCACCTAAAAGTCCTCTAGCCACATAATAATTAAACCACTAAACATAGAGAATAAAGAAAGAATATTAAGAGCAGCAAAGGAAAAAGGCCAAGTGACTTATAAAGGGACCCATCAGAATAACACTTGACTTCTCAATGGAGACTCTGGAAAGCCAGAAGGTCCTGGACAGATATAATGCAGACACTAAGAGACCATGGATGTCAGCCTAGACTAATATACCCAGCAAAACTTTCAATCACCATAGATGGAGTGTTGTGAACAAGACATTCCAAGACAAAGTCAGATTTAAACAATACCTACCTACAAATCCAGCCCTACAGAAACCACTAGAAGGAAAACTCCCAAGGAAGTCAGATACACTCATGAAAACACAGGGAATAGATAATACCACAGCAGTAAATCCCAAAGAAGAGCACACACACACACACACACACACACACACACACACACACACTACAACCAAAAGATAACAGGAATTAACAATCACTGATAATTATTATCTCTTAATATCAGTGGACTCAATTTGCCTATAAAAAGACACAGGCTAACAGAATGGATATGAAATCAGCATCCATCCTTCTGCTACATACAAGAAACACACCTTAACTTCAAAGACAGATACTACCTCAGAGTAAAAGGCTCAGAAAAGACTTTCCAATCAAATGGGCTTAAGAAGCAAGCTGATGTAGCTATTCTAATATCTAAAAAAATAGACTTCAAATTAAAATCAATCAAAAGAGATTGGGAAGGACATGACATAATAGGAAAGATCCACTGAGAAGAAGTCTCAATTCTAAACATTTATGCCCCAAATAAAAGGGCACCCACACATGTAAAAGAAACATTACTAAAGCTTAAATCACACATCAGACCCCACACATTAATAGTGGGAGACTTCAACACCCTGCTCTCACCAATGGACAGATCTGCCAGACTGAAACTTAACAGAGAAATAAAGGACCTAACAGATGTTATGACTCAAATGGACTTAATTGATATCTACAGAACATTCCACCCTAACAAAAAGAATATACCTTCTTCTCAGCACCCCATGGAACATTCTCTTCATGTGACCACATACTTAGTCACAAAGCAAATATCAACAGATATAAAAAATTGAAATAACCTCCTGTATTTTATTGGATCACCATGGCTTAAATTTAGATTTCAACAACAACAAATATCATAAAAATCTACAATCGCGTGGAAACTGCATAAAGCTCAAATGAATCACCAGTGGGTCACGGAAGAAATAAAGAAAAAAATTAAAGACTTCCTAGAATTCAAATTCAATGAAAATGAATGTACTATATACCCAAACTTATGGGACACTATGAAAGCAGTGCTAAGAAGAAAATTCATTGCTCTAAATGCTCACATAAAGAAGTTGAAGAAATCTCACACTAGTGACTTAACAGCACACCTAAAAGCTCTAGAACAAAAAGAAGCAAACTCACCCAGGAGGAATAGATGCCAGGAAAATCAAATTGAGAGCTGAAATCAATAAAATAGAAACAAAGAAAATAATATAAAGAATCAATGAAACAAAGAGTTGGTTCTTTAAGAAAATTAACAAGATAGACAAGCCCTTATCCAAACTAACCAAAAGGTAGAGAGAGCACATCCAAATTAACGAAATCAGAAATGAAAAGGGAGACATAACAACAGATAATGAGGAAATTCAGAGAATCATCAGGTCATACTTCAAAAACCTGTAGTCCATAAAATTGGAAAATCTAAAAGAAATGGACAATTTTCTGGATAGGTACCACATACCAAAGTTAAATCAAAACCAGATTAACAATTTAAATAGATCATTAACCCCTAAGGAAATAGAAACAGACTTTAAAAGTCTTCCAACCAAAAAGCTCAGGACCAGATGGTTTCAGTGCAGAATTCTACCAGACTTTCAAAGAAGAGCTACTTCCAATACTCTTCAAACTGTTCCACACAGTAGAAACAGAAGAAACATTACCAAACTCCTTTTATGAGGCTACAGTTACTCTGATACCCAAACAACACAAAAATGCAACAAAGAAAGAGAATTATAGACCAATCTCCCTCGTGAGTATTGATGCAAAAATACTCAATAAAATATTGGCAAGCCAAATCGAATCCAAGAACACATCAAAAAAATCATCCACCATGACCAAGTAGGCTTTTATAAAAAAAAAAAAACTGAAAGAAAAAGACACATTATCATCTCAGTAGATGCTGAAAAAGCCTTTGACAAAATCCAACACTCCCTCATGATAAAAGTCTTGGAGAGATCAGGAATAAAAGGAACATATAATATAATATATTAAACATAATAAAGGGAATTTATAACATGCCAACAGCCAAATCAAAGTAAATGGAGAGAAACTCAAAGCAACTCCACTAAAATCAGAAACAAGAGAAGGCTGTCCATTCTCCCCATATTTATTCAACATAGTACTTGAAGTTCTAGCTAGAGCAATAAGACAACAAAAGGAGATCAAGGGGATATAAATTATAAAGGAAGAATTCAAATTTTCATTATTTGCAGATGATATGATAGTATACATAACCCAACAGGGAACTCCTACAGCTGGTAAACACCTTCAGTAATATCACCTGATACAAGATTAACTCAAAAAAATCAGTAGCCCTTCTATATACAAATGAAAAATGGATTGAGAAAGAAATCAGAGAAACATCGCCCTTTACAATAGCCACAAATAATATAAAATACCTTGGGCTAACTCTAACTAAGCAAGTGAAGGACCTACATGATAAGAACTTTAAGTCTCTGAAGGAAGAAATTGAAGAAGATATCAGAAAATGGAAAGATTTTCCATGTTCATGGATAGGTATGATTAACATAGTAAAAATGGAAATCTTACCAAAAGCAATCTACAGATTCAATGCAATCCCCATTAAAATCCCAACACAATTTTTCACAGACCTTGAAAGAACAATACTCAACTTCATATGGAAAAACAAAAAACCCAGGATAGCTGAAATAATCCTGCACAATAAAGCCACCTCTGGAGGCATCACATCCCTTGTGGTTATATTGTGTTCCCCAATATATAGTGTACCCTAATAAACTTATCTGAGGGTCAGAGAACAGAATAGCCACAATATTAAACATAGAGGTTAGGCAATGTTAGCACACACACCTTTAATCCTAGCATTCCAGAGGCAGAGATCCATCTGGATCTCTGTGAGTTCAAAGTCACACTGGAAACAACCAGGCATGGTGACACACACCTTTAATCCCAGGAAGTGATGGCAGGAGGCAGAAAGGTATATGAGTCATGAGGACCAGGAACTAGAGCTGGTTCAGCTTTTAGGCTTTTAGCAGCAGTTCAGCTGAGATCCATCTGGATGAGGAATCAGAGGCTTCCAGTCTGAGGAGACAGGATCAGCTGAGGAATTGGAGAGGTAAGGTGGCTGTGGCTTATTCTGCTTCTCTGGTCTTCCAGCATTCACCCCAATACCTGGCTTAAGGTTTTATTTTATTATTAATACCTTCTAACAATTCATGCTACAATCCCTGACATCAAGCCTTACTATAGAGATATAGTAATAAAAACAGGTTAATATTGGCATAAAAACTGACATGTGGACCAATGGAATTGAACTGAAGACTTTGACATTAACCCACACACATATAAACACCTGATTTTTGACAAAGAAGCCAAATTGGTACAATGGAAAAAAAGAAAGCATCTTCAACAAATGGTGATGGCATAACTGGATGTCAACATATAGAAGAATGCAAATAGATCCATATCTATTGCCATGCATAAAACTCATCCAAGTGGATCAAAGACCTCAATATAAAGCCAATTACACTGAACCTGGTAGAAGAGAAAGTAGGAAATAGTCTTGAACGCATTGGCACAGGAGACTGCTTCCTAAACATAAAACCAATAGCACAGACACTGACAGCAACAATTAATAAATGGAACCTCCTGAAACTGAGAAGCTTCTGTAAGGCAAAGGACACAGTCAATAAGGCAAAATGGTAGCCTACAGAATGTGAAAAGATCTTCACCAACCCCACATCTGACAGGGGGCTGATTTCCAAAATATATAAAGAATTCAAGAAACTAGACATCAAAATACGGAAAAATCCAATTAAAAATGGGTTACAGAGCTAAACAGAGAATTCTCAACAGAAGAATCTCAAATGGATGGAAAATATTTAAGAATTGCTCAACATCCTTAGGCATCAGGGAAATGCAAATCAAAATGACTCTGAGATACCATCTTACAACTGTCAGAATGGCTAAGACACCTTAAGTTGGAGAGGATGTAGAGCAAGGGGAGCATTCCTTCACTGTTGATGGGAGTTCAAACTTATACAGCCACTTTGGAAATCAGTATGTCAGTTTCTAAGAAAATTGGAAATAAGTCTTCCTCAAGACCCAGCTTTATCACTCTTGGACATATACCCAAGGAAACTCAATCATACCACAAAGACACATGCTCAGCTATGTTCACAGTAGCATTATTCATAATAGCCAGAACTTGGAAACAATCAAGAATGGATTGAGAAAATGTGGTACATATACACAATGGAGTACTACTCAGCAGTGAAAAACAATGACATCATGAGATTTGCAGGCAAAATTAATGGAAGTAGAAAATATCGTCCTGAGTGAGTTAACCCAGACTCAGAAGGACAAACATGGTATGTACTCACTCATAAGTGGATACTAGATGTAAAGCAAAGGATAACGAGACTATAACTCACAGCTCCAGAGAAGCTAGCTAACAAGGAGGACCCAAAGGGAGATGCAGGGATTGCCCTGGGAAGGGAAAATAGATGAGATATTCATGAGTAAACTGATGATGAGGGGTGGGAAATGGAGGGTAGGGGATGGGGGATGAGAACATAAGGGAATGGGACGGTTGAGCTGGAACAGGGATCGAGTGGGAGAGCAATGAAAGGCACCATGATAGAGGGAGAAGTCATGGGGGTAGGAAGAAACTAAGTGCTAGGGAAGGTCCCAGGAATCTACAAGGATGATCCCAACTTAGACTACTAGCAATAGTGGTGAGGGTGCCTGAACTAGCTTACCCCAGTAATCAGATCAGTGAATACCCTAACTGTCATCATAGAGCCTTTCTCTAGTTACTGATGGAAGCAGATGCAGAGATCCACAGCCAAACACCAGGCTAAGCTCCAGGAGTCCAGTCAAAGAGAGAAGAGGGATTCTATGAGCAAGGGCATTAAGATCATGATGGGGAAGCCTATAGAAACAACCAAACCAAACTAGTGGGAACTCATAAAATTTAGACCAATAGCTATGGAGACTGTTCGGGTCTGGAGTAGGCCTTCTGCATAGTGAGACAGTTGTGTAGCTTAATATGCTTAAGGGGCCCCCTGGAAGTAGGATCAGGATCCCTCCCTGGTGCATGAACAGGCATTTTGGAGCCCACTACCTATGATGGGACACCTTGCATAGCCTTGAGGTGGGGGACGAGGGGAGGGGGCTTAGACCTGCCTCTAATAAATGTACCTCCCTATGGGAAGCCTCACCTTCTTGTAGGAGGGAATGGGGGATGGGTTGGTGTAGCTAGAGTTTTCCTGCCTGGCCCACAGTCAGGACAAATCTCTGTCACCCGCCAGTCCCACAGCCGCTCAGACCCAACCAAGTAAACACAGAGACTTATATTGCTTACAAACTGTATGTCTGTGACAGGCTTCTTGCTAACTGTTCTTATATCTTAAATTAATCCATTTCCATAAATCTATACCTTGCCACATGGCTTGTGGCTTACTGGCATCTTCACATGCTGCTTGTCATCGCCATGACAGTGTCTCTCTCTCTCAGCCTTCCACTTCCCAGAATTCTCCTCTCTCCTTGTCCCACCTATACTTCCTGCCTGGCCACTGGCCAATCAGTGTTTTATTTATATAGAACGATATCCACAGCAGGTTGGGAAGGGGAGGCTGGAGGGACAGGAAGAGGGAAGAGAGGGATTTATGATAGGTATATAAAATGAATAAAAAAAAATTCTTAGTAAAAAAAAGAAGAATAGAAATTCAAGATAGAGTTCAGAGAATCCAGCTCTTCAGTTCATAACTGAAGAATTAAAGAGTGAAAGAGTTAGAGGGTACTATCACAAGGCTGAAATACCTCCTGTTAAAGATCAGGCTTGATCTATGAAGAAGGAGGCTGAGACTACAAGAGGAGGGAAAACAGGCTAGGCTTGAGAGCGGAAGGAGAGCTAAGGAATGAGTGGCATTGTCTAACACCACTAGCTTTTCTTACTATGGGGTCAGCCACTAATTTTCTTCTCATGACAAATGCAGCCATTGCATAATCAATCAATATTGTAAACGTTTTCTACGCTGTGTTCCATAACTGTTCTATTCATATTCTCTCTCTCTCTCTCTCTCTCTCTCTCTCTCTCTCTCTCTCTCTCTCTCTCTTCTGCATTATATACATATGCAATAGCTTTAAATATGTCTTAGCATTTCTGCTACAAGATGTGGAGTTTAACTCTCTTTCCTCAGAATGTGGCTTGGCCTCAGTGACTCACTTGTAATGATTTGAATTATAGAAATAATTCCATGAGACCTCTTATTGTAGCTTTCAGAAGATGTACAGTTTTACTGGGTCTTGGGATATATACTTTAGGATCCATGAGCTTATGTCTGAGCAGTCTGGCAACCTATATGCCAACATGCTAGACAGTTCACAAGAAACAGAGGTTAAAGTTAAAGAAAACTGCTCAGCTATCCCATTCCTTAGCTATTTAAGTCTCTCTGTGATAGATGCATGGTTGAGCTGCCCCAGAATTTCATCCCTGGGAAGAAGACATGAGCCTTTCTACTTCACCTCGTCTGAGTCCTGACAGGGAACGTATGCCACTATTGTAATTCTGTTTTCTCCCACTAAGTTAGCAATAACTTGTTATGCAGGCACAGTAACTGGAAGAGATTTTCTTTTATGAGGAGAGGAATACTTCCACAACAAAATCTTTGAGAAAAGAAGGTGGAGTAAGGGGAACTGGAAGAGTCTTGAAGAAAGTGTTAGAAAGGCTTAAAGGCGCACAAAATCTTAAAGCTTCATGGTCAACAAAGATGCTGCTAGTCAGAGCTCCTCAGCAAGAAAGGAAAGCATTGTTAGACAGAAGTAAAACGATCTTTGTTCTGCACACAGTGTGGAAACTTCAACTAGACTGTTCCTAAGGAAAGTAAAAAGTGATAGTATCTAAAATTGTTAATAACCCTATGAAGTGCATGTTTAGACATGTAGAGTGTGGCTGAGTGTTAACATTGCTACCTAGCTTCTTTTTGTTTATAGTAAATTGTGGGAGAGAAAAGATACATTAAAGGTATAGCTCTTGACCATGACTGTGAAACATCCAGGACTTTCTAGGTCCTAAGCAGAAAGTCCCACCTGTCTCTCAGAGATGATTAAGTTTAGAAAAAAAGCAGAATCTCCAGGATAGCATGCAGAATGAAAGCTTCCTTTGCAAGGGTCATGAAGGAGAAGAGTCAGGGAGAGAAAGGAGAAACAACAATTGGAGAAAGGAAAGGGAGGGGTGTTGGATCTAAAAAACAGTTGAAAGAAGCTAGAGAACATGGAGAAGAAGTGAGGCAACTCAGAAATATGTAGAGGATTCTTTGAAACTTGAGTTTCGACTCTTGGAAGAAAGCAGGAAGCAGGGAGGGAAAGAAGCTAACAAGTTTGTACCAAGCCCGGGAGTGCAGGCAGCTGTAACACGAATTGCTAAATGGTCTTATTAAATAAAAAACCCAGAACCAGGTATTGGGGTGAACTCTGAAAGATCAGAGAAACAGAAAAAGCCACATCCAACCTCACCTTGCCAACTTCTCAGCTGATCTTGTTTCCTCAGACTGGAAGCCTCTGAGTCTTCATCTGAATGGATCACAGCTGAACTGCTGCTAAAAGCCAAAAGCTTAAAAAGCTAAAGTTCCTGGTCTTCACACCTTATATACCTTTCTGTTTCCTGCCATCACTTCCTGGGATTAAAGGTGACTGTCTTTCCCAAGCAAGACGTAAGATCTCAAGTGCTGGGATTCAAGGTGTGTGTCACCATGCCTGGCTGTTTCTAGTGTGGCCTTGAACTCACAGAGATCTGAATGGATCTCTGCCTCCTGAATGCTAGGATTAAAGGCATGTGCTACCACTGCCTAACCTCTATGTTTAATATAGTGGCTGTTCTGTTCTCTGACCCCCAGATAAGGTTATTGGGGTGCACAATATGTCAACCACAGGAATCTACAGTGCAACCAGCTGTCCTACTCACAGGAGATTCCCACAGTTCTTGCAAGTGTTAAGTGTGTGGGCATTTGGTCTGACAGTGACTCTTTCCACTGCGGACACTAGCCCAGTGAGAACTTCATCCAGCCATTCACCATTTCTCAGCATTCTATCCAGGGTCTATCTGGAAAAAGGGCCCACGGTTAGGGAATAAACTACTCTGCAGATCAGAAAAGAGAATACACAGAATTTAAAGTCCCTGGGGTGCCCTGCTGTGGTAGCTGGGTAGAAGATAGGAGACACAGAGACAGAGAGGGCAAGTCACAAATCCTCTGAGAAGCTAAAGGAAGATGGGTTTTGAAAGACAAAGTATCCAGTGGCTTCACCCTCTGCATCTAAGGGGAATGCCTATCCTGAGTGGTTGACTGTCATGGTCAGGTCTGAGATACTGAGACCAAGGCAGATCCCTCAGTTTCCAGAGCTTCCTCCTGCATAGGACTCAGAGATGTGCTTCCTTCTCTCATTCTCTAAAGCACTGGAGGATAGATTGTGGCTTAGAAATAACTCTTGGAACACAGACTGAGGGATTTTGAATCCAATGTCGTCTAGTAGGTCAATGCTGTGGGATGTTCTGTATGTCAAATGTGTTGCTCTGATTGGTCAATAAATAAAACACTGATTGGCCAGTGGCTAGGCAGGAAGTATAGACAGGACTAACAGAGAGGAGAACTGAGAGAACAGGAAGGCGGAAGGAGACACTGCCTGCAGCCACCGCCATGACAAGCAGCATGTGAAGATGCCGGTAAGCCATGAGCCACGTGGCAAGGTATAGATTTATAGAAATGGATTAATTTAAGATATAAGAACAGTTAACAAGAAGCCTGCCATGGCCATACAGTTTGTAAGCAATATAAGTCTCTGTGTTTACTTGGTTTGGTCTGAGCAGCTGTGGAACTGGCAGGTGACAGAGATTTGTCCTGACTGTGGGCTAGGCAGAAAAACTCTAGCTATAGGTCAACACATTTCCGAAGCTCCAGGAACATATTTTTTAAAGCCTTTGAGTGAATACAGAGAATACATCCTTAATCTGTGCTGTGAGAAGCACAGAGAAGGGATTGACCTACATACGGCACCAACCTGTTATGTGGAAGCTAAAGAAACTACCACAAGCCTCCACTGTGACTCACGGCCCACCTCATACTTGGATGATTTCTTGTATTACAGGACCTACCAGAAAGCTTCAGTCCAAGAACTTAGGCTATGAGAAGCTTCTTTTTGTTTACTTGTTGTTTATTTTTCCATTTGTACAATTTTAATTTCCTATTTTCTGTTCTATTTTATGTGGGATTTTGTCACTTTTTTTTTCTCTTTTTCTCATGTTTTTATTTTTTCCTGCTCTTTTATTCTTGCTTCTCTATTTTTCCTTGTTTTGTTTTGTTATTTTACTGTTAATTTTTATCTTTGTTAATTTTTAACTTTTTAGTTTATTACATATTAACCTCCCCTTTTGTTAATTGTTGACATGTATTTTTATTTTTAACTGGTTTAGGCTCTGTGGTGCTTAGCTTTAACTGTCAATATGACAGTCTATAGAACAGAATGTGAAAGGAGTCTCAGACAGAGATTATCTAGATTAAGTTGGTTTGTAGACACATCTCTGGGAGATTATCTTGATTGTGTTAATTGAGGTGGGAAGACCCCTTCATTCTGGGTGGCACCATTCTGGATTGCATAAGAGTGGAGAAGCAAACTGAGCATTAGTATGCATGCATTAATTCATTGCTTCCTAAGCATTAGTATGCATGCATTAATTCATTGCTTTCAGCTCTTAATGTAAAGGTGATATAATGAGTTGCTTCAAGTTCCTGCCATCTAACTTCCCTGCAGTGATATACTGTAACCTGAAACAGTGAGCTAAACGAACCTTATGTCCCTTAAACTGCTTTTGTTCAATATTTTAAAACAGCAACAAGAAAGGAAACCAAGGCAGACTCTATTTCCATGTCTTTTCTTCTTATGGATTTGTTGTTGTTGTTGTTACTGTGGTTTGTGTTCATTTCTCTGAGTGATACAAGGAATGAAGCCTCATGGTTGTTTACTGAGAAGGTTCTCATAGAAGAGCAGAAGAGATACTTATCTAAAATATGTCTAAATATTAATAATGAAATAATATTATATTTGAAAAAAGAAGACAAAATTGACTCCTCCAAAAGTCTGTAACTCCTCAGAAACTGAATGAGAAGACAGTGAAGAGGATGGGATGGTAGGCAGAGAATTAGAAATATTTTTAAAAATATGATCAATGACCTAGATGAGGCACTACAGCCAATCAGTGACTATTGGGAGAGGGAGCTATCATTAGACTCCTAAACATATACATGTAAAATCAACACTAAATGGGCTCAAGAGATGGGTGGTGAAGAGAGAGAGAGAGAGAGAGAGAGAGAGAGAGAGAGAGAGAGAGAATATATATGTATATAACAATAATTTTAGAATAAGAAGTCATGAGGTCATGAACTTGAAAGCGGAGAGACACTATGGGAGAAAATGGAGAGAGAAGTAAAAATGATATACATACAGTATTTATTTTATGTATTTAAAATACATTCATTTCTGTATGAAATTCTCAAAAACTTAGAAAATTAAATTAAAAATATGATCTATGAATTCAAACTGAATATAAATAAACAGCTGATGTAATTAGGACATCTCAATAAAGTGAGATTCTGAAAAAAACTAAATTGAAATCTTAAAGAATGGAAACCTGAATAATTAAAAAAAATAACAATCCCCAACAAAAGTCCCACCAGTAAACTAGAAGAAACAATAGTTGGTGTTGAGGCCAAGGGTGACAAGTTATCATATCCAGATCAGAATCAAGGAAACATAAGAAATTATGAACAGTGGATATAAGACTTACGGGACATAGATGAAAAACCACTCTATAACTAGAGACATCTATAATTATGAATAATCAGTGTAGACAATTGAGATGTATAGACTATGGAGAGTGAAAAAGTATTCAGTGAATCAATAGCAGAAAACTTCCCAAATCTCGGAAAAGATATAGATATCAGGCCACAGTTAGCAGTCCTAAATAGATACGAGCCAAAAGACCCTCCATAAGAAATATATTACCTAACATAAAGAAACAAAGAATACTAAAGTCCGAAAAAGAGAAACCTCATGCTCCTTAGAAAGGCAAACCAGTAAGAATAACAACATATTCCTCAGCAGAAGTTACACCAGCTGGAGGTAGGATGGAGTGGAATAACATGCTTCAAACCCTGAAAGAAAATAATTGTTACTCCAGCAGTTTTATTGTCAGCAGTTAGTCATAGAACTAAAGAAAAAAGAGGATTCCCAAGGCAAAGACAAAATAAAGAAAAAGGAGCCAGTGAATAGTCATTATAGAATATGCTTAGACGAGTCCCACCTTTAAAAAAGAAATTGAAGCAAACACAATTGTAGGAGTGTGGAAAAGCCACACTAGATCAGACAAGAAAATGAGAATTAGAAAGTAAAAATCAACCATAATTATTTTTTATAAACCATCAGACTTCTAAAATGAATAAAGGAGGAACAAATATAAATAGATTATTAATAAACATCAGAACAAAAAATGATAGAAAATGGTATATACCATTCAATAACAACACAGAATGTAAATAATTTGAATTACCTTATTAAAATATGCAGAATGGGTAACCCAACTAAAACACAAAACTCAGCAATTTACTGCCAGCAAGAAACTCAGGTATTCACAGACTGAAAATTAAAAGATGGGAAGTGATTTTTCAAGAAAATTTAATCTGAACCAAACAGTTATACTCATATATGACAAAACAAACTTTAAGACAGAATTGATCATAAGAGGCAGAGAAAATTGTTACATACTGATAAAGGACAGAAAAATCCAACAAAATATATAATGGTCCTAAATATTTATATTGTGATCATTAAGGAATCCACTTTTGTAGAGCAAGCACTTTAGTATGTGAAAAGAAGCTAGCCCTCCCCTGCCCCAAATAGTAAAGTTTGACCTCAGGACTTGATTCTCAGCAATCAATGAATCACGCAGCTAAAAATTAACAAAGAAGCATCATTGTTAAACTACACTACAGATCACAGGAATTCAAGGATGCTTCAAAATATACCAATTAATAAATATGTAGCTCAGGACATAAGTTGAATAAAAATTTTGAATCATATGATCATCTTAGTAGATGCAGAAGACATCTTTATTAAAATCCAACATTCTTTCATGGAAAGAACAGTTTTAAAACATCTTATCTCAATGTAATAAGAGCCACATTCAACAAACTCATGTCCAATACCATACTGAAGGCAGGAACCGAAAGTATTTCTTCTACAATTAAGAACAAGAAACAAGACAATGGCATCTGATCTCATCTCTCAAAATAGCTCTTGGAGATTTAGCCAGAGTAGCCAGGCAAGTGAATGAAATAGATGCAAACAAAAAGAGGCCATCATATTTTCTCTGTGAGTGACAGGCTTGAAGATGGTGAGTCTGTACCTGGAAAACCAAAGAAGCACCATCAGGATTCTTAGATCTGATTAATGCATTTTGCAAAGTATCAGTGTGCAAAATTGACTTATGAAACCCAGAAGCTTTTCTATGTAACAATAATGAAAACATCATAAAGCTTAGGAATAAACTTAACCAGAGGTAAGAGATCATTACAATGAATATATAAAACACTAAATAGAGAAATTGAAGAAGACCCCAGAATATGAAAAGAAGTCTCATGTCCATGGAGAGGAGGAATCAATATTGTTAAAATTGCTATGGTACTGAAAGTGCTTTATAGATTTAATGTAATCTCCATCAAAATATCAATGATTGTCTTGGCAGAGGTAGAGAAAACAATCAGGAAATGAATATAGAAACAGAAGGACAATAATTAGTTAAGAAATCTTGGGTAAAACCAGAAATGCTAGAGGATCCATAATGCCAGGTTACAGAGCCGTAGGGGGGAAAGCATGATGTCAATGTAAAAACAGATGCATAGACCAGTGAAATAGAACATATAGGAGACATAGAAACAAACCAGCAATGAGCCCACACACCTGCAGATACCTGATTACTGACATAGATATAGAGGAAAAGACAAACCTTCCAATAAATTACCTGAGGAAACCTGGTTATCTACATGGAAAAGACTGAAACCAGATCTTTATCTCCCACCCTGTTAAAAGTCAGCTGATATTAAAACAGATAATTTCCCAAGGCTCCAGTAGCTCTAGAAAGAAAAACAAGCATTGCCATATAGAATTCTTTCAAAACAACCCCCCTGCCCTGCACAGCAGTACCAGTAGTAGGCAGAGTGATGGGACAGAACGGGAGATGTTCTTGCCACATGGTCATTTGACAGAGAACTGATACCCAGAATTCAGAGATGTCCACCAATGTAACAGATGAGTGATCCAATTATTAAGTAGATAAATGATAATTTACCTGTTTTCAATATATGTTGGGCTCAGGAATGTCAAGCGATTTAAGGTGTATGTATATTTATAGGGAATTTACAATTTCTATTTAGTTATCCTTGGTATCCTCCAAGCACAGGATGTTACAGAAAACAAATGACTCTATTAAATCAGTCAGGGGATTTTGTGTGTGCCGGTACAGCCCTGTCCATGGGAACAATTAATAGTGCTTATAAATACTGGAGACTGATAAATTCATGACATAAAACACCTATAAGGATTTGAGTGGCAAAGAATAACAACCATGTCAATTTGTTTCAAGGTGAGGGGTTTACCATTGAATTGGAGGAGTGTGTGGCTTGCATCAAAAGTCTAACACATTGCATACAAATGCTGAGTAGGATTTAAACCATATCACTGCCAAAAAGAAAACAATCGAAGTTAACATGTGGAAGCAGTATTGAATTTTCCAAATCTGTTACCTATTGGAAGAAGTCAGATGTGTCCGTTGGGAGATGTTACAGAATATTTTGACACACTGCTGACTGAAACTCCTATTTATTGTTCAGCACCCACTAAAGCAATGGTGTATTCTGTATGAAAATAAAGTCAATATTTTATAGAAGTTGAAAACATGAGTCATCTTTCTTGATTCAAGATACTAACATAAGCAATACAAATAATAAATTGAATAAAATGCTAATGGTAGAGTTGTTGGCATTTTATACATCATTGGGCTGCGAAGCTTGTGTGTTTATCTGTACGCACAGCTTCTTGACAGACTTGGATAATCACTTTAAAGTTCCTCACCAATGTCAAGGTATGCATCCTAGGTATGGTTATCTTATCACAGCCAGGAGTTATTTGTAATCTCACCATTTTCCTCCTTTTGAAGTTTGACTTTCTCTGACATGTGCTCTTATCAGTAACTGATGGATGTTTAGTCTAGTGCTGACCTTACTTGCACTATTCAAGAGTAATTTTTTTTTTTTGTAAAGACATCAAACTTAACAGTTCTCTGCTACATATTGCTATCAATAAAGAAATCCTCAGTTATAGATCACAATTAGCCAGAGGTATATTTTTTCTAGATTGTATGAAGTGGCTGTGAGTTGAGCATGAGGCACAGGGAACAGGGACAGTAGAAAAAGAAATGTTATATTTTCTGGCAGGTAAGTAGACATGGTGTAGCTAGAGTTTTCCTGCCTGGCCCACAGTCAGGACAAATCTCTCTCACCTGCCAGTCCCACAGCTGCTCAGACTCAACCAAGTAAACACAGAGACTTATATTGCTTACAAACTGTATGGCCGTGGCGGGCTTCTTGCTAACTGTTCCTACAGCTCAAATTAATCCATCTCTATAAATCTGTACCTTGCCACGTGGCTCATGGCTTACCGGCATCTTTACATGCTGTTTGTCATCTTGGCGGCTGGCAGTGTCTCTAACTCAGCCTTCCACTTCCCAGCTTTATTCTCCTCCTTGTCCCGCCTATACTTCCTGCCTAGCCACTGGCCAATCAGTGTTTCATTTATTGACCAATCAGAGCAACACATTTGCCATACAGACCATCCCACAGCAACATGGAATCAGTGTTTGATGTTCACATGGTAAAGCATTATACATTGGCTCATTGAAGAATATTTATTAAGTAATGGCTAAGTTCTAGATGTTAAGAATAAAATGAAAATGAAGACAGGAAAGATCAGGTCATGTTGAGACAGCAGAGGTCAGGCACAGTGCTGAGCTCCATCTCCAGTCCTCTGCACAAGCAGATTGGTGTTGATTTATGCTATTTCTAATACCTGATACTTTCTCCAATTCTCAGATAATCCATTTTGAATGAATGGAAATCTTGAAAGATCCTTCTCCTTGTTCTCAACTCAAACCCTGTAGCTACCTTGAATAAATCTATCCATTTTACACAAGACAGCTTGTCAGATTGAAAAAGATAACTATCATATATTCTGACTTCTTTCCCTCAGGCTAAACACTCCCTTTGTCTTAGTCTATTCCTCACATGATGTAGCAGTATGTCCCTATTCTTTTGCAGCAATATCCTTGAAATACAATGAGTCTGTCAATGTCGTTATTCAGATGCAATAATAGATTCCTCTACTAAACTTCAACTTGCACAGAATGAAAGGGAAAGAGACTCATTTTCTTATTTTGTGAAAGATACTCAATAAAGTATATAATTGCATCATATTTGTATTTTTATTTCATTAATTTTTGAAGGTTTTGTTTTCTAGGTTGATGAGGGAGCAATGGTGGTAGTATGTGCATTATAGATCATTTTAACAATAACTTTTATTACATTTGTTCTTTGATAATTTCACACACACACACACAAACACACACACACAAACACACACACACACATACACACACACACACACACACACACACACACACATACACTTCACTCTCTTTACTTTGACCCCCTCACTCTCTTATTTTCTTCCTACTGTGTCAATATACCCACTTCTCTGTAAAAATCCCTTTTCCACACTCAAACTTGTTTGGTGATACACTGAGTTTATTCAGGACTGTCTGTGTGACCATAGATTTGGAACTATCCTTGGGGGCCTGGTAGGTTCATCTGTGGATATACAACCAAGACAAAGACTGTTTTCAGAATCCGACAGTAGCCAATAGTTCACTGGAAAGACATAGGGTACCATGAGTCCTGCCAGATCTAAGGTTGACTCTTAGCAGGCCCAATGTCGTATAGGTTCACTTCAGCTAGCTGTAGTTGCTTGGAGATCGTGATTGTGATGGCGGTTTCACGTCAGAAAATTGCGTTTTAGAACTTCTCCCCATATTCTGGCTTACATTCCATCTCCTCTTCCACAGTGTTTCCTACATTTTCGAAGAGATAATACAAATGATATATTTAGGGCTTATTCAAGCATCTTGGCCAGCCCTGCATCTTTGTATTCACCACTGCACACTGCAAAGAGAAGCTTCACTGATTAAGGCTGAGAGTAGCATTTTTCTTGGAGTATACACATGTGTATTTAGAAGGCAATTTGCTACTATACCGATTTAGCCTCAGAGCTGTAGTGAGTTACCCCTTGTGCCTAAGACTTCCTTACCCATGGATTTTTAACCGGGTTTGCAGTACCATGCCTGAATTCTCACATGCAGTGAAGAACTCAAATCAAACCAGATACTAGTTGTTTATGTCCATAATATTCACCAGTGTTACATCTTGCCTGGCAGGTTACTATTGTAGTTCATAGGGTGCACAGCTGGTTAATACCATTGATGTCATTATAACATCTGTCTTTCCCATACAGCTTTACACTCAGCCCCTGTCTTCCTTCTGTATTTTCTAGTGGTTGACTTAGATCTCTGTTGTCTTCTTGAAAGGTAATTATATTCTTTTGTTTTGTTTTGTTTTGTTTTGTTTTTCAAGACAGGGTTTCTCTGTGTAGCTTTGTGCCTTTCCTGGATCTCTCTCTGTAGACCAGGCTGGCCTCAAACTCACAAAGATCCGCCTGCCTCTGCCTCCCGAGTGCTGGGATTACAGGCGTGCGCCACCACCGCTCGACCATTATATTCTTTAATTACACTTATTTATCTGTGGTAAGGGGATATGTTTGTATAGACTTTCTCATTCCAGTGTGTGTATGTGTGTGTGTGTTTGTATGTGTGAGTGTATAGGCCAAAGGACAGTTTCCACCATCTGAGTCATGGGGATGGAACTCAGCTTGTCAAATTTAGCAACAAGAGATTTTATCTGCTGAGCCATCTAGATGGGCCAAAATGATTTGATTTTATAACCAACTCATGTTTCACATTTTGATTTCCTTTTCCACCTTACCGTTGACAAGTAGATTTTTAGTGTGCTATCTATATTTTCACCCATTGTTGATAGAATATTCATATTCTCAGAAAGTTCTTGATCTCTATCACTAGAAACAAGTTTTTAAAAGAGCAAAGACTGTTGCATGAATCCTAAATGTTTTTTTATAATGAAAACCCTGAGCCAGATATCAGGGTGAAGGCTGAAAGATCAGAGAAGCAGAGCAAACCACAGCCACCACCTCTTACCTCATCAACTCCTTAGCCTTTAAGAGAGCAAGTTCCTGTCTCCTCCCACCTTATATTCCTTTTTCTGTCCAGCCATATCACTTTCTGTCTCAACCTTCTGGTTACTGAGATTAAAGGTGTGTGATGCTAAGTGCTGGAATTAAAGGTGTGTGCTACCACTGCCTGGCTCTGTTTCTCTGTTAGATAAAATTAATCTTGTGTAGCCCAGTGAGGCTTTGAACTCACAGGCATGCAGACAGATCTTTGCCTCTGCCTCCCGAGTACTAGGATTGAAGGTGTGGACCACCACTGCCTGGCCTCTATGTTTAATCTAGTGGCTTGTTCTGTCCTGTGATCTTCAGGTAAATTTTATTTGTTCAAAATATCACCACAAAAGACAGTAAAAGTAAAAAAAAAAAAAAGGAAGAACATTTGATCATGTTCTTATACAGACTGGTGCTGAGATTTGTCATAAGGGTCACTGCTGAGCAAGCAGCAGCATCAATGGGTTCATAATTTCAAGGGAATTTTCTAAGATCTCCCACACATAGAAACAGAGTCAGTCATTTTTGGCAAACACGTTAGAATTTGCAATATAGCAAGATTTCCTAAAGAACCTTAGATACATAGTGTGGATCCCTTCTTTTTGAGATACATTGATGTATTAAAATTGTCACCAGCCTCAAAAACAAATGAACTCATCTCACATGCCAGTCACACTACTGACAAACAAGACTTGGGTCATGTTAAGTAGCTTCTTGGACAGTTCCTCATGGGAAAAATTTTAAGATCTATCTCATCACTTTACATTAAGGCAATCATGTGATGACTGTGGGCATTGGGTCTCTAAGAGGGGATAATCAAACACTTGCTCTCTTTTCACCAGTAAAACTCAAACTGAAAAGTATGGTTAGACTGACAGTCCAATCACCTCTGCAAACCCCGTGAGCTGCTGGCCATAGAGGGAGTTGTATCAATAAGCCCAATGATGGAAGCAGTTAAAATGTGATCTCAGTTCAAACTAAAGCCTTTATCAATATTTATTTTGTGATGGTTTAAGTTTGGAAGATAATACATTAAAGAACAGTTAAATCAACAACCCTGACAATGGACTGTGAGGTTTTGCTAATTAATGGAATTAGAGTCTTAAAACTGATAGCACACAGGGATCTGGAGTTACTAGATTTCACCATTCATGCTTTTGTAGATAAAGTAGAAATAAATTGTTTTCTAAAATACTAATCATGGGGATGGAGAGTGGTTAAGAGTGCTGGCTGTTCTTCCAGAGGACCTAGGTTCGATTTCTAGCCCCTACATGGCAGCTCACAACCAGTTGAACTCTAGTCCCAGAGGATCTGATGTCTTTTTTTTTGGCCTCTGTAGGTTCTGCACCCCTGTGGTACATAGGGATACATGCAGGCAAAACATCCATACACATAAAGGAAATAAATAAACAAACAAAACAAAATAAGATGTGTGCTTTTTATGCTTGAAAATGAGACAGAAGCTTTCTTATACACTAAGAAAACATTAATATCTCAGAGCATGTCATACTTTTTTGGAGAATATTTTAAGTAAAATGCTTAGCATTAACATTGCAAACATCTGAAGAAACTATAAACAGAAGCGGAGACTAGGAGTACATCAAGCCATGTCCTCAGAAGATTCAGCTGAGTGGAATTTATGTGTCTAGAATTTAATGATTTCTCAGCAATCTTTCTAAGTTGTCACTGGGACTGGAGTTTCAGACAGTTGTGAGCAGTCATGTAGGTGCTAAGAACTGAACCTGGGTCCTCTGAGAGAGCAACCCAGGATCTTCACCACTGAGCCATCTCTCTAGTCCCTTAATTAGTAAAAATTACCACAAATAGCCAAAACAGGGTTGATGATGCCAAAGCAATAGAACTTGTTGATACAGGGATGATTTTGTAATTTTCACATCAGTGTTTGGAGAGAAGCAGCCTGAAAACATCAGTGATAGACTGATTCCACTTCTGACTCATGGAGCTGTTTTGAGCCAATCACTGACATGGCTGTCAGACAAACTAACAGAGATTAGTGATACCTCATTTTTCCTGGAGAAATCACAAGGGAACACATCAATTTTAGAAAGAATAAATGTTATGACCATGTGAATTTCATTTTGATTTGCTTGTTTTGTTTGAGACAGACTCTTGCTCTGTATAGGTGACTTTATATATCAATGTGCGTCTAGTGCAAAGAAAAAAAAAACGAAGTAGTGTAAAGCTTTGTCACAGCCTTACTTTGCCACAGAAATAGTCTTTTAGGTTCAAAAGCTTTTAGCTTGCTGGAGACGTAGTTTAGTTTGTAGAGTGCTTGTCTACCAGGCAAGAGGCCTTGTACTCAGTCTCCAGCACTGAACAAAGTGGGTACCATTGTGCAGTCCTAAATCTTGGATGATAGGGGCAGGGGGATTAGTATTTCATCGCTACATACTAAGTTTGAGTACAGCCTAGGCTACATGAGACCCTAAATAAATAAATAATAAATAAATAAAAAGTATCTTAGTGTATCTAAAGCTTTCTTTCTTCTTCTCTACAGTATGGAAAAGCTTTTTTAAGAAGACACTTAGAATTTATAATTGAACATCTAATTTGCTATAAACTGATGTAAATGCAATTTTTAAATTTAAATTCCTTTTTTTTAAACATTCATACATGAGAACAATATTCACACCATTTGCACCACACCAACTCCTCCTGTGCCACCAACTCCATCTTAGATTCATGGCTTTTTCATATTTATATCTTACTGAGTCCATTTAGTATTGACCCTATATATGTGTGTTTAGGGTTGACTACTTGAGATTGGAAAATCACTTAGGGGCATCATATCTAACAAAGACCAATTCTATCATAGCAACTATTGATTGATTACTTGTAGTTCTTCATCTAGAGGTGGGGACTTGTGAGATTTTTCTCCTTTCAACATTGAATGTAAATAGCTACTGTCACTGTTAATGTTTTACTTTGGCAGTCCTATTGTTGAGACTTCATGGATATAGCTTTCTTGTCATGTCTAGAGAAAACCACATTTTTATATTTAGAAAATGTTTTGCTTTGACTTTTCAAACTAATTAGCTAAAAAGTAAGATCCAAAAACATCATAATGCAGGCTTATCTCAGTCAGGGTCATGGTAGTCACTGTTGACCACTCCTATGTCTTGTCATATGGGACAGGTTTTGGGACAGTAGCTTATAATTTCAATGTTGACATTTAATGGACTAAAAATTGGTTTTGTAAATATATTCATGTGAACCAAATATAGGCTGAGTGATCTAAGTGTGTGATGGAGTTATATTCTGAAGAGCCTGGGGATTTACTGATATGGCATTTAGAAATCAATAACCAAAACAGTCAATTACCTTATAAATAGTCAAACTGAATTTGTCAAAGAGACACTTTAGTCATTAAGGCAAAACTGTCAGATGAGCTATTCAGCCCTGTATTGATGACTACGTACTCAGCAGTGGCATCGTTCAAAATTGCTCTTTGAGTAAAAATTGATCAAATCCATGTGCCTAAAAGAATATTTATTTGTAAACAAAGGTCAATGGATTCCTTGTGGTCAGCCTCTGGAACATCTGCATATGAAGAAACACAAATACATGCTTTCTAGATCCTTTCTGATCATGAATGAGCACTTACTGTAATGACTGGGATTTATTTGCCTTCTGCTTAATCTGGGCCACCAAATGTGCAACTGAGTCCTTATCATCAGAACAATTACATTTGCTGGGAAAGATTATGGCCTCGATGAATGACCGTTTTTCTCAGAATTTGCTATTTTAAAAGGAAAACAAATGTTCAGTGGCTTGGGGTATACTCATTTCTTTATTTAATGTATGCTGTCACCATTCTGTGTCAAGGCCAGGGGAAGGGTGTTCCTTGCTGGATAATGGGGGGGAGTGGCTATTTGCTGAGTCAGCACTACACCCACTAACTCTGACTCCACTGTGAAAGCAAGGTGATCCCAGCAAATGGAGGTACCCGGTAAAGCATCCCCAAATAATGGTGGGAAATAGTTTTGCATATAACAGCATAGGATAGGATCCAGATTGATATGGTTCAGTTGCTTCTAGAGATCACAGAGTGCTGCTTTTGGCAGCACACCCTGACTTCCCATGTTCTCCCTGGGATAAGGCACAGAAGAAGGCAACCTTTGGCCTCCATGTTCAAGAAAGGAGATATGACAACTCCTCAGGATATGAAAGAGAAAGTTTGCCTCATTATTATAATTATTATTAAATTATACAATTAAAATGAATGTATATAGAACAGTTACTTTTCTTTAAGGCAAAATAAAATCTTAAATCTCTAGAACTTTTACTATGATCCCATAGCAAAGATAAAATAAAAAAGTACTGTTTTCCTAAATTATGTGGTTCATGGAAATCATGTACTTTGTTGACTCAGTGCAAAAAAAAAGAGGAAGGAGAAATGAATGGAGAGGAGGAGAGGAAGGAGAAATGAATGGAGAGGAGGAGAGGAAGGAGAGATGATGAGAGGAGAGAGAGAGGAAGGAAGGGAGCAGAGGTGGGGGTGGGGACTGCTTGCACTTCCACCTCCAAATGTATAACAATGTGGTATTCTTTGGAGTTAAAATTTTAAAAAAGAGTTATTGTAAAAGGTGGCAGAGGAAACAGATGGAAACAGGAGTCCCAGGGCTGTATTCTCAGTCTTCTTGGCGTTCACATACCAGTTGGCATAATCTTGCATAGTCTTGAGAAGATCATAATCTTCCCATGTATGAATGATTCCAACTTCAATGCAAACTTTCCTCCTGGTCCCAAGCTCATCCGTACAACTGCAGGAACAGAAACGCCGAAAACAAAAAACAACTTCACTTGCATAAGCCATATTCAAAATTTGTGTAGAAAAGTTGGTTTTTATATGCCTTGTTAAACCCTGAATATTATTTCATATCATGCACATTCCATTCTCTATTCTGGGGTCAGGTATACAAAGGAGAGTTTTCCAAGTGCCAGGGCTTATTCTTCTCACTATTTTTGATGTTTAAAACTTCTCTGAAATCTTTCCTTTGCAGTCAAATAACCCATCCTTTCCTCTCTTCCTCCATCCTGACCACACCAAGGAAGTCCTTATCCTTAGATGTAACATGCTCGCTTACATTTATATGCTGCAAAGATTATGAGATTGTGATCCCTCTTTGTGCTCCCCCTCACAGGCACATATACATATGAATAAATATTTATTCATCTATTTAGCATCTAGCAATCAATTGTTTAGTTATCTATCAATCTACTTTGTATGTATGTATGTATCTCTATCATCCATCCATCCATCTATCTATCTATCTATCTATCTATCTATCTATCTATCTATCTATCTATCTTTCCTTCATTAGATTTAGGTATTTTGTTGAACTCATTTGTACAATAATACTTCTGTTTAGATGGTTCACAATAAGGTATTTTAAGCAAAAATCACCCCATTTTGAACTCTACAGACATAAAATAATTTGAGAATAAAATAAAAGATGATAATCTATTACTTATATAAATTTGAAAAAAAACTCTAAATGGAAATAAAGAAAAATGTGACATACTCAAATAGCCATTGTTTTGGCAGATAACTTACTTGTTGCTTTGTAGAATTGTTCAGTTAAGGAAGAGCTGGGTCCCAAACTCTATAGCAACGGGTCTTTTTCTGGATCTTACCTCTAGTTGGAACAATTCTTCCTCCGGAAAACTTAATTCTACAGAACGGGCTGAAAGAATGTGTTGGAGACAGTGCTGTTGAGTAATTCAAGCACTGAGTAAGATAGAGATAATAGAAAATGGAGAATCCCTTACAATCCCAGCAGTCTCTGATCTATTTCTTTCCTTTACATAATAGTTGTTTTGATATAATAGAAAATGTGTATAAGTTGATTGTAGTAGTTTAATGAGAATGGCCTCTATATGCTCATATATTCGAATGCCTGATCCCTAGTTGGTAGGACTGTTTGGGAAGGATTAGGAGGTGTGGTCTTCTTGGAGAAGTTATATCACTGGGAGTCAACTTTGAGGTTTCAAAAGACTCTTGTAATTCCTAGCATGCTCTATTTCACTCATGCTTGTGAACTTAGATACTAGCTTTCAGCTGTTCCTGCTACCATGCTTTTGCCCCACCATCATGGACTCTAACCCTCAGGAACCATAAACTTGATTAAATGCTTTCTTTTATAAGTTGCCTTGGTCATGGTCTTTTATTACAGCAACAGAAAAGTAACTAAGACAGAATTTGGAACCAGAGAGTGGTCAATTGCTATGACAGACAGGCTGACCATGCTGTTTTTTGAAGGGCTTTGAAAATTTTTGAGACTTTGGACTAGAAAAGCAGTTGAAAGGTATAAGCACAGCTTAATGGGCTATCCTCATAGGAT
Organism: Peromyscus eremicus; assembly: GCF_949786415.1. Lineage (NCBI taxonomy): Eukaryota > Metazoa > Chordata > Mammalia > Rodentia > Cricetidae > Peromyscus > Peromyscus eremicus. Next base: position 55,090,776 of record NC_081431.1, on the reverse strand, counting down.
CCTGAAAGACACAAGACCTGGGAGCCATGGGGACTATGGATGCTGGGATCAGGAGGTTTTAGATAGGAACAATATTAGCAACTGTATGAACAGTGTAGCTGAAAAGGCAGCATGACAATTGCATGCAAAATAATTGAATGTGTGCCTCCCCCATGTATATATGGTGTATGGATTCAGTTTTACACTGTGTGGCTTCCAGTGTTACAGTTGGATTAGCACCATCAGATTATTTCATGTGCTCATGGTGCAAGCTCAGTGAAATGCATCAGTTGGCAATGTTTTGACCTAATAATGAAAACCAAAGACATTCAGTGTTACTTAGAAGACAACATTCCTATTTGATTATTAAGGGTGCTTCCACAGCTCACAGTGCTACAGACATCACTGTGATGGCTGTTCTTGGTTGTCAACTTGACTATATCTGAAATGAACTACAATTCAGAATGGAGGGCACAGTCGTGATCCATGTCTTGAGGCAGGAAGACAACATGCCTTTGATCTGAATCTTGAGGTAGAATGACAGACGCCTTTAATCTAGATCTATCGATGGAAAGCCACACCTTTAATGTGGGCCACACCTTCTGTTGGAAGCCTATATAAGGACAATGGAAGAAGAAAGGGTTTGTTCGTTCTTTGCTGGCTTACCCTCACTTTGTCAGCATATCTATTCCTTCACTGACACTGGAGCCTTCCTCTTTGGGATTCCAGCACATACAGAAGACCAGCTGAGACAACCAGCCTTGTGAACTGAGCAACTACTAGATTCTTAGACTCTTGGACTTTCCATTAACAATCATTGCTGGACTTTCCATTAACAGTCATTGCAGCCTATAAGTCATTCTAATAAATTCCCTTTGTGTGTGTGTGTGTGTGTGTGTGTGTGTGTGTGTGTGTGTGTGTGTGGAGAGAGAGAGAGAGAGAGAGAGAGAGAGAGAGAGAGAGAGAGAGAGAGAGATTCATCTCATAAATTCTGTGACTGTAGAGAACCCTGACTAATACAATCACCCACAGATTTATAATTGCTCTCAGCTCTACACCCCTCAGTATCATCAGCTGAGACGTGGAAGGGCCCAAACCTTATTGTTTTCCTGCTATCTTCATATCAACATAAATAATTCTTTTATCAATTATTATTTTTAATTCCAGTGTGACTTCTATAATGTCTCAAAAAATAACGTAATACCCACAAAGAAAAATTAAGGACTAAAAACAATTCTTCAATGAAGAGTGGACACATGAGTACTCATTTTGAGAGGCAAATAGGAAGGCTGCTGTTTGATTTGTAAGGAGTTCATACAAGTTTTCAAGGGGTATAATTTGAAAAGTTACTATAGGTAAAACATGCTGCTGAATTCTGTGTACCAAGGATGAAATGCTAACTGTCTCAACAAATATTTTCAAAGTCACAACTCAGATTCTACAGTAAGAACTAGTTTGGTGGTATTATACTACACAGCAAAATAATCAAAGCCACTGATGGATAAAGCATTAAGCAAGGTACAAAAAATGGCAGGTCTAATATGCCCTGACAAAGGGAGCACATGCTGTGTGTGCACCCACACGCAGGCGTGTGTGTGTGTGTGTGTGTGTGTGTGGGGTGTTCCTAAAATCAGTTTCCTCATCAAACTACAGTCAGAAAAGTTGAAGCAGCTGGAAAACCTATCAACAGTGTTTGGTGAGTAGAGCTACTAATTTAAAATTCTGTGCTTTGGAGCGAACAAGATGACTCAGATCAGCTGGTAAAGGCACTTGCCAACAAGCCTGCTAATTAGAGTTGGATAGCAGAAATCCAAGACAAGATGGAAGGAGAGAACCGACTCCACAAAATTATGCTTGACCACCCCATGTGTGCTTTTGCACATGCACCTACACACTCACACACACACACATACACACACACACACATTAAAAGGCACAACTAAATCAAATGATTAATGTTAAACTCTTTTGTTGTTGTTGTTGTTGTTCATTGTTGACACAGATTGTGTAGTTATTGATATTGCTTCAATAAGAATAAGAGATAGACCTATAAAATTCACAGAAGATGATAAACTTTCTGGCCCAAGTTCAATTTAACAAGGTATCATTGCATAGTATGTCAAGAAAATTTATGTACATAAGCATCAAAATGTACACCATCATCCAAATCCTCAACAACTGTTCTGTGAATTTCATCAGGGACAAGGTATTAAGTTATAACTAAACCAAGGTATTCCTTACGAGTGCTGTGGCTGTCACCCACATTCAGCTGGCCTACTTTGGTCTCAAGCAGGCTCCCCAGCTGTCAGTCCAGAGTTTGTGAGCTCCCACTAGCTTGGGTCAGCTGTCTCTGTGTTTCTTCCTGTCAATGTCTTGACCCCCTTTGTTCCTATAATCCCTTCTCCCTCTCTTCACCTTGGTATGCCAGCCAGTGTTAAATACCCAAGGGAGGCCTTACCCCCTATGAGGAGTGAATGTGAGGTAGAATGGGGTTAGTGGGGAGGCAGGAGAAGAAGAGGGAGGGGGAACAGTGGTTGGTATGTAAAATGAAAAAAAAAATTAAATTAAAAAATTTTAGAAAAAAGAGTGCTGAGGCTGACAATGGTGCCATTACATACTTTGTGGAAGTACGATGGCTAAGTCAAGGCTGAATGTCAAGAAGATTTTACATTCTACCACATGTTGTCAAGTTGATTGTGGTATAAACACAGCATTTGTGGCAAAACTTGACAATGACAACTAGTTTACAGATTCAGTACTTGTAGAGGACTTAACTGCTCATGCAAATGAGCTATATTTGTGTTTTCAAGGTGTCAAACAACTTATCAATACAATGCTCCAACTCAGAACATGACTCCAAAAGAAACTGAAATTACTGAGCTTAAAAGAGCAAAACCAATGTTATACATTTTGACATGCCGGCTAAACATACACTGTGTACAGTGAAAACTATGCAGCCTTGACTTTCAATTTGATACAAAAAAATCTCGATAACTGATTTTAAGAGTTTTAAGGAAACAAGCAATATATTTTGGAATATCTGTGACCCCATTTTTAGCCAGCGTAAATACTTCACCTGCCAAATTTCAAATGGGATGTAAATAGCTCCAACCTGACACCCAACTTAAGAAAAACATGATCATGCCTCTTCTGGACTTTTGCAATTCTTGTCTTCCCAGAGACAAACATGCCCCTTTGTTGTCAACCCTCATTCCTGTCAGGTTTTTTAGGGCAGTGCCTAAATTTCTAAGCAACTGTTTTTTAAGAATGAAGTATGTGAAGAGCAAATTAGAACCCAGGTAGCTGATGAGCTCCTTGAGAATTGTGCCTATCTCCATTCACAATAATCTCCAGCTATAGACCAAATACCATACAAACAAGACTATAACAGGAAATTGATCAGAACCTGATGCTCTACTGAGCCAGATGTTTGATTAAAGCTGCTCTGAATTAAAGGCAAGTATCACTTTGCAACAATGCTTGAATGTGTCTTAACACTGGCTTAGAAACGTTTTTGAACAAGTTACCTTTGGTGACTCATCTGATTAGTTGGCACTTTAAAAACACGTGTGAGGATATGTAGAAAGAATACCTTTTAGAATTTCAGAAAGGATGTTTTTGTCTGTATGTTTGTCTGTGTACAACCTGTTTGCATAGTGCCCGTAGAAGAGGGCAATGCATCCCCTGGAACTGGAGTTACAGAGGGTTGTGTCCACCATGTGGATGCTGAGAATTAAACCCTGCTCCTCTATAAGAGCATCCAGTACTCTTAACTCTTAAGCCATATCACCAATCCAGAAATATCATTTTTGAAAATTTATTATTATTATTATTATTATTATTATTATTATTATTATTATTATTATTTATGTGTCTGTGTATATGTGCATGCAGTAGTGGTACATGAATACACATTCCCTTGGAGGCCATGACAGAGTGTCAGAACCCTTGGAATTGGAGTTACAAATTGTTGTGAGCCACCCAGTTTGGGTGCTGGGAACTGAACCCAGGTCCCCTGCAAGAACACATGTACTCTTCTTATCTGCTCAATCATCTCTTTATCCCCTAGAAATAATATTTTTGAATTTGAAAATTATAATTATTGAATAAGTGATCTATCAATATTGCTTTCAGATATTATTATATGATTTAATTATCTGGGTTTAATCTAAACTATTTCTACTAATTCTTAAATTGTGGCAGCTTAGAAAACTGGAATTTTGCAGAACAAGAATGGCCTTCAAATGAAGTTTCATATAGTTTTTGCTTTCAGACTACCTGATAGATTCAAACCATGAAAAGGTTTTAAAATTAACATTTACACTACATGAATATTTATCAAAATGCTTGTTTTTTTTACTGCTCTGCTGTTGAGTAGCTCTAAACCAAATGCAAAACAGGAAAAGAAGAAAAAAAACACCCAGTGTAGGTATCCTGCCAGGAAATGCCCAGCTTTTACTAGCTTGTGTACGGAGACTCAGAGTAGACAATTAGAGAAGGAAATAACGGTTTCATTTCAGTATTTCCCATTTCCAAAATTTTACCAGTATTGCCATTAAAGACACAGGTCCACAGAATCTAGGAGCCAAGTATCCCATAAAACCTGACTCTTCCTTTAATTTCCTCTGCTTAACCCATGACTCCATCCATTTCAACATCAGTTGATTGCCTTTCAACCTCTACTGAAATAACAGTTGATGGTTTATTTAAACAAAGCAAAGAAATTATACCCTTTGTTTTGTTCACAAGTAAACCAATGTAAAATTTCCCATCACATGTATAGACATTTTTTTTTCAGGTGTGTTGAGAGAAGAATTAACTTCTACCTCTTGGCAGACATTTGTATAAACATATCTAGACTGGCAGAGGGTTCTTCTGAAAGACAGCTTAATTTGGTAGCTTACAGTAAAGACACATGGCTGGATGGGAAGCATTTGGCACTTAGGCCAGGAAGTGTCAGGACAAAGATACAACAACATGAACTTTGAGTTCACACATCTGTCATAGTTTTCCAAAGAATACAGAAATATGACATTTATTTTACCCTTACTGTGCGTGAGACTCTTTCAAACATCTTATTCGTGGATGCAAGGGGGTGAGGGAATGTCTTTTACAGTCAGGCTCAATTTGTACTCTGCCTCTGTTCTTAGCTACCCTTGTCTGATGAACTCATCTCCTATTGCCATATGTATATTTCAGTATTTGACAAATGTACAGAATGGACTGATCAAATGGAGCTTTATTACAATCTTGAAAGAAAGAGAGATAGTCAGTATTACCCTCAGTTTGGTAATTGTGAAAATCATTAACAATTGTTTATTGTAATATCCCAATATTATAATAAAAATAAGGGTAATTGAATCGAATATGGGTCTCTGTGTCCTGCTGTCTTATGATTTATGAAATAACCTTTCTGAAATGAATTCGAACACTTAGAAAAATCAGTGCTTTATCTGGTAACCATTCAGTACTCAAAGGGGGTTTTAGTCACTTGGGCTTTTAGGACTAAACAACTTAAATTACCCTTGGGGTTGTCATAGACATAAGCAATTAGGGAGATGAGGACCATCAATGCCCGAGTAGCATCTTCTAGACATTTGCAAGCATGTACTAAATCCTCCGACTGTTGGGACTCTGTGATACCTACTCTAGAAGTATTGTGCAACACAGAGAGAGCTACATCCTTCTGAGAGCTCATCTCAAGTTCTGAATTTTTTTATATAATTTGCTTACTGACATAGCAACAATCTGATAACAAGCTACAGAGTGGTAAAAAGATTACTTTTATAGGGCCAAACATAGGGTAGCAAGGTGACAACCCAAGTTTGGAACAACAGAGCCAATTCTATAGAGAACATCACAGACCTGGTGTCTGCTGCAGTCTATTCATCTTTGAGTGCTGTTTCTGGACTCTTTGCCTATGGCCACTTTTGCTGTTCCTCTTATAATTAAAAGAACACAAAATCAAAAGCTCAATGATGGTGCTGTTTTTGTTTCTATAAACCTTAGTTTTGAGATGTCATTCGTAATGAGTGCTTTTAACTCATTCAAGAACAATATCATTGTTCAACTTTGCTCCAACCCCCAATCCACCCCTACAAAACCCCAGCTTTTGTGAGCAGATGGGTACATGTATGTGTTTAGTAAAGAAAGTGGTATATTCCAGACATGAAACATATATATATTCCTGAGTGTGGTTTATTTCATTTAACATACTCTCCAGTTAACCCATTTTCTTACAATTGACAGAATTTCATTTTTAAACAGCTGAATAATATTTTATATTATGTAATATTATATAAATATCACATTTTCCTTATCTGTTTATCCACTGATGGGCTTCTAAGCTGGTTCCATGGCTGCCATGAGTTGTGTCATAATAATTTCTCTATTCTTACCTCCAGTTACGTCACAACCTACAATTTTTTCTATAATAACCAGTAACTAGCTCGTGGATTTTTGTCTCCTCTATAATTAGGATCCAAGGTACAACTAGCTGTTACTAAACCTGTCACATTTCTATAACATGTCAAATTCTATAGGGGGTGTCCTTTCCTATGAATAGGGACATTCTTATAGAAATTGCTACAAAAAAGATAAATTCTTTTGCAGGCCATACTAGACCATCAATATTGGGTCTTTCTCTACATTTACTTTCCTGTCACTTCGTAGCTTATTGCACATCTGGGTTTGGCACCCAGTGCATATCCATTCTTCCTAATTCAGGTGTTACATTCCCATAGTGTATTTAACCTGGTATACTGCCCCCCCCTCTCTCTCTCTCTCTCTGTGTGTGTGTGTGTGTGTGTGTGTGTGTGTGTGTGTGTGTAAAACTAGATGTTGAAACCCAGGGCTTCATGAGCACTAGGCCGCGGCTCTGTTACTGAGCTATGTCATCAACTCACATGATCTATATCATCCACAAAGTGTGAGGCTACTCATAATCCCATCTACACTGGCTTTGCTAAAACTTAAGTTTGGGGTTTGTGACCATCTTCTGACTATACAGAGCACCAAATAGAGGTTTACCATGTTGGACTCTGGCTGTGAGGCTGATATAATAATAATGGAAACCAGTAAAATCTAAAAGAATCATTAGATGATTTGACACTTGATAAGCTAATCAAAATATAAAATAAAATAAGCACAGATTTAAAATAGTGATTCCTTACATGTGGATAAAGCTGTTCTCAGAAGCATAGGTTGTTTTTTAAAAAAAATCCCTATGTCCGAAGTATAGTTGGTTGGTAAAGTCCCTGGTTGCACCAAACAACACAGGCAATTGACACTGTTATTAGCTCACCAGAACTAGGTAGTAAGGTCCCATTGCTGAAGACATCACATACCGTCCTCAAAAGACATAGAAGAATGACATGTTATCTAGGCTGCATGCTTCCACTCTGTTAGCTCTTCCTGATAGTACAAGAAGTTGTTATGCAGGCTTTAAGGGATGAATTGACTGATAGTCTTACCTAGCTATGACTGTGTCTGACAATGCCTATGAGCCAGGCAAGATGAGCTCACTAGTATAGCTGTTGCAAGTGTATTATGAGAGTAAATAACTACTTGGATTTGAGGCCTTCTTTGCAGTGAAGAAGTCACATCTGGTACTGTCAATCCAGTCAAAAGACCATGCTTATCAGGGCTGGAGAGATGATTCAGGGATTAAGAACAATGGCTGCTCTTCTAGATAACACAGATTGGATTCCCAGCACCCACATGATAGCTCACATATGGTTGTAACTCCAGTGCTAAGTGATCCGAAGTCTTCTTCTGGCCTCCATGAGCATGTATGTACTCACATGGTGCAGAGTCATGTAGGCAAAACATCCATACATGTAAAATAAAATTAAAATAACAGACCATGCCTAGGGAGACTATAGACTCTGGTGGGGACATTTTTGCTGTTGTTTTGATAAATGGACATGCTGTGCCAATGAGATCTCCTTCTAAATAGCTATCCCGATGCTGACAGATTGGTGCCTCTGTCAGCTTTGTCAGGGATGTTTGTGTTCAGCAGTGTCTGGAGATGCTCATCATTGTTCAGGACTCTAAGAAGTGACTGCTGAATGCCAAGGTGTGATGGGACAGCTATCCCACCCCCTCCAAAGCTCAGGAAACGCCACAGAAGGAGAGGTGGGGGGAACATAAGAGCCGGAGGAAAGGGAGTGAGTGCTGTGCTCCTCTGACTTCTAAGCAGGACATAGCTGCTGCATTCTTGAATTCACAGCAGCTGTGGTTAGTGGCACATGGGAAGGGAACACCCTGCCATGGCATTAGGAATGACTTAATAGGACCCCACTCTTTCCTGAGGATTGGAGCATTATTAATGGCCAGTGGGGGAGAGATTTTCTTTAGTGGTATAGCCATTGGTTAGGTGATTATTCTCTTCTAAACAAATTCTCTTGTAGGCTTTTACAAACAGCCCTAAGGAAACTCACTGCACACACACACACACACACACACACACACACACACACACACACAAATAGAGTGAGAAAAAGAGAGAGAGAGAAAGAGAGAGATTAGATGCAAAGAGGAAGATGATTAGTGGAAGTGAGAGGGGCAGAAGAGAGGGGACTATGATCTAAATGTATTAAGTACATGCATGGAAGTGTCATAATGAAATCCATTATCATGTATAATTAATCTATGCTAATAGAAAGCGTGTTTTAAGAAGAGAAAAATGGGAGTGATTACCACAGGATATTATTGAATTTAGGATGAGAAATTGTGGGTTTTAAAGTAGAAATTTTTATATTTTGGAGGTTTGACCCATTGAGTATTTCTGGACAAGAAGCTAGCTTCATTATATGAGCACTGAGCTTCCTGATTTGATTATTATTTGGGTATGTAAAGGCAGCAGATAAAAGTTTAACTGCCATTGAATGCCAATGTGTCAGGTACAGTGGCACATACTAGTAATGCCAGAACTCTGGGCTGAAGCAGAAGGATTGATAAATAAAGCCAGCCTGAGCTACATAGCAATAACCTGTCTGAAAAAAAAAAAGAATGGATGAAAGAAAGAAATCAAGTGAATTGCTATAGTTCACAAGAGGCGGGAGTAATAAAATGCACCACAGCATACCACATATGAGGTGAAGGGAAGTTGGGGAGCTAGGGGGCTAGCCATGAGGCGGGGGTGGGGAAAGGACACAGGAAAAGAGACTTTACTGTAGTTTCTATGAGAAGGATCGGATATTGAGTGAAAGTAGAGTCTAGATGAAGCATTTTGAAGAATATCCAGGGACTCTAGGGTATAGAGATTACCCACAAGGTGTTTGACAACCTGCTTTGGAGTGAACATGGACAGTGGGGTTGGTAGAACAAAATCTGAGAGCCCAGTGGCAAAGCTGGATGAAACTGGGATGTGGACTATTAGGGTGGCGTTTGAAAAGCCCGCTTGCCGGACACATCTCAATGGCGTGCTGACTTCAGCACCGGAAATGTTTCGTTGAAGCGGTGGCTGACTGGAGTTGTTTGAGCCCATGGATTGACAGCCAACAGGAGCACTCAGACCAGTGCTAGTAAGAGCAACAGCCAACAGGGTGGCGGGTGCTACGTTTGTGGGTGACTTTGTTTTCTTGTTTGTTCGTTTGTTTTCAATAGTTTTCTGAGCCTTTGATTATTCATCAACCTGATGGGCCCCATCCGGAGGTGATGGCCTCCTTCTCTAGGTTGTAATGTTTGACAGTATGGGGGGTCTGATATCTGAGAGGTCTTCACTTAACAGTGAAGTGACAGTGACCTTAGTCCTTTTGAGGCTCTGGGTGTTGAGCACAAGGCACAAGACCCTCAGCGTGCTGAGGAGCAGCTGGCCCAGCGGTTCTCACGTGGAAGAGCTTTTCAAGAGTCGTAAATAGGGTAAAAACTAAAATGTTCCTTCTTCTTCTCCTCTTCTAATAACCATTATACCACACTGGTCAAGAGATGAATAGTGACTTCAGCAAGGCAAGCAATACCATAAAAGTTTCTATCCAAGGAGGCTATAGTCCCTGAGACGGTGTGTTGACAAGTCTCCACCTGTGAATAGCAACATGTAAGGACCTCTGAAGAGCATGTTATCTCTGCTTAAAGGTACAGGCTGAAATTTACATAGGAAATAGCAACACATCAGTCACCCTTGTCAGCACCACCTGGTTGACAGACGGGGCTCCTTCTATGACTCCTCCAGGAAAATAACACCAGGTTCTTTTTGAGGAGATTAGAATGAGCTGAGCACTTTATTAAATAAAGAGTTTCTTCTAGGGGCATCATGCAGCGTGTAGACAATCCACTCCATTTAGACTGGATCTTGCGGGGTGGATTCTCCTAACTGAAGTTAACAGATCAGGCTCCTGGCAGATTCAGCAGCTAGCGATCACAGTGGCAGTTTAAGTGCTTGCCATCTGGGGATAGTGCCTCCCCAGGTAACCCTTGCCATTTGGTACAACCCGTCTGCTGGCATTCAGGCATCTGTACTGGCCTGTCCTTGGGGTCCTAACAGGATACATCCTCAGCTACAGCCACTAAGAACCGCCCTCTATGTGCATTTGCTCTGATCCCTTATAAAAGGCTCTGCCTGGCTCTGTCTCTTTCTCTTCCTTTACTCTCCTCCCCAGGGACCAGTCTCTGACCCCTTCTCTGCCCCTTCTCTCCCCTCCCCTCAATAAACCTCCCACATGGGCTCTGTTGTATGGTGTGACTCCTTCCAGTCATTTTTCTCTTTCTCTCTTTCCCTCTCTTTCTCTCTTCCAGGGGGCGGCTCTGTCCTTTCTCTCTCTCTCTCTCTCTCTCTCTCTCTCTCTCTCTCTCTCTCTCTCTCTCTCTCTCTCTCTCTCTCTCTCTCTCTCTCTCTTACCTCTCTCCCTCCCCTACCACTATAAAATCCTTTACATGAACTCTGTCTGCATGGTGTGAATGCCCCTTGGCTCCGCCCGCCAAGGTCCCCGCTGGGCCATTTTGAAAATACAACATAGTCAGTGGGTTATATGCGCTAAAGGAATAAAGTCTTTCCTAAATTAATATATTTAAATTCTATCTCTAATGTGATACTATTTGGAGGTGAGAACTTTGGGAATGATCAGAGCAAGAAGATAGAGCTCTCAAGAAAGGGATCAATGTATTATAAGGAAATACAAGAGAGCTTTGCTTCTCTCTCTGCTCTCGACCATGTGAAGCTCCAAGAAGAAGACAGCTATCTGCAAGTCAGAACATAGGCTCTCACCTGCCTCCAAGTCTGTGGGGGTGTTGACCCTGGTCTTGTCAGCCTTCAACACTATGAGGAATAAATGTTTTAGACACCCAGTTTATGGAATCTTTTATAACAACCCAAACTCACTGAGGCACAACACAAGGACAGTCTACTGGCATATAATTCCAGTATGCAAAGTCCAAGGGTTTACATATAACATTTCATGATCTGGTGACAAAAGCCAGGCTTTTGCTGAGACTGGAGTGTGAGGCAAAATCCTTGTCACATGTGCATGAATTTAGAACAATCTCTTAATGTATTAAAGCTTTAGTTTCCACCTGTGTGTAAAATGAGGATAATAATAATTCAGCTCATAAGGTTGCAGAGTTGATGGAATGAATCACTGTCCTCCTCATACATACAGACTACATATAAATGCTGAGCACTTAGCAGTAGTCATTAAGCATTAATTCAGTGAAAATGCTTTCAATTGACAGTGAGAAAAGCATCCATTTTTGTCAATTTATTCCCACTGCAATGAGAATAAATAAGAATCCAAGAAGTAAAGGAAAATAGTTCTAATCTTAAATCATACTAGTTTCAAATATCAAAATATGTTTGATGATGTCTTCTAGCTCAGGTTCTCCAACATTCCCTGGACTTTGTGGCTTTTCCTGGTGTAAATAAAGAAATGTTTCTGGAGAGAAAGATTAAAGTGACAGCTCTTATATTTGCTGACTGTGAAGCCTTGGGCAAAGCATCCATCACATCTGCATTTTGTTTCTCATTGATAACGGGGGGGGGGGATATTAGTCTTTGAAGTACTGTTAAGTTTGGAGGAGGATGACACACTGGAAAAGTCTGAGCACTCTGAACTGCAGTCTAGTTCTTCAGTAAATAGTAAGTTATATATTCATCCAGCCATCTGTTGCTTGGTGCCAGACATGAGAGATATAATAGTATAGTGATGAATTCACGCAGTTACTTCCAAATCACCTATTTACCTGGTGGTAAAGAAAGACAAGCATGATGGAAGTGACTTTGTAGTTGGGTCCAACGTTCATTCTTTCTCAAATAAATGTCAGATACGCATTGAACATAGGGTTTTTCATCCACATATTCACCAGTTGTGTGAACGTGTTGTATGTGCATGTATATTTGTATTTGTTGGTGTGCAGTGCATACGTGTGAGTAAATGGGTGCATGTACCTGTGAAGGTGCACAGGGTGGCCACAGAAATTTGGGATGTCTTATTCTATAACTCTCCACCTTATTGCCTTGAGACAGTATCTCTCACTGAACTGGAAGCTCATCATTTAGGCAAGGCTGCATGGTCAATAAGCTCTCAGAATCTGCATGTCTCTGCTCCCTAATTTTGGGGTAATAGGCACGATCATCCATACCTGCCATTTGTCATGGTGCAAGGACTAGAACACGGGTCCTTACACTTGTGCAGTAAGCACTCTTACCCACTGATCTATCTCTGTAGCCCCTATTTTCATCAATTATATTAATTCATCAAGTATCTTAATTCATCAAATATCTTAATAGATCTTGGAGAACTTTACCACACAATTCAAATACATAATTCCTTAATATTAACATTTCAGAAAACAAACATGTAAGAAGGCATATTGTGTGTGTGTGTGTGTGTGTGTGTGTGTGTGTGTGTGTGTGTGTGTGTGTTTGACAAGGAATCTTCAATGGTTCCTTATTTGCTAATAAGTAGACTCAGGTGACAAAAGCTACTTGTTAGAGACCCTCTTTGTCATTAATACAGACCTTTAGTCAAATGGGTAGGTCAGAAATACCACTTTAATTAGTTAACCTTTATTCATAACTGTGTTCTGAACAACTCATTAAAAAATAAAGACATCGTTAATTAGAAGTGATTATAGCTTCAGCTCTGCTTCTAACTTGCAGGCAGATCCTGGAGGCTCTCGGCCATGTTGCTTCTAAATTACTTTCGTACAAAAATGATATTCAGACACTTTGTGCTGATTAACTTTTGCCAACCAGACAAAACTAGTAGCCTGGGAAGAAGGAACCTCAACTGAGGAATTGTTTTCATCAGATTGGCCTGTGTGCAAGTCTGCAGGGCATTTCCTTGATTAAGGACTGATACAGGAGGACCCAGCTCGCTAAGGGAAGTGCCACACTGTGCAGGCCAGTCTGAACTGTATAAGAAAGCAGGCTGATCAAGCCATGGAGACAAGTCAGTAGCAGTGTTCCTCTACAGCAGCAGTTCTCAACCTGTGGGCCGTGACCCTTCTGGGGGTTGCATATCAGATATCCTGCACATCAGACATTTACATTGTGATTCCTAACAGTAACAAAATTACAGTTATGAAGTAGCACTGAAATAATTGTGTGGTTGGGGGTCACCACCACATGAGGAACTGTATTAAAGGGTCACAGCACTAGGAAGGTTGAGAACCACTGCTCTAAGGTGTTAGTTTTGTGCTATTATGAGTGTTTGAATGATAGAGTGCTATCAAGACATTCACAAAATATGGGTTAGAAGAATGAATCATGAATATCTGTCATATGCAATATAATAATATAATTACAATAATACATGATTATATATTAGGACTATATACATATATGGCTTCTTATATAACCATACAATAATTTATTAGAAAATTATATAAGCTGAATAGATTGTTAGCTATAAAGTGTTTTCAATAAATTTATCACTTCATACAGTAGTTGTTTTTTCAGAAATATCACTGATATTTTTGATAAGATTAAAAAATGTTATCCATTCAACAGATAAATGTAAGTAACTAAATTATAACTATTCTTCATTAGTGTTACTAATTATTATCCAGACTGCCACATGTAACAAATTTCACCTAAACATTTTCATACCCAAGTTAACTAATTCTTTTATTTACTCTTTCTTATTAACAGTAGCAGTCAAGTAATACCATTTCCCCCTTTTTAATGAGAAAATGAAGTTAGAGAAATGACACATTTAACCTATGGCCTAGGAACCTAAGAAGAAGAATTTAAATATTGGTTGCTATGATCCCGAGGCTTGCACTCTTGTAGTCTTCATGGATTACTTTGCTTTTCCTAGTCATCTTAGAGACAATGACATGACACATGGTCGCACACTTCAGAATGTCTCACACAGCATTAAACTCTTCCCAGGAACAAGGGAGAGCATTGCGGTGTAAATAGCCCTAGAGAGATCCTGCTCTAGCTGTAATGCAAGTGTTGACGTGATGACATTGGGAGGAAATGTATGCTAACGTGTGTTGTAATTGCTGTTTAAAAGTATTATTGAGAGTGACATCAGCAAGACAGAAAAGCATGCTCTAATTTATCCAGAGAAACACCAATTTAACAGTGACGCAAAACACAAATTTACCTTTCTGAGGTTTCCAGAAACTACTGAAGAAATTTCAGGACCTCAGGAGATCACACCACTGAGAAGGGTGTATTAGAAACAGAGGGAACAATTCAGTTTACTCACGTCAACTCCTCCCCTAATATCACAGTTTATGGCCCATCTTGGTCCTCCCCGCTGGGGGAAAGAGTGCAGACATGCGTGCAAGTTTTCAACTTTGTGGAGTCCTGGATGAGGGACTCCTTTCTGTCTTATTTAATTCCTCAGCCAATGCTCACAGATCAACATAGTTTGGAAGAGATGGGACAATGGAGAATTGCGTAACGTGGTTGGCAGCTCATGTGGCCACAAGCTTGGCATGATTAGGTGAAGGTACCCAGCCCCAGACTTCTCCTTGAGGAGGCAGGGGAGGAAGCCAGAGTGCCTCCAATGTTCCAGGTCTTCCAAGAATTCACTAATGGACAGCTTCGGTCTCTTTTTTGTGGAGTACTGAGAACTGCCTGTCTGAAGGCCTGGGGGCAGTGTAGCACAGTGGAAAGCAGTGTGGCAGCTGACAGGAGCTTGCTGTTTGGGGGATGGGGCAATATATAACACAGTGAGACCTTCTCAACAATAACAATACCAACAACAAAAGAACAGAGACAGAGAGACAGAGAAATAGAGACAGTGAGAGAATGAGAGAGAGAGAAAGATAGAGAGAGAGAGAGAGCAAGCACTAAAAGAATGAATGAACACTCATATATAAAGTCATTGAGTGACTGAATAGATGAAACATTAGCTTCAAACTCTGACTATACGTTGTCTACAAGAAAGTAAGGAAATGAAAGATGTGTGATGAAATAATAAGATGTAATAGTCTCAAGTAAATATATACCTAATATCAAATCACCAAAAATAACTAAAGTGAACATTGACAGAGAGGGCTGTCAACTGGAGGAAAAACAGACAGGAATGCAATCATGGCAGGGAACTTAAATAATCCACTTCTAATAATGGGATAGATCACCCATAGAAAAGAGCAAAGGGAGCAGATTTGACAACATACGAGTCCAAACTGTCCCACCAGACAAACAACTACAATACATTGCGTTCAGGAAAGAAATACCATATGCTCTTTCCACGCACAGTGGGAACACTCTCCAGGAACTATCTCACCGGCTTATGAAACAGGTCTTAGTGAGTTTCAAACTAGTGAAATCATTCTAAGTATCTTCTCCCCATGAAATTACTGGAATGAAGCTAGGCTCCAGTAGTTGAGAGCAAAGTGAAAGTTTTACAGATACATGGGAACCAAGCAGCAAGTTCTTGTTCTCGAAATGGGTCATAGAAGACAAAGGAAAAAGACAAATTAGAAACTTGATACAAACCAAGGGGAAAATACATCACACCCAGAGAGACACCGAAGCAGAGCTACAGGGTATAGACAGTAAACATCTCACTAGAAGGGTGAAAACTCAAGTGAATGCTTTGACTTTATGCTTTAAGATTTAATAGCAAATAAACTCATGACCCCAAAAAGGAAGGAAATAGCAGAGTGAACAAATGGATAATTTAATAGAAAATAGAAAAAAGTCAATGAAATTAACTGTTGGACTTAAAAGAAGATAAAGAATCAACAAGTCTTCAGGTAATCTTTAAAAAAGAACCTCAAGCAGCCACACGGCATGCGATGCTTCCATGATGAACTGTACATGTGACAGTGGTCCCACAGTACTGGACAGCACAGTGGCAGAATTGTAATCACTGCTAACAAGACCTCAGCTATGCAGCCATTGCAGCCTGATGAATTCCCTACACACATCTGTGGTAATTCTGGAATTACCACATCTGTTCTATTGACAGTCCCATATGATCTTAGTGCTTGTAACTACACATAGTGCATAATAGTTAGCAATGATAAACAATTTTGTTACTGATTAATTTACTTAATATACTATATTTTTAACAATTATTTTTGGAATGTACTCTTTCTAGTTATTAAGAAAAACAATGTTCTCAAAGACAGCCCAAGGAAAGTCCCTCATGAAACATTTCAGGAAAAAAAAAAAAGGCCTTTAAAATCAAAAATCACAGGCCACATCCCATCAAAGCTACTATCCCAAAACCTGTCCCATATAACAAGACATAGGAGTGGTCAACAGTGACTACCATGACCCTGACTGAGACAAGCCTGAATTATGATGTTTTTGAATCTTACCTTTTAACTAGTTAGCTTGAAAAGTCAAAGCAAAACATTTTCTAAACATAAAAAATGTGGTGTTTTATTTGTGTACCCCAATAAAGCCTATCTGGGGGTCAGAGGAAAAAGGCAGCCACTATATTAAATATAGAGGTCAGGCAGTGGTAGTACATGCCTTTAAGCCTAGCATTCAGGAGGCAGAGATCCATCTGGATTCAGATGGATCTCTGTCAGTTCAAAGCCACACTGGGAACAGAGCCAGGCATGGTGGCACATGCCTTTAATCTTAGTGCTAGTTAACCATAGAGGTCTGAGGGTTTGTACAGACAAACAGGAAGTGATAGAGCTGGGCAGAAATAGAAAAGTGATGTAGCTGGGCAGAGAGAGGAAGTAAGATGGCAGGGCACAGAAAATTATATAGGTATGATTATACAGTAGCAGTCTCTTTGGCTGAGGATTTTCTAGTGGTAAGAACTTGTGGTTGTGGCATGTTCTATCCCTCTGATCTCTCAGTTTTCACCCCAATAACTGGCTCTGTTTTTTTTTTTAATTATAAGACCGTTTAATAATTTGCTTTACATCTGGTGCCCATTACAGAGTAATAACATAGAAAAATTATTTTGGGCAGTTATACAATGTGTTTGTGATTTAAGGTAAGTTCTGTTACAAGAGAATAGAAGTTCTAAAGCTTTAAAGTTTATAAATTAGGAAGTTACCACGAGTGGAGGGTAATTTATTTATTTGTTTACTATTATTTATTATTATTATTTGTTTATTGAGACAGGGTTTCTTCGTGTAGACTTAGTCATCTAGAAACTTGCTTTGTAGATCAGGCTGGCCTTGAACTCACAGAGATCCACCGGCCTCTACTTTTCAAGTGCTGGGATTAAAAACGTGTACCACCACCGCCCAGCTGGGTAATTTATCTTTGAATAAAGACATTTCTAACAAATTTCACGAAGCTTTAGCAAAGTATTTGTATGGATTCTAGAGGAGCCAGGTCCTCAGCTATCACATTTGGCCCTGCCTCTCCCACAGCAACTTCGTCATATATTTCTAATCCTCCTGTGTGTTTCAGGTAGACACATTGCATTTTTGTTTTCATGCTGTGTTAGTACTTTTTCCTGCTGCTGTGCTAAAAACACACTGACCAAAGCAGCCTAGGGCAGGAAGCATTGATTTTGGCTTTATAGTGTGAGGCTTCAGTTTATCATGATGGGAGGTCATAGCACTAGGAAAGTAAAGCAGCTGGTCACATTGCATCTGCAGGCAAGAAGCAAAGAGTGATGGATGCTGCTGCTTAGCTAGGTTTCTCCTGAGTCCAAGAATCCAAGGCCAGGGAATGGTTAGCATTGGTCCTCTTTCAATTTAGTAAACCAAGAGAGTCCCTCACAGGCATGATAACATGCTTGCATTTGGTGAATCTTGATTCTTTCATGTTAACAATCAATATTAACTGTCTTATACATTACTTATTACTGTACCTTTTCAATTTGCTTAGATATGTTTCAATGCACAATTATTTGTCATTGTTTTGTAGTAATCGAGACTTCTCAGTAAAAAACATACTGTACATGTTTTGAACACAGAGGTAATAGGGTACACCATTTAGCCATCTTTTCAGTGGGTTATGTCATTTAATTTATGTGACACATTTTCTTGTGTTTTCACAGGGCAAAAAAGTCAATCATCTATACACATCCCAGAACACTGGACTGTAAATAAAATTGGAAAAGGAAAAGGAGGTGGCATGATAGCTATCATAAAAATAAAATGGACCTTAAGACACTCTTCTACATAATAAAATGCCAACAAACAGGCAAACAGAAGAAATGAAACAATTCTTTGAAGAAGTTAACCTGCTAAGATTGACTCATGAATAAATAGGAGAGTCTGAATAGTAAAACTAAAAAGGAGATTTAAAAAATGATGAAAACTTAAAGAACTCAGCACCTAAAATTCTCCACAGCTGAATTCTAACAAAATTTTCTAAGAGGAAATATTACCAATCTTTTAAAATTCCTAAAATGTTGAGAGTTGGGAATAATTACATCTACATTATAAGAGAACAGGTGTCCTTAAAACCAAAACCAGAAAAAGACACTACCAAAAAGCAAAATTACCAGTCAAAATTACTGGTCTTGGTCTAGGAAGAATTCCCCTTTTATGCATGCATTCTCTTTTCTTTAACCCTATTCTATGTACATTGTCCTTCTCCTGTCTTGGAATTATTAACCCTACAATCTACAGAAAGAAGTAGAATCCCCCAGCTAAAAGTTACAGCATCAATCAAACCATGGAAGAAAAAATTCTGTATAATATTTGAAGAAGTTTCATGATTATGGAAATATGGAGTATCTCATTAGGATTCAAATTAGACTGAAACCAGAAGGTAGAAGTTGTCTGGTCGGAATCAGCTGGCTACAAAGTGTCAGAAGGAAGATAGCCAAGTGTCCTGAGTTTGTCGTCACTCATTTCTGGTGAATCTACCACACATACTTGCTGCTTCACGAAGATGGATGACTCTCAATCATCGTGCAGCTACAGCACTTTTCTCCACCTGCAGGAGTTCTCTATCGCGACAGTCGCTCCCCTATCTACCCCCAAGTATTCTGTATGTAATGAGAAAATACGTGTGCTGCTGCTATGGAAGGTGGCTCTTAGTCAGTACTACCTCACTATTGGCATTCACAAGTGCTAATATTTTCCTTTTATAAATCTACTCAAGCTTATTCCTCAACAAGTACATCAATGTTCTGCTGAGAGCTGAAATTTGCTTAAGATTTTTACACACTTCAAAGCAGTAGGTATGTGTTCTTTGGGATTAAATTAAAAAGAGGCTAAGTCCATATTCTGTTATAATCACAGTTGCTTAATGTCCTTAATTTCCTTAAGACATCAAATCTACTGCCTCCCTTTAGGGGTGAGAATTCAATGAGATACCATGTACAATGAATTTAGTACCCTGCTTAAAAAAAGATTCAATAGCTTTCTTTTTCTTATATGATATTAAAGTGATCCCTTTAACCTGGAGAGTTTGCTAACTTTTAAATTCAGTCTTTTAAAAAAGTCAAATTAGACTACAAGAATAATATTTTTTTACAGCTGGTTAAACTGAACATATATACACATATACTTACATATATTATGTATATGTAAACATTAGTATGTCTCGTTATAGCCTTTTAGATAAACTTTGTAAAACATTTATTCCATTGTAAGACATGTCAAAGTTTCATTACAATCCAATTGGAAATCCCTAGCAGATCACATGCACATTCACAGACCTTCAGGTGTAAAGTAAGTGTTGTTGACAAAGCTAATAACACTCCACTGGAGAAAATTGTTTTTTCCTTTCCCAGCAGGTATCAATTGTGAGGACCTTTTTGGTAAGGTGTAGGGCTTGATGTCCACTTTCCATTCTCAGTGCTGGGGTTTTGTCTAGTTTGAATGTGTGCAGGTCTTTGGCCTGATGTCACAGTCTCTGTGAGTTCATAGATGAATCATTCCTGTTATGGGAAGGTGAGGTTTCTTCGGAGTCATCCACCACCTTTGCCTATTACAGTTTTTCTGCCTCCTGGATGCATAGATCCCTGAGTTTTCCCAAGTCCCTCACTCCTCTGCACATTGTTCAACTGTGATTATCTGTGTAATTAGCATCTACTCTAAGAAGAAGCTTCTCTGACGATAGTTGAATAATGAATATAGGAATAGGTAATTAGGAATCATTTTAGTGATATGTTCCTTTAGCAGAATAGTAATAGAAATTTTCCCCCTATGTCCCATGACCGATCGAGTCTCAGGTTCTCGGTCAACCTAGCAGTGTCACATCTGAGATCTGTGTCATGGAGTCAGCCTCGAATGCAATTTTGAAAAGTGTCTGATGTGTTTACGCCCACAGGATTTGTGTCGCTGTTGCACAAGTATGTCTTTTTTTAATTGAAAATAGCCTTTTTTTCATAAAATATATTCCAGTTATAATTTCTTCTTCTCTAAACTCTCCCATATCCTTCCTACTTCCCCACTCATCTAAATCCACACTCTCTTTCTCTCCTTAGAATATAAACAGCCACCTAAAAACGTAATAAGATAAAATAGGATAGAATAAAAATAAACCAGAAAAGGATAAAAAAACAAACAGAAAAAAGTAATCCAAAAAAAAGCACAAGAAACATATTCAGACACCGAAACACACAACCATACACACAGATAGCCAATAAAACCAAATTCAGAAACCATAATATATAAGCAAAAGGATTTGTAAGGTAAAAGGGGGGAAGCCCAAAATTTTGGAGACAAAATCCTCCAAAAATACCACTGAGTTTATTTTGTGTTGGCCATCTACTACTGGGCTCAGTACCTGCCCTCAAGCATAGTTTGTAATAATCAGACTCCATTAGAGAAAACTAGTTTTTGGGTTAGGGACAGGTCTTCTCAAAGGCAGGTCTTTGATTGTATTCTTCCTCTTCTCTCAATTCCTCCCAGATCCACTCTAACCACCCAACTTCATATTTTCTCTTTTCAAAAAACAAAAACAAAAAGTAAAAACAAAACAAACCAAATTATTATTATTAATAGTATTTTTATTTTATAATTAACTTAATTTCACATATCAGCCACAAATTCCCCTGTCCTCCCTCCTCCCACCCCCCAGCACTCCCCCACAAACCACCCCCCACTCCTACCTCCTCCAAGGCAAGGTCTCTCCTGGGGAGTCAGCCCAGCCTGACAGTCTCAGCCAAGGCAGGTCCAGTCCCCTCCTCCCTTCACCAAGGCTGAACAAAGTGTCTCAGCATAGGCCCCAGGCTCCAAAATGTCAGCCCCTGCACCAAGGACAGGTCCTGGCTCTACTGCCTGGGGGCCTCCCAAACTGTTCAAGCTAATCAACTGTCCTCACTTATCCAGAGGGCCTGGTCCAGTTCCATGGGGGCTCTCAGCCATTGGTTCACAGTTCATGCGCTTCCGCTAGTTTGGCTATTTGTCCCTGTGCTTTTTCCAATCATGGTCTCAATATCTCTCGCTCATACAATCCTCTCTCTCTCTCTCTCTCTCTCTCTCTCTCTCTCTCTCTCTCTCTCTCTCTCTCTCTCTCTCTCTCTTCCTCGCCAATTGGACTCCAGGAGCTCCATTTGGGGCTTGGCCGTGGATCTCTGCATCTGCTTCCACCAGTCACTGGATGAGAGTTCTATCATGACAGCTAGTGTGTTCGGCCATCCGATCACCAGAGCAGGTCAGCTCAGGCACTCTCTCGAACATTGCCAGTAGTCTACAATGGAGATATCTTTGTGGATTTCTAATTATTAAAACAAAAAATTAGAAGTTGAAATAAGACACCAAGTATTTTGTGTTCACCAACTACTCTTGGGGCCTGCTCGGTAGTACAGTTGATATAGCCAGTGACAGTATTGGAGAAAAATTATTTTCCCTTTCCCAACATGAATCGATTGCAAGTACCTTTTTGGGTAGGGGTGGGACTTTTAAAAAGTAGATGGGTTTCTTGATGATGTCATCTACAAAAGCTCCTTCAGCATCATGTCTCCCCTTAAACTCACGTTCAAACGAGAGTGATGTACATCATTTAAAACAAAACATCAGAGATAGCTCTTGGGATGGCTAGAACAACACCAATTTATTCTCTATATTCTGGAGTCTAGAAATCTAAAATTGTTTTTGTGAACTGAAACCAGTGCTTCTGGAAGCACGGTCATTACCGGGTAAGTTCTATGGCTCCCTTTCTTGGTCTCTGACCACCGTACCCCCATCTCTGCCTCCTCGGTATTCAGTCACATGACATCTTCTGTGTACAGTTGCCTCAGATCTCACTTCGATTCATTTAGATCATCCAGGAAAATGTCCAATGTCAAGATCTCAGACATTCACTTCCAAAAACATGCTTTTTCCATAAAGGCAACAAGTACAACTTCAGGGACTTGATATCTTTGAGTACTACCGTTGTCCTGCCGTGAATCTCAAATACAAGCTCATATAAAATTTCCTAACTCCTAACACCGTCTGCAACTGTGCTGATGAATATCTGTGCTCTGAAATGGAAGTCACCATCAATATCCATAAAAGTTTCCTTAGCCATCCTAGTCCACATCTATCGTTCTGTTTGCATGATTGATTCAGACTGGATTTATTTTGTTTCATCTGTTCGTGTTTGGGTGTATGCGCATTACCATACATGTGCATTGATGGGTGCGATCAGGAATGTGGGCTTGCAATGGCACACATGTCAGAGTACAACTTCCCATGTCAGTTCTCCGCTTCCACATTGTTTACATTCAGTGTGTCTCTCTCATTGCACCCTATTGCCCGCACCAGGCCATCTGGTCCACAGATTTCCTAGGATTCTCTTTCACTGGGATTCTAGAAGTGCACCACCATTCCTGGCTTTCACGTGGGTACTGGAGATTCAAGCTCAGGTCTTTATGCTTACACAGCAAGCGTGTTACCACCTACCCAACTCCTCAGCCTCCAGACTTGAATTAAAATACCAACCCTTTATTGTATTCCATTTGTTAGCTGTGACAACAGAATCAACCAGTCTCAATTATTTTAAGGATGAAAAGAGACAAAACAGATGGAGCTGGGAATTAAATCAAAATGATAAGACTTCAACATAATTTTTTTTCTCATATTGATAAAAATAATGCCTCCCATCATGGTATTATGAGAGTAATTTTCTAGGGAGAAATTAATCCTTAATAGCATACTTTAATGTTCTTTTTGGTATTATACCAGGATGACACATGCCAATATTAATATATTACTGAAAAGCAACTGATAAATATCAGAACATATCTCCTCCAGAAAGAGTAATTCACAGTTTGTAAATAACGACATTTTAGGAAATACTTCCATTTCAGTATTTTTTTTCTGCTTTGTTTTTAGCAGTCTTGTTAAGAAAAAAAAACTTAAGTTTTTCAAATCACATAGGAAATTACATTGCTTAATCAAATTCCATCTTTGCACATCATGGTTCATTTTGAAATATTACTTTTAAAATTGTGAGAATATAATAATAATTTTCATTCTGGTTCCTCTGATATTTTATCAAATCCAATATCCGTCATCAGTCTATGACAATATTTGACTTTTTATCATGATTTAGTTTTTCTATTTTAAGGTCACATTTATTCTGTCTTTGCATTGCATGGTGAGTGGATCACAGGACATGCTAAAAACTGCCTTACTGTACTGCCTGTGAGGATAGTCGATTCCCCCTCGAATCTAACAAAAAGTAGAATTGGCAGCATATTAGAGGCTCTTTAATGGGGTCATAAAAACTTGCATATGTCTCTGATACATCACTTAATCACTCTTCTGAAACCCACATATGAGAACTGTCATCTGAACTGGAACAATGATGTCAGCACTCAGCAATGCCTACATATGCCACTTCTTTTCTGCCTTCCTTATGATCAATACTCACTGACTTGGAAAACCATAGGTTGATGATACCCGTGTTTGCATTTTACTAAAATAAAAAAGTTTTACTGTACTTAACTTTGTGGGGTGTGGCTTCCTGACCAACACCATACTTAGGGGCTATGGGGCTATGATTGAAAGAAGTCACTAGAATTCTTAGCATCCTCATGCAGGAGTTTGGAAAAATGCACATTCATTTCTAGAGAGCACAGCCCTAGGATCTGAATAGTGGATCCTGCCGTATGTAGATAAGCAGCTGCAGAGGATGCTAATAAGTAGCCACCAATGGAGCAAACTCCCAATGGAGGAACATCCTCACCAGCCTGGTTAGTGGTTAGGTCTTTTTATATTATCAATTCTGGAGATGTGGTAAAGAAATCAGACTTGGGTTTTTATTTGCATTTTACCAGTGGATAACAAATGAGTATTTTTCCTATATCTCTTGATCACTTTCATGTACTTTGGCATGAGTTTCTTGTTTAAATGTTTTGTTCATTTGTCTGTTTTTCTATCTCTTTCTTATTTGGTTTATAGGTGTCTTTTCCATAACAGATTTTTTTTTATGGCCTGTTTTGTAAGTAGCTTTTTATTTCGCTTTTTAAAACTTTGTTATATTAATCTACTTAAGGACATGGGTCAGTTTATTTTTTTATTTTAGTTTAGGTCTTTCTGAGTTAAAAAACCTGCGCCACTCTGAAGTCCTGCAGCTGGGGAGCTGTTCTCATGTAACATTGCCATGATTTTATATTGCATGCTTTGGCCACAGTTCATTTGAAGTGATTTTTATGACATGGGTGAGTGGAGAATTTGATAGCATTTTTCATAAATTGACACTCAATCAAGACAGCACCCTTTATTAGGATATCTATATGTTTTCTCCTGCACTGCAATGTTGCTTTTATGATAAACTAGTTTGGCACTTATATATTTATATCTGTGCATGTGTCTATACGTGCAAATGCTGTTTAAAGCAATTTTAGTCAATATACCACTGCACTCCACATTAAAGCAAAGAGGCTAATAAATCTGTATTATCACTAATTTCAAAAATATCTACCATTACAAGCCATTTTTATATATCGGCACAGATTTCTGTCAAGCATCCCTGAATAATATATCTTATCCATTAGTATCAAAATGCGATAATACTTATTATTAAATATTAACAGTATATTAGTGTTAAATGTGCTTTTTTGTATACAATTTCTGTCATACTTTTAAAGCATTCTGTTTGAGTAAGAACTTAAAATTCATGTATGATAAGGGGTTGAAATACTTCCTTGGTCTCTTCTCAACAGTTTTCTCCCCATCTCTTTGGGTAGGTGTGTGTTTTCCATTAATAATTGCTGAAGAAACTTGATTCATCTCAGATGGTATTATGCAGTTTCAAGTTTGCTATTTGAATCTGTTGAACAAATAATTTAAAAATTATTGTTATTTAGGCAGGAAAACAACAGTTAATTTGATACTATAAGAATTTTTGTTTAAATTCATGTACTTAGTGAGATTCATGACCAGGGATATTCATGGCCAGGGATCTTCAGCACGAACAAATGGCATGGTGCATCAGTTGGTTCTTTGCTGTGGAGGAAATACCCCCCCCAGCCCCCCGTGTTTGGCAATTTAACCCACAGTATCCTCAGCTTCTTTACATGTCATTTGTTATGAACATGCAAAGCACTTGCCATTCATTCACTGCCATTGCTTGTTATATTTTTAGTAGTTTCTCATCTTGATTTACTTGAGAAATGGGACTATGTTTTTATGTGCAAGTTAATGAATTTGCTAATTACACAGTCTTCCACAAAGGGTCATTATTAAGACCAGATGAAATGATCTACAATCTCTGATCATTTTGTAGAGTTGTTAGTAAAAAGGTTAGACATTTTAGATCTTGTGCTGATTAGGATTGTCTCATCTCTTCCAGTAATGTTTTGCTCAGAACCTTGTTATTGACTCTCTTATTTGAAATCAAATGTTTCTCCGCAAACCTCTTTTTTTTTTCATACACAGCAGTCTTTTCTCCTCTCTCAGTTCCCATAGCTTCAGGTTACAGCTCTCTTAATCTTATCACAACTCTTCACACAGTACTCGTTTGTTGTTCTCACATTCATCTCCCTGATTCGTGTTATTGTTACCAGTGTATTCCTTAAGATGGATGCAGAGTCTGGGACACGGAACACCTGTAACTCACTCCTTTTGCTACCTCTGTATTAGTCATAAATCTGCATTCTCTTCCATTGTGTTACGTCTCTACGAAAGGGTTCATTACACCAGGTGTCTTAGATCCAACTCATTGATGTTCATGGCACAGCGTTGATGGGGACTCTGGTCACACAAGGTGGCATCTCAGCTTTTCCCATTGTTTCTACAAAGAGCAAATCAGAGGCCACTTCCTCTGCCTCAAAATAATCAGCATGCTGCATTATGCAATTAAATTAATTTTAAAAAATCACTAAGTATAATTCTTGCACAGAGCCCTTTCCCATGAAGAAGTCTCGATTTAATGAACATTTGAGATGGTTCAATTTCTTTTCTCCCCTGGTTACATCCAACAGAAGAGAGAGATGTCTTGGGTGATTTTGTTTATTTTATTTTACAATTCCTCTTTCCTTTCCATTTCTGTTTGTCTTATTATCCCTTCTCCACCCTCCCTCCCCACATTTCCCTTTTCCTTCCCTTCCTCTTTTCTTTTTTATTCTTCTCTCATACAATACATCCCCCCCTGCAGCCTCCCCTCCCTCCATGCTTCTCCCCTCCCCCAGACCCACTGCTCCTCTGTTTCCTTCAGAAAAGAGAAGGCCTCGCAGGGATAATAAAGAACATAGCATAACAAGATGCAGTAGTTAAAACTAGGCACACACCCTCATATCAAGGCTGGACAAGACAAACCAGTAGGAGCAAAGAGGTTGCAGGAGCAGGCAAAAGAGTCAGAGACACCCTCACTCCCACTGTTAGGGGTCCAACAAATCCCCAAGCTAAACAGCCACTGCATGTGTCCAGAGAGCCTAGTGCAGACCCATGCGGGCTCTGTGATTGCCACTGCAGTCTCTGTGTGCCATGATGAACCCTGCTTAGTTGATTTTGTGGGCCATGTTCTCCTGGTGTCCTCAACACTCTGGTTCCTACAATCCTATTTCCTTGTCTTCCCTGGTGTTCCCCGAGCTCTGCCTAATGTTTGGGTGTGGGTCTCTGCATCTGCTCCTATCAGCTGCAGGAGGAAGCTTCTCTGATGACAGCTGCTCTCTGTCTATTCCTCCCTCCCTCCCTCCCTCTTCCCTCCCTCCCTCCCTCCCTCTTCCCTCCCTCCCTCCCTTCCTCTTTTCATCCTTCCTTATCTTTAGGTCAAAGATTCATGCAGGGCATTGTGGCATATGCCTTCCTCCCAGAACTGAGGCAGCAGAGGCAGGCATATCTCTGTGAGTTTGAGGACAGTCTGGTCTACATAATAAGACCCTATCTTATAAAACAAGAGGAAGAGAAAGAGGACAGGGATAAGGAGAGGAGGAAGAAGAAGAGGAGGAGGAGGAGGAGGAGGAGGAAGAAGAAGAAGAGAAAAGCAAAGCAAAGATTCTGTCTGGTTGAAAAACCACATCCTTTTATCTTGATTTCTCCTGTGCTGCCCACACCAGTGTTGGGGGTGGGGGAAGTATTGCAAATATGTATGTGAGCTTGTTTCAAGGGTCTGAGTTCTTCTAAAATTTCCAGTAGTTTAAAGATAAATAGTAGAGCAGTGTTTACCTGTGGGAGCATTTGCAAGAGTGTGACTTCAGAAGATGCTTGCTCTTCTCTTTTGTTCTCTGGACAGCAGAAATGTCAAGGTGCCTGACTGGCTCTCCAACATTTGCTCTATAGAGCCCGTGGGTCTGACTGGTTCCCAGGAATTTAATTGTGTTTTTAGTCCTAACATGAGCAAGTATCCATTGATGATAACGTGGAAAACATTCACCATGCTAAGCGCAGGACATGGCTTTCTCTTGCCAGGTTGGTGAAACAGCAAATCCTACCTTGCATGTTGTCCTCCAGGCAGTCAACTCCAGTTTATTCTTGTCATTGGTGGTGACGAGTGAATCTCTACAGAGCAGCAGCACCTGAACCCCCTACATTGTGTGACTCTTTTCTTTGCCTCCTCCCTTTCATTCTTTGTTTACTCCTCTTGGATTCTCTAATCAGTATCTTTCTGATTTAAGGATGACATAAACTCTGACTGAGGGTTACATTTCCCATCCAAGATTTGTTATTTCTTACTACAAAATTTTGGGGAGGGGGAATCACAGATGAACTAAATCACCCATTATTGTTTTCATCCGATACATACAATGGAAGTATATGAGCTGACAAGACGGCTCAGTGCAGAAAGTCACTCGCTGACAAGCCTGATGACCTGGATGTGATTCTCTGGACCCTCATTGTGGAAGAGAACCAACTCACAGAGGTTGTTCTCTGACCTCCATATGCACTCTGAGCACACATGCACCCCACCCTAAATATACATATGCACAAACATACACACACACACACACACATAAATAAACAAATCTAACAACACTCTTACATATAGCGAATGTTTGAACAGTGCAAGTTCATTACACATGCTACTGCTGACTGACTGAAGGAAAAGTTATCAAAGGAAGAAAATCACAGAATTGCTGAAGACTTCTCCGGAGAAAATATTATATTTTCTTAAGTAAGAATACAATATTTTCTTCATGACAAGCTCTGATCAAATCTAAATTCTATGTTTATTTTGTTTGTAGTTCAACCTACCTCGTTAATGTCATGATGAGCATCCACTACATTAAATTGATGGCTTTCAAAGTTCTAGATCAACATCAGGCCAACAAGGACAGGAAAACACTTTTTTTTTAATGAGTGCTTGAAGGGGGGCGGGTAGGTTATGGCTGTCTAGCCTTGCCTTTTTCTCCTTAGCAACTCTAATTATGTAGTCTCAATCCTTGACCACAGACTCCAAGTGGATGACCCAGTAGGGGCATCTCTGAGCAGCCTGTGGTCACAGGGACAGATGGCAAAGCCTCCAGTTCTATCAGCTGCCTCCCTGCTTCCCCAGGAAAGCCCCATGGAGACTGCCATGTCATCCTTCTGCTGTGACCCCAGAGAGAGCAAGGCTAGAAATCCTATTTTCAAGTTGTTACAGTATCCCAAGTGTAGGGGAGGCATATTTCCACCTTTTAAATATCCAGTCATACTTCTTAAGATCCAAAGTTTGAAATAATACCAGGCCACAAAATGTCTTCAGCTGTACTTCAACCAGAAAGTGTTTGCACCTGAAGTACAAGGAAAGCAGTTAGAAATAAAATATTGCATTAAATGTGTTATAAGCCTTAGCAAATTAATATACTATAGTCACATAGATCCAATATCCTTTAAATAAAATGAGCATCTAGTAAAATATATCCTGAATCATTTTCAAAGTACTTGGACTTTCTAATGTAACTACTAAAAATAATTTAATACAAGTTTATTTAGCAAAACTAAAAGTGGATACATTACAAAGATAATACTGGAAACAGAAGCAAGGTAAGAAGATACATTCCAGATGTGTGAAATCCCTCAGAAGCCCAAATCAAAACTGTCTTGAAAATTACCAATTCGGTGGGTTATTTTTAAAAACCCATGGTTTGTCCCGTAACAGCGGGCTTGGTTTGCCTCAGTCTAGAATGTGGTCATCAGTGCAGCTGAAAATAGGCAACAGCCTCCGTGTGTGTCAGGACAGAGACGGCCTTGCACGCCCTGTCTAGGGACAAAAGACTAATTCTTAGTATTGTTGGAAAGAGGGACTGCCACAGCACAATCTGCTACTGTTCAACCTCTTCAGAAGCTGCACAGAAAATAAAGTAAATAACACAGGCATCCAGCGAAAACAGGACCCAGCCCCACTCCAGTTTCAGTGGTGTCCCAGCATTCGGCCAAGATTCATAGGTTTCATGTTTTACAAGTGTCCGTATTTTTAGATTCAACTGTGTGAAACAAGTGTTCTTTAGCAAATGGGTTAAGATAGCATTGCTTTAGAGGCTGAAAAAAGCACTTGAACTTTATTCTACCTGAAAAACATCTTTAGAAACTGGACCAGACACATGAATACTGCACCCCGTCTGTTTTTTGTTTGTTTGTTTTTGTTTTTGTTTTTGTTTTTCCTCACAGTAAAAGCCAGGGCAACTGCCCAACTCAGCATAGCCGGAAAAAAAAATCTTTTAATCTGTTATAGAATAAAAAGGTTTTCATCCCAAGCTGTTCGATTGAGAGGCTTTCTAGCTCTAGTGGCTGAGGCTAGAGGTTATTTAAGGGGGTTCATTTTATCGGGACCAAACATTACTGTGTGCGATGAGTAAGCCAAGCCAGGTGTGAACCCTGGAAACTGAAAATGCCTTTGACCATGATGCCACCTATCCACTGGAGATCCATCCCTCCCTCTCCCAGAAAAGAGGGGAGGTGACTCCGAAATGCCCAGCTATACCGACGGTCTTCAGGGAACATGGAGTCCCTGCTGGAGCAACTAAGCACTCCTGGCTGCCATTGAACCTATTCAAACACATGTGTTTCTCAGGGTTCCCGACTCCTACAGGTATTCCGGATCAATGAACAATCATATTTATAAGTGATGTTTAGTAAAGGAAGGTATCTGAATTAAGAATAAGGAAAAATAAAGTAGAAAGTGCCAAGATACTGCCTGATTTCACGCTGCTCCCCATTTCTGCATAGTACATCCCAGAACATTATTTTGTTCAACCCCTTAATTTCTACCATGCCTTGCAATTAAGTTAGTTCTTTTTTCCAGCCAAAACAACATGAAGCTTTCAGAAAGTTTAAATGAGTTTCTGAGAGCAGCAGACACACTAACAAATTGGAGAAACAAGGAGCAGGACCTCTTTGTGTGCAAGCTGGGTCTGAAGACGGCTTGGCAGCTGGCGGTGCTTGTGGTCGAACTCTGATTACTTCAGATCCTCAGAACCTACGGTGGAAAGAGAGAACCAGCTCCAGAAAACTTCCCTTTCATCTCTGCATACTCACCATGACATGACACACATGCACGTGCTCTCTCTCTCTCTCTCTCTCTCTCTCTCTCTCTCTCTCTCTCTCTCTCTGACACACACACACACACACACACAAATAATGATAATAACAATAAATTTAATTTAAAAAACAAGGTGCAAGCTGGGGGTCTGTTGTAGGAAAAGATGTGACATTACAACTTGTGAAGAAAGGTGATCTGAGGAAGGCGGTGATGCCAGTTTACAAAGGGTGGATTTAAAATTGATGGACGATAGGCACAATGTTAAGGAAAAAAGAAAACATGTCTGAGTGCAGCACCAGTACACACAAACCAAGACTTTCCGGAACATTTAACTCCTGGAGGAACCTTCAGGGAAGCCCCACCCACCTGGTACCCAGTGCTAAGGAGGCCCCCTGTGGTATCCCGATGGAGATGAATTCCAAACAAGTTGGTTATCCAGCAGCTAACCCCCACCCCTAGGACCTTTAGAGAATGTTAGCAAAACGGTTATGTTATCTGTGATTTTTGTTTGTAATGGAAAATAGAATATTCTATCCTGAGTTTGGTCAAATAAAATGTGGTAAAATGAGTAGCCTAATTACTTTTAGACGTTTTAAAAATAGTTTGGAAATGGATTTGAAATTGTTAGGTGTGCCAGGCTGACTCCTTCTGGTTATTCCTCCTACTAATTTGGTGCTGCTAATTGTCAACGACTTCTATTATAGAAATGTGGCTGGTGAGTTGTGTCTACATTTTCCATTTTAGACAGTAGACATGGGAAATCACAGACTATAAACGGAGGTTACTATCACGTGCCCATTCTCTTACCACAACAGTATTTCTCATGACCAGCATACTCTCTATCTGTATGTCTGTCTATCTATCTATCATCTATTTATCTCTGTATAAATGCAATTTTCTACAATAAAAGGGGCATAATTATGACAGTCTCTCATCTGCACACAATACATTAAACTCTGATCATATATTATCTTTATGGACATTATTTTCTGAGAAGTTTGATAATATTGAATTTCTCTGTAGGCTGCACAGTGCTTTTAACATAAGTGTTATGTCTAAATACGTACTCCAACTATGGAGTCCCAGCTGGAGCAATTGAGCAGTCCTGGCTGCCACTGAACCTATTCAAACACACATGTTTCTCGGAGTTCCTGACTCCTACAGGTATTCCAGATCAATGAACAATTATATTTATAAGTGATGTTTAGTAAAGGAAGGTATCTGAATTAAGAATGAGGAAAAATAAAGTGGAAAGTGCTAAGATGCTGCCTGATTTCACGCTGCTCCCCATTTCTGCATAGTACACCTCAGAACATTATATTATTCAACCCCTTAATTTCTACCAAGCCCTGCAATTAAGTTAGTTCTTTTTTCCAGTCAAAACAACATGAAGCTTTCAGAAAGTTTAGATGAGTTTTGTACTATGTGCACTAAATATGTACTATATATGTGTGACTGAAAGAACCCCAAACTTAATCGACAGGGTAAGGATGTTTTATTCCTTCTATTTAGAAGGGAATGTTATGATCTATTTCAACATAATGTATAAAATAAATTAGAATTGAAGTTGTTTTAAAAGTCAGATTGTAAAACTTAAAGACTGTGAAATAAAATGTGAAATTCATAAAGTTTTAAAAGTCACAGCAAATTCATAGCTCCATTTTAAACAGTGCTATGACTTGTGAATCTATACATGTCGAAAATGATGGGGAAAATGAGTTATTTTAGGAGATGTCCTAGCAAAATACTTGCTGAGAACAAGTCCTGAGTAGCAATGAAAAATGAAGAAGAAACAGAAACTAAACCCAGCTAAAATAGCCACTTAATCTGGAAAGGTAAGTAGCTAAGTGGTAAAGAGTAGTTGTTGCTCTTGCAGAGGAGGACCCAGGGTTTGATTCCCAGATTCCCACCACCCTCATAGTGGCTCACAACTATTCATAACTCTAGTTATAGGGAATCTGGTACCCTCTTCCAGTTTCTCCAGGTACCAGCCATGCAAATGGTGTACAGACATACATGCAGGTAAAGCATCCATACACATAAAATAAAATAAATAGATAAAAAAAACCTTTTAAAAAGAATTTCAATGCTAGCATTTGGAAGAAAACAAAACTCATCCATTCTTTTGCATCCAGTGGCTTTATCTTCACTAAGCATATTAAATATTAACAATTTCAGACCAAGAAAGAAGAAAAGAAATTCAAAGACTCAAACTGCTGTACGAAAGAGGCAATCAAGGAGAGTTTGGAGAATGTCATGCACACAAATGCAGTGACAGTGACGGAGGGGTAGATGGGAAGTTAGACTGCATTCACAATGAAGCAGACTCAAGTTATCTACAGCATTCTGATGATCTGGGCAGTTCTGATGCTTAGAAGCAAGAAGACCCCAATGTGAACTGTATTGGCAAGAGTCAGATCACTTTTACCATCCATATCCCTTATTCTCAGTGGAGGGTGCAAAGCCAAAAGCTCTAGAGGAGCATGATGAAGGAATATTTTGTAGATGCAGTAGTAACACCTTGTTTTCTGCCAGTGTGCAAAGGGGTGACATGTCAGAAACCATCTATTCAATTAGTGCTCTCTTTCCCATATTGCAGATTGAGGTTCACATGATATTCCCGATGAGGCTGAGTGGCTAATGCTGGAAGGGTGCATGTGCAGAATTCCTCTGTAGTAGAAAGTGACAGAAAGGGATGTGACAGTCAGTAACTGAGCATTTTAAAGATAGAGATGCAAAGGTGATTTGCATGAGATGTCAAAATTCACAAACTGAATATTCAAAACATGGAGGCAAATTATCTGAAAAGTGACATGTAGTTATTCTTTCAAATAGCTACAGTATAATAGATAAAATGTGTGACACTTGTTTAAGGTCAGACTAATGAGGATTTTGGATGTAAAAATGACTGAAACAAGTTCAAGAGACTTTTCCAGCATCACTAATAGTAAGAGAAATACAAATCAAAGCCACTGGGACATAGGGCCTCAGTCTAGTCAGAATGTTTACTGTCAAGACAAAAGCGCAGTCTTGTGAGAATGTAAGAAGAGATTATTGTGCAAGAAAGCCAGTGGGAGTCCAAATCAATGTAGCCATTATGGAGACCAGATAAAGTTTTCTGAAATAATCTAAAGTGTAAATACCATGAGCCTCAGAAATCCCATTCTATATGCATTTCCAAGCGATCTCTTCCCTGTCTTTTGCACACTATTAATTGCTAAGAAATGGAAATGGGAGTATTTGTTTTATATACATCAATTTAAAACAAAATTTAACCTAAATTTCAAAAATAGTAAATCTTCTTGAATAGAAAAAAAAATGACAAAAAACCAGATGTTTGTTAGTTCCCATCAACTTGATACTACCAGAGTCACCTAGAAAAAGTAACCTTAGTTGAAGAATTATCTCCATATGATTGGACTGCAGGCTTATCTATAGTGACATTTTCTTGATGTGTGAGGGTCTGGTCCACTGTGGACACTTCTACCCTTGGGCAGATTGTCCTAGATTTCATAAGAACCATGTTGATGTCTTTGATCTGTATTGCCACCAGAGACCATGCTGAGGTCTCTGGCATATGCTGATGCTGGAGACCATGTGGATGTCTGTGGTCTATGCTGTCTCCAGAAACCATGTGGAAGTCCATGTTTCATACTCTTGTTGACTGAAAAGGACAAGGAAACTACTTTTGCAATGGTATTGTTGACTGCAGACTCACAGTTGAGAAAGAGGGGCATAGAAGGCTTCTGTGACAACCGCCTCCCCCAAAGAAACAGCCTAGACAGAAAACCATCAAAGAGAACTCTTAAAAACTGTGATAAGGATGCTGAAGTGTAGCTCTCTACAATTGATGGCCTCTGGCTGGGGTGCAGGTGGGGAAGGACTCACTTTTCTTTAGGGGGCTGGCCACTGGGAGTTTGATCATGTTCCAGTGGGTACATGGGCAACACAAATTGGACTTTTTCTTTTCCTTTTTTTGATGGGGAGGTTATACGGGTCAGGGGCTAACCTGAGAGGGCTGGGACGTGAATGGGATTGGGATGCATGATGTGAAATTTCCAAAGAATCAATACAAATATTATACTGGAGACACAACAACAGAAGAACAGCCTGAGCAAGCCATGGAGAACGAGCCACTAAGCAGCACTTTTCCGTGGTCTCTGCTTTGGTTCCTGCTTCCAGGTTCTTGCTCTGAGCTCCTGTGTTGGATTCCCAGTGATGGTCTGTAACCTGTAAGCTGGATTAAACCCTTTCCTTCCTGTGTTGTTTCTGGTCATTCTTTTTTATTACAGCAAAAATAAATCAAACTGGAACACTGGGGATGGAGAGATGGCTCAGTGGTTAGGAGTGTTTTCTCTTGCAGAGGACCTGAGTTTGGCTTCCAGAATCCCTGTCATGCAGCTCACAACGACCTGCAAGTCCAGCTCCAGGGGATCTGTTGCCTTTTTCTGGCCTCTGGAGGCAGTGATATTCATATGCACATACACACACACACAGACACACATGCATACATGTAATTAAAAGTAAAACAAATCTTTTAAAACAATAAAAGTATAGAGCTTAACAGGTAGACTATTTCATCATCATAAAGCACGAGAACCATTTATTTCTCCATGAAACAGTGCATTTAAATTTTTCTGCATTGACAGGTAAGATGGCTAAATTAGGAGATCACTTACTTCTAGGCATCCAATCTAGAAAAAAAAGTTTAAAATCTACAATAGTCAACATTCCATATGCAAAACGTAAGACTTTGTTTATACAAAATGCAACACTAGGTCATTGTACATATTTGAAGTGATAAATTGTTTTTACTAATCATATGATGTAAAAATAATCCAATAAAGCTAGACTTCATACTTCTTCATTTGTGGTAGTTTGAATGAGAATAGCCCCCATAGGCTTATGTGTCTAAGTGCTTGGTCTTTAGTTGGTGAGATGGTTTGAGTAGGACCAGAAGGTTTGCCTTTGTTGGAGGAGGTGTAACTCTTGGAGTGGGCTTTGGGGTTTTAAAAGCTAAGACTGGCCCCAGTCTTGCTCCCTCTCTCTTTGTCTGTTGTGTGTGTATCAGGTTGTAAGCACTTGTAGCTACTTTCCAGTGCCAGGCCTGCCTGCCTGCCTGCCTGCTGCCATGCTCCCTGCCATGATGGCCACGGATTCACACTTTGAAATTTAATCAAGTCCCCAATTAAATGTTTTCTTTTATAACATGCCTTGGTCATGGTGTCTATTCAGAGCAACAGAACAGTAACTTGTTGCAGAACATTACTTTAACTATGTAAACATGTGTTACATTTGTTTATGCTGCATTTGTTTAATGTTGTAAAGATGTGTTACATTTGCTTATGCTGTATTTGTTTAATTATGTAAAGATGAATTGCTGTTTCAAATTGCCTGCCTAAGGCATCTGATCATTCTAAAAAAAGATAATAAAAAGCTGAATGGTCAATAGCTAGGCAGTAGGCAGATGGGTGGGCCTGGCAGGCAAGTGATTAAGTAGGAGGAGAGAAGAAGAAGAAGAAGAAGAAGAAGAAGAAGAAGAAGAAGAAGAAGAAGAAGAAGAAGAAGAAGAGAGAATAAGGGAGAAAGAGAGGGACATGCCCAGGGCCAGAAGTCAGGCAGCCACCAACTAGCCTGACATGGAGGAAACAGGAAAGTAAGTATGTAGAATGAAAGAAAGGCAAAAAAAAAAAAAAAAAAAAAAAACCAAGGCAAAACATACAAAAAGAGAAACAGATTAAAACAAGAGCTACGATAAGGCTAAGCATTCATAAATATTAACAAGTCTCATGTCATGATTTGGGATCTGGTGGTCCAAAAGAAAGCCTGCTACAGTAACTAAGACATATATTCAAGTAAAACAGAAAATGAGTAGAAATTTGGATAAGAATGAGTATGAGGTGCTTCTGAAAAGATGTCTCTGTGGTTAAGAGTGCTGGGTGTTCTTCAGAGGACCTGGATTCAACTCCTAGAACCCGCCTGGTATTCACACTGCTTTATAACTCCTTTCCCAGGAGATCCAATGCCCTATCCTGGCCTCTGTGGGCACTACATGCATGTGGTGTACAGAAACACACACAGGCAAAACATCAATACACATCAGACTGAATTTTGTGAACAACTAAGAGGTATTAAAAAGTGTTAGAAACTTCTTATGAATTGGGATCATCAAAACATTGCTTAAGCTGAAATTTACGTGTTATTAAAATCTTGAATATTTAAGGCTATTTTATTTTCTCATAAACATTGCTGACACCACAAGCCCAGCATCCCTAGATGTGTTTATAGGTGATAAGTTAGATAATCTTTCAGAAAAAGTAGATTCCTCCTGCAACTTTAAGATAGCAAGGAACAGAGTGCTGATGTACTTTTTTGGATTGCAGTTGGGGAGAAGAATGATAATCTTTATTATTATATCCCCATCCGCTTGTACTTTTCATTGAGGAAATTGATTTTCAGCTCCAACACTCCAAGAACAGAGCACATCTCCCAAGCCCAACTCTATTTTCTATTCATTCTCTGTTTTAGTGGCAATAAGATGCAGTTACATTCTTCCAAATTAGGAAGCTGAAATGAAATGTCACAGGTTGTCAACATCACACTGAAAAATAAGATGCTAACACACCTGACAGATGGTTGATACCCTGAAAACATCCTTTGCAGAGCAGAAGCTTAAACAGAAAAGCATAGTTGTGCACGACCTCCCTTATCCTATATAGACAAGAGAGTTAGTGTAGGAGACCTTTGACATCGAGCCTATTCAAAAAAAAATCTAGAAGAAATTATGCTCAGAGCAATTTTCATTTAAAGATTCAGTATTTCTAATTTTAGTAACAGTATTAGATCTATCATGTAGCCTGATAGAGCCGTGATCTATAAAATAGCAAGTATAAACTTCCTGAATACATTAAGTAATTTTTAAAGGCAAGGAAAACAGGTAGGAAATGTCTATCCCTCCCATCCTTCAATTCCAATTCCCCAATCTTATCTCCAGTTTCACAGCAGACCACCTGATGTGACTTTCAATCCTCTGTGCCCTATTCCCAGGAGACTAAGTAGATCTTCTCCCACAACCTTCCTCCCTCATCCCATGCCCCAGATTTAGTCATCCACACTTAAGCCACTCTCTCCCTGGAAACCCACTAGTCATGCCAGCCAGAGAACCAGGTGGGTAACCCTCACTGTCCTTTCTGTCTTCCAGTTCCAATTCCCCAGGCTCATGCCCAGCCTTGTATCAGACCATCTTCAGGGGCCTGTCTACCCTCTCTTCCTCCATTCCCTGTGGACTCCACACATCCTCTTGGCAGACCCCTTTCCTCCCCCTGCCCCATGGTGGACCCTCTCAATTCTCTGACTCTCGTAGTCCATCCTTATTCCTCGTTATCAACCACAAATACCTAGAAACAAGTTATGCCGGGGACCCCCAGTGGTTACACCTGGCAGAGACTTAGAAGCCCATCCTCAATGAACCCACAGCAACCACATACTTCTAAGATCAAGAGAGGGCAATAGAAACAAAGGAATGGAAAACACACTCAACGAAGACAAGCCTAGATATCAACACCTAGAATTATAATCATCCTGAAAACAGATACCAGATGCCAGTGTCAAGATACAATCAATAACACCCAGGGCAGTATGTCTCAACTAGAATACAGCAAACCCTACTATAGTCAATCCTGAGAAATGTAATATAGATGAAGTACCAGACAAGGACTTCAAAATACCTATTATGAATATGCTCAAGGATAAGAACGAAACCATAAAATAAACTCATCACAACACATAATAATCAAAACATTAAATGTACAGAACAAAGAAAGGATATTAAAAGCTGCAGGAGGAAAGGACCAAGTAACATATAAAGGAAGCCCTATTAGAATAATCATTGACTTTTTGGTGGAAACTCTAACTACCAGAGGGGGATAGAGGGATGTTCTATAAATTGCAAGAGACCATAGATGCTAGCTTAGACTACTCTACACACCTTAAAATTATATAAATAAGGTTATTAATGAAATCTATGAAAGCACAACCAAACAGTGGAATTAAATGAAGAAAACTATTCAAGACATGAAAGGGGAAATAAAACCAACAAACTCAAACTGAGGATGATCTGGAAACAAAAAAATAAATTAAGAACTTGATTAGGAACTTCAGAGGCAAACCTCACTAACAGAATACAAGAGATGGAAGAGATCATCTCAGGTACTGAAGACAAGATAGAAGAAATGGATGCCACGGTCAAAGAAAATGTTCAATCTATAAAAATCCAGATACAACATATCTAGGAAATCTGGGACATGATGAAAATTCTAAATCTATAAATAAAGTAACAGAAGAAGGAGAAAAAATTCCAGGTCAAAGGCACAGAAAATATTTTTTTTAAAAAAATTATAGAAAAATATCTCTAACTTAAAGAAAGGTACAAGAAGAATACAGAACACCAAATAGATTGGAGTAGAAAATAAAGTCCCCTCAGCAAATAATGACCAAACTTACAGGAGAAAAATACCAAGTGACATATAAAGGCAGATCTATTACAATAATGACTTATGTTTTAATGAGGGCTCTAACTGCCAGAAGAGCATGGACAGGTCCTCTAAACTCTAAGAGACCACAGATGCCAGCCCAGACTACTATATTCAGCAAAACTTCCAATCACAATACATGGAGAAGGAAAGAAAATCCATGATAAAAAAAATTAAGCAGTATCTATCCACAATTCCAGCTCTACAGAAGTCTCCAGAAGGAAAACTTCAACCTGAAGAGGTTAACCACTTGTAAGAAAACAAAAGGAATAAATAATCTCAGACTAAAAAAACCAAAAGGGGCAGGGGCCCACACCACAACAAGAAAATAATGGGACCCAACAAACAGTACTCAATGATAATACTGAACATCAATGGTCTCATTTCCCTGATAAAAAGACACAGACTAACAGAATGCATGCAAAAATGGGATCCATCCTTCTGCTGCACCTCAGAACCACACCTTAACATCAAGGATAGGCAACTCTTCAGGGTAAAAGGATGAAAAAGATATTCCAAGCAAATAGATGCACAGTTGGACAATGTGCAGAGAGTAAGGGACCTTGGGACACTTTTCTTAAATGGAATGTCTCCATCAGTTTTGACCCATCATGGCTCAGGGAACCCTGTAGAAAAGAAGGCAGAGAGAGTATAAGAGCCAGAATGGATGAAGGTCACCAAGGAAACATGGCCTTCTAAATACTGCAGGGCCGAGGCACAGACGAGCTCACAGAGACTGTGGCTGTAGACACAGGGCCTGACCATTCTGTGCCTGATGGAGCCCCAGTGTTGAGAACCCAAGTGTACAAAAGCCCACATCTCTGACACAGATGCTATCTTCAATTGATAAGCACTCCCAAATGAAAAATTAGTTTTCTCTAATGGAGTCTCACTAGATATACAAACCATTCTTAAAACCCAAGCCCAGCAGTAGATGGCCAACACAAAATGAACTCAATGGTATTTTTTGGAGTTTTTTTTCTTTTGTCTCATAATGTTTTGCTTGAGTATTTTTTTTTCTTGACCTACAGGACTTTTCTTACATAGTATGCTTTTTAAATTTGTGATTTTTTGAGGATTTCTGTTCATGCTCATGTGTATGTGTCTCTGTGTGCTGTGGGACGGTCTGTATGTCAAGTGTGTTGCTGATTGGTCAGTAAATAAATCACTGATTGGCCATTGGCTAGGCAGGAAGTATAGGCGGGACAAGGAAAAGAATTCTGGGAAGTAGAAGGCTGAGAGGGGACACTGCCAGCCGCCATCAGGACAAGGAAGATGTAAAGTACCGGTAAGCCACAAGCCACGTGGCAAAGTAAAGATTAATAGAAATGGGCTAAATATAAGAGTAAGAGCTAGACAATAACAGGCCTGAGCTAATGGCCAAGTAGTTTAAATAATATAAGAGTTTGTGTGTTTATTTTATAAGTAGGCTCTGGGACTGGCGGGACTTGGTGGCGGGAGCTGGAGAAAAATTCTCCAGCAACAAATGGCGTCCAACGTGGTGGCAAGAGTCTCCACCTAAAAACGGAGAAAAAAGATTCTAAAACGGAGCTAAAAACAGCTCCTAGTTGTCTCTTTTAAGCTAGCGGCAGCCTGCATGTTTGAGCTACTATGGCGGGTTCCTGGCGTGCATGCTCAACCTGCCGCCGTATGGCGGGAATGAGGCCTCGGCAAGTAGCACATTAAACTGTGTGGTGGATTTAGCCTTTGCTAGTACAAAACAAAAAAAGAAGTTTCTGGGCTACACGCTACTTTGGTAAAAGTGTAGACCCACTATTTCTGAGAGTTACGGCTCCCAGAGCTGGTGGAAAGCGGACCACGGCCATGTTGGGAAGCTGAAGTGGGCGGAGCCAGCAGCCACTGCGCCGTTTCAGGCTTAGAAGGCTGCAGTTTAAAAGGAATAGGCTCAAGCTAATATAAAAAAATAAGCCACGTAAAGATGACTACCACACAGAGAATCTGGATTATGTTCTCTTTGATATTCGTAACTGCAGAAAAACATTTGATTGTAAAAGCTGTTGAGTTATGCCAAAATGTATATTTTAAAGGTACCTTGACTTCAAAATTTGGATATAAGGATATGTTGCTTTGGAAAAGAGTCTCTGCTTTTGTTTCCACAGAAAGCCAGAGACTATGGATTTGTTCCAGATTAAGATACATCAGGTTTGACCAGCCAAGACCCCCTGAAAGGTCTCCAATGACACCATGGCCCAGATGATTCAACATCCAGAATGGTTTCAAGTCAACTGGCTCAGATATACAGCCTCACGGACTACTCCATGATCCTAAAATTTTCTTTCTGTCTCCAGAAGATACAGCGCCCCCCTCCAGCAGGAAGTAGTAAGAGAAGCTACGCCCAAATTCCCAAATATACCAAGCTGGCTTTAGAGATGGAATTGGCTCACTCCCCCTCTAAACCCAGACATATTGCTCAAAAAAAAAAATGGTTAAGAGATTCTTGTGTCCCAAATCAGAAGAGCCCTCTGGTGTGGGACAGAGAAAAAACAATATTTTTATTTAAATCAGGTTGATTATAAATACAATCTCTTTCTAAAACAAAAAGGGGGATAGTTTAGATATGATAGGATGAAAGGGTAGATTAATGAACCTACTTTGAAAGAGTAACAACTTGTTTAAAATGTTTTACATTGCTATAGATTTTAGTTTATTGATAGAAGTTTAAACTTAATTTTGTTATACTGTATATATATTTCTATTCTTGTTTGAGGTATTATGTTTATGTAACTCATTTAAAATTGTAATGGATAATTAAAAAATAGATTAATAGTTAGTCATCTATGATAATATTTGTAGCCATGTTAGTTAAGTCTTCTAGGTATACATAGTTATATTTCAGATAGATAGGTAGTCTTCAAACACTTCAAAGACCTACAGAATATGGCATTTAAAATGTTTTAAAAATTTAGACTTTCTAGACAGTGAGACATGTCTGCTCCTGACAGCACTGATTTACTTCAGAGAGGAGGATGGGCATCGAAGACACTCCATACGGAGTTTATCTTCACCTTGACAAAAATAGCCATTTGGGCAAGAAACTGTTCTTGCCTGGACTGCCTGATCAACTGGACATGCAGGACCCATACAAAGGTGACCACTGAACTTTGCTTGACAAAATGGTCCTTCAGGTTCCTGCTTTGCAGAGAAAACTGCCAGACATTCTACAGGACACAGAGAAAAGTGAATAAGAGACTCTAGGCCTGTGGGCTGAAGACAGATGCCCCAACTTTACAAGAGAACTTTGAATGACTGTCCAGGCTGCCAGCTGTCTCTGTCTACCCTACAAGACTCCTAAAAGTTGCTTATATCCTTCTCCATTTCTCAGGTAGTAGTATATCCTTCTGAGGTCTTTGATGTGGTTAAAGACTAGATACTTACAATTTTCCTTAGTTATAATAAAAGATAAGTTAGATATAAAACCTTAAACTTACAAATAGAAGATAGATAGGATCTCTTCTTTAATATTGTAACTGTAATTCTTGCTTGATAATTGTTTTGTTATATGTAATTTTACTATGTTAAAGTTAAAACCTTCCTTTTTAAGAAAAGAAAAGGGGAAGTGCTGTGGGATGGTCTGTATGTCAAGTGTGTTGCTGATTGGTCAGTAAATAAATCACTGATTGGCCATTGGCTAGGCAGGAAGTATAGGCGGGACAAGGAAAAGAATTCTGGGAAGTAGAAGGCTGAGAGGGGACACTGCCAGCCGCCATCAGGACAAGGAAGATGTAAAGTACCGGTAAGCCACAAGCCACGTGGCAAAGTAAAGATTAATAGAAATGGGCTAAATATAAGAGTAAGAGCTAGACAATAACAGGCCTGAGCTAATGGCCAAGTAGTTTAAATAATATAAGAGTTTGTGTGTTTATTTTATAAGTAGGCTCTGGGACTGGCGGGACTTGGTGGCGGGAGCTGGAGAAAAATTCTCCAGCAACATCTGTGTTTTTGTGTGTTTCTTCTGCATTTCCTGTGGCTCTTTTTTTGTTTGTTTATTGTGTCCTATTCAGGTTTGTTTGTTTTTATCTTATTTTATTATTATTATTCTTTTCTTTTCTTTTTTTATTCTTTTTTTAGATGCCTGCTTGTTTACTAATAGAGAGAGCAAGAAAGGATATGAATTTGGGTGAGTAGAAAGGATCTTGGAGGAGGTGGGGGAGAAGGACCAATAATCAGAACACACTGCATGAAAAAAATCTATTTTAAAAAGAAAAAGATTATTCAATAGCAATTTATTTATAATAAAATTTATCTTTAGAAAAACATACAGTTGTAGGGCTGGGGAGATGGCCATGTGGGTAGAAGAGCTTGCTGTGAAACCTGATAACCCAAGTTCAGCCCCATAACTCACATTAAAAACACCTTATGAGGTGGTGCTCATCTGCAGTCCTAGGAATACCACAAAAAGATGGGGGATGGAGACAGAAGAATC
Organism: Peromyscus eremicus; assembly: GCF_949786415.1. NCBI lineage: Eukaryota > Metazoa > Chordata > Mammalia > Rodentia > Cricetidae > Peromyscus > Peromyscus eremicus. Next base: position 55,046,648 of record NC_081431.1, on the reverse strand, counting down.
AATTGGAAGCTTGTAGTGATCTAGCCTGAGGTATGCAGTGCAGCAGAAACAAGAGAGAAGTGTCCAGCATGGTAGAAGGAAATTACCTACTCCTTCCTGCTCTCCTCCGACCTCCACATGCATGCATGCTCCACACTAAGACATTTGCACACATACACACACACACACACACACACACATATATGCACAATACACTATTATACAGACATGCATATACACACTTATCACACACGTGTACACAGGTCAAAAATAAGAAAATTAGAGAGAATACAGTTCAATGAGCTTTGAAAAATGATTACTACATCCAAGAAACAGAACACTTCTATGTGGTAAATATTTCAGGGTCACTTACAGCCAGGTAGTTCTCTTACCAAAGCTACTGATGACTAATCTGTTCTGTCTGCAGGTTTCCTACCATGGAAAGTTTTCAGAAGGTCAAAAAATTAAAAAATGCACTCACACTGTCTGTGGTCTTTATGTCTTACTTACATTTTATTTCACCTAGCCTAAAGCTGTCTGGATCTACACACACAACATATTCATTTAATATTTTACTGAGTCATATTGCATTGTTGTTGTGTAACAAAACTTTTCCTGGAGAGACTCTACACACACATGTACTCACCCAGACAGGATGTTCATGACAGACCAAAGCATGGATACCACCAAAGTCCACCTTGGTGAACCAATGAGTTTTTTGGAGTTACGTACAGGAATGTGGGTGATAGGTTACTTCCGGGAGCAGAAATGACCCATAGACAGCTGCATCACCAAAGGTCACCTCAGTATGGTGATAGTTCACAACAGTTATAAACCTGGAGTGGACTTCACAGCCTGCAGACAGCTCAACAAGATGAAGATTGTCCTTTGCAGGTGCCTCAGTTAGTCTAAACCTCTTTCAGACAGCATAGCTGGTCTGGTCTCAGAGTCGTTTTTGCCTTTTTGCTTGTCTGCAAGGCATCTTTGCAGCTTAACTCCTCTTACCTGAGAAGGACTTTCAGCTTTTATTGCTTACTCTGTTTGGGAGGGGCCTAATGAAGCTGGTCAGTTTCAGGAACTTCCTGAAGCTATTTGGAGTTGTTTAACTTCCTGTTTAAGGAATTTCCTGCAGGATGGGATGTTTCAATATTGTGGGAAATTATTACTCACAAATTGTATGGATGCTTTGGAACCTGTCTGCTCACCGGCTGAAGGGCAGAGCTGTTTCCAATCTGAAGATATTATGGCAATGCTGTGAAGATTGCTCATAGATTGTTGTCAAGGCATGGTATCTGCACTAGCTTGTGGCAAATGCTCAGTACTAGAATTGTTTTCACCAGTACAAGGAATAGAACTGGTATGCCTTCTAGTTTCAGGAAAGGGCTTTGGAAAGTTACACACACAGTTTTGTTGACACTTCAATTTTTATTCCCCTTTGATAGATATATAGCAGCAGAAAAAGCTAAGAATATAAATATTTTAGTTTATAAGCAATTACCAGAATGGTTCCAAATTGCCATGCACTATATTCTTGGTAGCATTCTACCTTTTTTTTGTTATTTTTGGTGATGTTTGGCATTTTAGGCTATGTATTCCCTAATTTATCTTTGTTCTCCTTGTTTTGATATGTAGTATTTTTGTATTTAACAGATCAGATGTGTCCCAAATCCTCTTGTCATTATTTTTGGTGAATAATTTATTCATTAATTTAGTGTTTAATATCCAAATACTGCAGCCAAAGACTGTATTTTGTGTTATTTCAAAAAAAATTAAGTCATTTGTATTTGCTTGATGGCTCAAACTGTGTTCCATATTGCTGTTTTCTAACTTGCAGTTGCAGGAAGGCATGTTGTCCTTTTGTTGAGTATTCTAATGCCAATCAGATGTGGGTGTGGCTAGGGGTGTAGCTTCTCTGAATTCCTGCCTTTTCTGATACTTGCATTTAACACTCAGAAAACAGGATGGTGGAAATTGTGGAATTGTTATTATTTTCTTTCAATTTTACCTTTTTTTCTCTCTTCATTTTGTGCTTGTATACATATTGCTCTGAAGAATAAGGGTTTTTTTTTTGATAGCCAGAAAATTTTTTAACTAACACCAAAATTAAGTGAAATAAATATATTATTATATAACCCTTTTGCTCTAAAATAATTCTCCCATGATTATTTTTTCTCTTCTTTTAACTAAGAATTTTGTTTATTCATTTTACATACCAATCACAGACCCCCTTCTCTTTCCTCCTCCCGCTCCCTGAAGTCTTCCCCTCCAACCCATCCCCCATTCCCTCCTCCGAAAAGGTAAGGCCTACCATGGAGAGTCAGCAAAGCCCAGCACATTCAGTTGATGCCGGAGGAGGGGCTTGGTCCTACCTCAACAGAATAAGGTTTTTAATTAATGTGTAACATTCCTGTTTGTCACTAGTAGTGTATTTTGCTTTGAAATTTACTTTCATATGTATTAAAATAGGGATTACATCTTTCTGTAGATTAGTATTATGTTTTGTATCCATAATATTATATTTAAAATTGATATATTTAGGCTTTTTAAAATTCTACTGTAGTAATCTGTCTTTGTCAGTTTGTTTTAACAACGGGTCTCCTGTGACCCAGGCTGGCCTGGAACTCACTGTATAGCCAAGGATAGCATAACCTTGAACTCTAAATCTTCCTGCCTCCCATTCCAAGTGATAAGATTACAGGTGTGCACTACACCTGGTTGACAATTTAATTTTAATTATCAGTGCATTTCTCTAGGATCTATACTGTTTAGCTTGAACTCATACAGGCTACATGTTGATGTTATCATTTCAATTCATGTCTAGGAATCTTGGGATGGTGGCATTCCTTTCCTTTTCTTTCTTCCTTTTATTTTACTATGTTACTATGTGCTTTAATCCTTTACATATCATCAACTCCTTGGTACAATGCTACTAATTTCACTTCTTTAATATGTCAGTTCTTCCTCCATACAATGCTATTAATTCCAATTACTTAGTATGTCAGTTATTACATGAGGTTACTAGAAATAATGGAAAGAAATCACCTTTATACTTATCTGCCTTTTATATGTGTGAGTGCTCCTGATTCCCTTGTACAAATCTATATTCCTTCTTTTCACACGATTCTATTTATTTTTAACTGTAGTTTTAATCTGTTAGAAATGAAATCAATTAGAATATGATCATACATGAAAATGTCTTTTGGGTCTTTAGTTCTATAAGCATTTTACTAGAATTAAAATTCTGGGTTGGCACAAATGAAGGATCATGTAGGACAAGATGTTTAGACAGGACAACAAATAAATCACTTGGTAGAAAAACAGAAGCATTGAGCAAAGAGAATAGGACTTATCAATTCCAATATCCTTTATGCTTCTTAGGACTCTGCCTTTGTTATTTTCAGATTAAAAGAAGACATATATATCTATCTATATGGATATGTATATATGTAAATGTATGTATATGTTTTGTGAATATATATATATATATATATATATATATGTTCATCCCAAGAATGTTAGAGTAAAATTAACAAAATAATATATATCAGAAGTTAAACTGATTATATTGGTTTCATTAGTTTGTCTTCAACAAATAATATTGTTAATTGTAGGAAGATGAAAGAATCTCTGTAGAGCCATGGGGTTGAAATGCACATCCCCAAAGCAGCAGGAAAAATAACTGAGCATGTCATTTCTTAAAATGAGGGAAACTTTCTTTGCCACAGGACTAGAAGCCCTGGGAGTTAGGGGATGCTGTTAGAATTATGCCTACTGTCTAGTACAAAAGGACTTGAGCCAGAGAAAATGGACATCGGAAGTCAGGAATAGTGTCTTAGTTACTTTTTTTATTTTTATGATAAGACATAATGACCAGAACAACTTATAGAAGAAAGATTTTATTTGGAGAGTTGCAGTTTTAGAGGATGAGTTCATGACCATCATTGCAGAGAGCATGGTAGCAGAGGCAGAAAGGCATGGTGCTGGAGCAGTAGCTGGGAGTTTCCATCTTGATCCACAAGCACGAGGCAGAGAGAGCTAATTTGGAATTCCCTGGGTCTTGGAAACTTCAAAGTCCACCTCCAGTTACATACTTCCTCCAAGAAGGATGTAGCACCTAATTCTGTCCAAAAAGCTCCACCAACGTCCTGCCAAATATCTAAATATGTGAGCTCGGTGCCATTGTCATTCAAATCACCATAAATAGTTCCTTCTATAGAAAACTACTGCGTATTAAGGACCCCAGAATAGACTATTATCAGTAGTGGAAAGGGTGCCTGAACTGGCTTACTCCAGTAATCAGATTGGTGAATACCCTGTCATCATAGAGCCAGTAACTGATGGAGGCAGATGCAGAGACCCACAGCCAAGCACCAGGCCAAACTCCAGGAGTCCAGTCAAAGAGGGAAGAGGGATTATATGAGCAAGGGGGGTGAAGATCATGATGGGGAAATCTACAGAGACAACTGAACAAAGCTCATAGGAACTCATGAACTTCCAACAGCTATGGAACTTGCATTGGCTCTGACTAGACCCTCTGCATATGGGAGACAGTTGTGTATCTGAGTCTGTTTGAGGGGCCCCTGGCAGTGGGATCAGGATCTATTCCTGGTTCATGAGCTGGTTTTCTGGAGCCAATTACCTATGGTGGGACATCTTGCTCAGCATTAATGCTGGGAAGAGGAGCTTGGTCCTGCCTCAACTGAGGTACTAGGCTTTGCTGACTCCCCCATGGGAGCCGTACCCTTTTGGAGGAGGGGTGGGGAGCCAGATTGGTGGGGGAAGGCTGGCGGGGAGTGGGAGGAGGGATGAGACGGGGATCTGTGGTTGATATGTAAATAAATTTAAAAAATTCTTAAAAAAAGAAAAAAAAAGAAATTCACATTGCACAAGGAAAGGAAGTAAGAAATTAAAATACATGAAAATTACCAACCAAATATAGGAAATATAGGAGTAAAATCGACATTTTTAAGGATGATGGACTAGAATAAGCAATCAAAACAACTTAGTAGGATTCAGAATTTTCTGCAGATCAGTTGGAAAATTGAATGAGCAAAGCTGTGAGCAAATTACAACTCAACAATAGTGAAAAGTCAGGTGGGTAAGTGACCTTTTGCTACTAGAGAAATAACTGAATAGCTTAGTGTATAGTTTAGGGTGATGGGCAACTCAAGAAAAGAAAGACAAGCTCCCCTGGACAAGAAATAGGAACACTAAAACCATGGAAGTACCAAGAGTCTTAAGGATAATAAGATATTAAGTCTAGGTTTTAGGAGAAAACTCAGAAGGCTAAACTTGAATTAACATCAAAGATCAAGAATTGAGAATACATTTTTTTTCCTATTTGATGATGATGCAGGTTGATTGTGTTGATAAAATGTAATTATATGATGAAGCACGGCCAACATATAGTTGGAATGAAGAACATTAAAATCTATATGAATATGGACTATTGAAACTAAAAGATAACTTTGATTTTTAAATATTTAAATTGTGTTTGTTTCAATCATTAGGCAATATGTACATATATATGTTCATATGAGCATGTACATGTAAATTTTGATGAACCAAATAACTCCAGAGTTTGTACAAAAAAAAAGAAAAATTCCACAAACACAGACTCTCACCCATCTTCTCAATTATACCTATGGCATAATTTTTATGTCAATGTTTGAGTAATTATGGGTATGTAGATGTTATTTTAACCTACCTTGCATATAAAGAGTATTTTTCCTTTTCAACAGTTTTTTTTACTCTCTGGAGTTAAGAATTATCCAGTTTTGGGGTGCCTATTTTTTCCATATACTTAATGCTAATTCAAATATCTTCACCAGTTGTCAAATTTTCTTGTAATGTACAATATTTCATGGACAAAAGTGATTTTTAAAGATTTTTTTTTAAACTTCTGAGCTACTCCATTCTGGACTAATTTTCCTTCGGGCCTGGCACACTGCCTGGAATTTCCACTTCTCCAGGAACCCTTACTTCCTCTGTGTTTTCCGCATGTCATAGCAATCTGTGTTGGTACATGCCTTTGTTTTAATGAAGCTCTCTTTAGAACAGCTTCTTGTGAAGAGTATATAATAGCATATTTAGAGGACATTGAATGTCTCTACCATTATTCTTGATTTATGGTTTGTCTGGATATCAAGCTCTATATTGAAATAATATCCCCTGCAACCTTATGAACAATGTCCCATTGTCTCCCTTCTCCACTCTGATCTTAAGCAGCCTCAAGCTTTCCTAGCTCGAGATTTCCCCCTTCTCTGTAGCTCATAAAATTTCATCTTTGATTTCAGTGTTCTAAATTTTCATGTTGATGTACTTTGAAATGGATCTGTTTTAAAATATAGTTTTCTGAGCACACAGGAGAGCTTTGCCTTTTCTGGTGGCTCATGTCCTCCAATCATGAGAAAAAAAATGAGTGGATTAAATAATACTTCCTTTGGGTTTTATTATTTTGTCTACTTAGTTTTTTTGACTATCATACCTCTTAAAATATTATTCATTTTGTTATGGTTCTTCTTCTTAATTTGTCATCTATTTTTGGTTTTCTTATTTCACATTTATCTCCTTTCAGAACCTTTTCTTAGCTTTGTCTTTGAAAATGTCTACATTTTCAATGAATAATGAGTATTTGAGACAAAGTATTTTGATCATATTCACCCCTTCCCCAAGTCCTCCAAATCCACCCTACTTCCGACCCATCAAACTTTGTGCCCTCTTTCTTCTTTCTCTTTTCTTAGCTCATCAAGATCTGCCCACACTGCCCACACACCCTTAGATGTGTGGCCTTCCACTGGAAGAAATTTTACTAAATTCTTTAGTAGTGTCTTGTTCTTTTTTCATAAAAATATTTCATTTATCAAAGATAACTTATATGAATTTATAAGTACTTATAAAATAAATGTACTTTTTATACCCAGCTTTCTTTCCAAAAATCTATGGCATTTGCTCTCTTGTTTTGAGCTCTATCCTTTAACATGGAGGCTGCTTGCATATGACGAGTCATCGCAGGTTGTCTCTGATACATCAACATAGGACCTTTAATGCTGACTTGTTGATTAAGCTCCTAGCAGCTTGTAACTCTGATTTTCACTACCAGTGATGATGTAATTTCTTACCAAATTTAGAAATATTTTATGTTGTTTTTCCTCTGTTTGATGAGCAGATTTCTCCATATAGGTTTTTTTTTTTTTCATGTCCTATTTTCACAGGAGACTAATGGAGAGGAGCTAAGATATTACACTTGTGTGGTGTATTCATTCATCAAATCTTATGTTTAAAAGAACACCCGCCCTCAAATGTCTCTGAGTGTAGAGACTTCCTTACCTTCAGTCTTTTACTGGTATAATATAAAGTAATTGCTTGGAAATATGTCATGATGAATATGTTCTGAGGCTTGAATTGTTTGTTACTGTTTAAGTCACTTTTTAACTTGTCAGCTTTATTAGAAATAATAGGTGTGTAGCAAATAGCATGAACTGTGCAAGCCAATGCATTTTGATAATCATAATTACCCATGACCGTATTTTCACCATAAAGATACACACTGTATCTGTCACTAGATTCCCCCTGTCTCTTTTCAGTCATCTCTCCTTTCAGAAGGTCACACACACCTCCCATGTAGTCTTTTGTCTTGTTCCTTTCAGCATAATGATTTTAAGATTCATTTATATTTTGGCAATTTCAGTGTTTTTTTTTTCTTTCATGCCTAAGTGTTATTACATTTCATCAATGTGCCTTTAACATTATATCCATTTACTCATAAACACAGCTGTTTGCAGTTTAGAGGCATATGAATAAAGTTTTTGTGCACTTTCCTGTACAAGTCATGCACACTCAAGTGTGGGCATGTACTTCAAATGTCTCTTCTACAAACGCCTTGATGTATGCTTTCATTTCTAAGAAACTACCAGCCTATCAAAGTGATTGTTTCATTTTATACGACATTCCCCATTCTCTTCACCACTTATTGCCATGTATATTTGCAATTTTAGTCACTCTAACCCATGTGTAGATTTAATTGCTGCTCAAAGTTTTCAACCGATACTTCCCTTTATTTCTAGAAAACAGTGAGAAAAATGGTACTGCACATCCCCAATTTTGAAGGTATGTTCTCTGGGAGCCATTAACTTGTGTTATGATTTTGCTCTTAAAGATAAAGGATTTATCCTGCTATGAGTGAGTACATACCATGTTTGTCTTTCTGAGTCTGGGTTACCTCACTCAGGATGATTTTTTCTAGATCCATCCATTTGTCTGCAAACCTCATGATGTCATTGTTTTTCTCTGCTGAGTAGTATTCCATTGTGTATATGTACCACATTTTGTTTATCCATTCTTCAGTTGAAGGGCATCTAGGTTGTTTCCATGTTCTGGCTATTACAAACAATGCTGATATGAACATAGCTGAACAAGTGCTCTTGTGGTGTGGTTGAGTATTCCTTGGGTATATACTAGATGTGGAACAAGGATGACTGGACTGCTACTCACATCACCAGGGAGGCTACCTGGAAAACAGGACCCTAAGAAAGACACGGGGATCACTCAATGACAGAGAAATGGAATGAGATCTACATGAACAGCCTGGACATGAATGGGGATAGTGAAGGGCAAGGGTCGAGGGAAAGAGAGCTTGGGGGAGTGGGAGATCCCAGCTGGATCAACAACAGAGAGGGATAACAAGGAATAGGAGACCATGGTAAATGAAGACCACATGAGAATAGGAAGAAGCAAAGTGCTAGAGAGGCCCACAGAAATCCACAAAGATACCCCCACAACAGACTGCTGGCAATGGTCAAGAGACAGCCCGAACTGACCTACTCTGGTGATGGGATGGCCAAACACCCTAATTGTGGTGCTAGAAACCTCATCCAACTACTGAGGGATCTGGATGCAGAGATCCATGACTAGGCCCCGGGTGGATCTCTGGGAGTCCAATTAGCGAGAATGAGGAGGGTTTATATGAGCAAGAATTGTTGAGACCAAGATTGGATAAAGCACAGGGACAAATAGCCAAACGAACGGAAACACATGAAATATGAACCAATGGCTGAGGGGTCACCAACTGGATCAGGCCCTCTGAATGGGTGAGACAGTTGATTGGCCTGATCTGTTTGGGAGGCATCCAGGCAGTGGGACTGGGTCTTGTGCTCATTGCATGAGTTGGCTGTTTGAAACCTGGGGCCTATGCAGGGTCGCTTGGCTCGGCCTGGGAGGAGGGGACTGGACCTACCTGGACTGAGTCTACCAGGTTGATCTCAGTCTGCGAGGAAGGCTTTGCCCTGGAGAAGATGGGAATGGGGGGTGGGCTGGGGGGAAGGTGAGGGGGGCGGGAGGGGGAAGAACAAGGGAATCCGTGGCTGATATGTAGAACTGAATTGTATTGCAAAATAAAAATTAAAAAAAAAAGATAAAGGATTTAACATCCCAGATTGCTAAATTAGACTATCTATCCATATGCTTTCCATCTTCCATGATATAGTCATTGTTATCTCTACATTTTCCTACTTTGTTTTAGTAAGTTTCTATATGTAAAACTTTATTCTTTTCATCTCAGCAAGATTTTTCAAGGCAATGTAAGTAAAGAATCATATTTACTTCATCATTATTATTCCTCTGTTAAGTACTATGTTTAACATATAAAGTCACTATCAGAGCATAGACAAGATAGAGGTTTAAACAATTAATTAAGGTGTATTATGCTAACAGTAGGAGAAATAAGAATAATTTGTGAAAATGTGGACTCAGAAAGGTATACACTTTTGTCCATGATATACACATGTAACATATACAAATTGAAAAAAGTGTCTTATTCAGTATTGATGCATGCACTTCATGCATTTCTATCTATTCCACCCTCCATTTCCTTCCCTCTGATTCCGCCTCCACCATTTTTCCATCCTAAGTTCATGTACTTTCTTTATTTTTTGCCTTAATATTCACTGAATCCATTTAGTGTTGCCTGTATGTGTGTGGCTATAAATGGTGTCCCTTTTACACATTATTATTATATTGGAATGATTGTTTGTAAAGGCAGCTGAGAAGAAATAATGAATTAGTATAAGCTCTTTTCCAGAGATATCAAAAAGTAGTAAGAAAGAAAACTAAGAAAAAATTATCAGTTAACTACCTAAGCAAACTAGAAGGACTGATGTGCATTTTAATTTTGCTTTAAAAACTCTGTATATTGTACAGTAACAGCTCAGGAAGCCATATTTGATGGGAAACATGCTTACATCTATTTACTGATATTTTACTTCAATTTTAATGAGACACAGAAATAAACCTTAAGTGATCTGGATGACTTTGTTTGCTATTTCATGTTTTCCAAGCAGCTCTCAGCAGGAATGAAATGGAGGATTACAAACAAACATTATCTTAGAGTCATTTGATGTCACATTATTTATGAGTGTCTTGCCAAGCAGAGGTTTAATTCAGGAATCATGTTTTTTTCCATCATACAATAGAAATATTAATGAGAAGTCTACTTACCAAAAAAAGAATATTCAACTACAGGCAGAGTAATACTCCACAGACACAGGAATCTGACAAAAGATGGTTTGTACTCTTTATAAAAAAGAACCACATCTACCTCAGCTTTCTCACTTGTCAACTTTCTGGTAAGAACATTCGGATTAATCAATTGTTGTTATTGTGGCTTCTATACATGTTGTTTATGATAAAGCAACACTAGTTCTTCCAGGGCTAGAGATGTAGTGCAGAGGCAGAGTGCATGGTTCTCACATGCAACTTCCTGAGTTCAATACATATCACTTTGAAAGAAAATGAACAAGACTTGAATATTCCAAATACCCATCCCTACCAGTTTTCATCTTTCTTCTCATACTTCTCTTGATAAACAACAATTGCCATTAGGGATTCAAAACTCTTTAGAGGTGACTATACTTCAGATAGGTACCTTGTTTGTCAGATTCCTAAGCCCTTATAGTTACCATTGATAATTATAAATATTTTATTTTTTTATATAACTTTAAAATTCAAGATTGGAAAGTCATGGTACTTTATATTGGGTATATAGAAAGGCCTATCACAATTATGAAACACAAGTACCGATTTAAGGTTAAATTTTTATAGTTCTAGTTGCACAAGACCAATTGTTAAATTGTTGACATGTATTTCTGAAAATAAAGACAGGATAATATAATTGTATTTCACACTCAGTTCTATCATATTGCGAACAACAGAGACTCATGTTCATTGGTAGTCACTTCCGGTAGTGGTCTATAAAGGAAATGTGTTATAGATAAACAAAGCCAAGATGAGAAAACATGCATCTGATTCTGTTTTTAAAGACTGTCATTTAATTTGATCTTCTTTATCAAAGTTGTTTCTAAAAAGGGGCTGAGTTTCTGCTTCAAATAAATATCAAAATGAAATTCAAGAAACATGGCAGAACGTGTTAAGGCCTCTATTTAAAAGTCATTTTACTAAAGATAAGAGAGGTAGAGTGTAATCTATGTATCTATCTAAAGAGATTTTGCTTGTGTATTTAATGGTTTTAGACGTACTTTATAGTATATACAGTATAACTCTGTAATTGAAATAATCATAGCTATGTTGTATAACTATAACTATATATAAATTAAAAAATCAGAAAAATACCATAAACCAAACTGTCACACTGATGTGCTATACTATGGAAGAGTTGGGTGGGAAGCAATGTCTCCACTGAGTGAAATATTAAGTGTGGCATTTCCGTGATGTGGCTTCACACAAATAAAAGTTAAAGTAAATACAATTTCTCTTGCTTGTAGATCATCAATAGACCAATATTATAATTTCCCTTTTGTCTTTCAAACTGTATACTGTTAAAAATCATCTGTAGTGTAGTGTGTTATATTATTGCATTTATTCTTTTACCCACTGAAATTATTACATTATACTTTTCCAGTTATTCATAAAATTATCTGACAATTTTCATTATTTGGACTCCCCAGGGTTAAGATCCCAGGTGTGCGTTGATAGACTCAGCGCCAATCCGAGCAGTCTTTCTCCTTTCAGAACTCCAGTTTTCCTATAACAGGTGACTTGTTCCTCTTTCCAATTATAGCATAAACCAAGATTCCCAATATATACAGAACACTTTGTAAAATAGTAGATGTTGCTAGGGAAGACTAAAAGCTGAATGTTGATCAAATTTCAGTTTAACAAGGACATTAGAGCAAGCCAGAACCATTCAGAAGAATGAACTGGAGGAAACTCCAAAAGAAAAAGAAAAGTAACATCACCTTTTCAAAAAGGAGAAACAAAACGGGAAATAAAAATCACCCCTGAAGGCTAATTTGAAAATATAAACACAAACTACAAACAGAAGCACAGACTAGTACAACAGACTTTGTTTAACAGAATAATTGATTATTCACAGAAAAAAATCAATTACCTCTTTAGTTTTATAAATAATTTAGCCTTCAGAATAGAATGGATTAAGTTCTTGAAAGTTTCTACAACTATTACATAACTCATGAACATCAATTGTGTAATATTTTACCTTAAATTTGCTAGTGCAAGGAACTAATTCATGTTAAATTATGTGAGACTGTGAAATTAAGAACTCTTCAAGACATCATACGTTAAATGGAACAGCATAGTACCATCTATGAAACAGTAAAGTTCAGTGCATTATAAAGCAGTACTCATGATTGCAAGTTGGAAACCAGGAGAAGGAGAGAGGAATGGAGGACTATACCATGAACATGCTGTGTCTGGGATGTTAGGGTTCAGAAAGAGACATGTGGCACTATAATTCTAGAAATATGCTTAAGAAACACTCTTCAGAACAGAAATGTAGCAAAAAATAAAAAGGAGTTCTCATCACAGGATCTATAGACACAAGGGGAGGATGACTGTCACTGTACTGAAGCATTTATCCCATTTTGTTGCAGTGTTTCAAATCAGCCATTGAGGGAGTTTCTTCCCCATCTTTGAGTTTATCACCAACAACACAAAAACCATCAAAACATTAACAGGTTTATTGGCCTAGAACAAAACTAGTCCATGCCACATTTCTCTTAGAAATAATTTGATTCTTTTCAAGTGGAGTACTCAAGGCATCATGATACCAACTGGAAGATGCACAGAGTGAAACGTGCTGAAGACATTCTTATGATAAGACATCTGTCCACAGTGGCAGTGTGCATCCGACTCCCCTTTAACTCATACCCACAAATCCCAACTCCCATCAACCTGCAGCCCCGAGTGGTAAAACAATGTTACAGACTTTTATAGATAGACTACTGGATCTGGCTCAGGGAAAAGTGACTCAGTTACCATCCAGTAGAGAAACCTCCTCATTATCTGGATTTTACAAACTCTCTATGTTAGAGAGTTCTGCTCTGTGATAATTTTGAATTATTTTTTTTAACATTAAAAAAAAAAATCTTTGGAGAAGCCCCCACCTCTAGTCATTTTCTGCCTGGCTCCATTTCCCAAGCACACCCGACTGTACGTGAACACACGTTGCAAGCACACACGTATCTTTAAAGTTATTTTCCCTGAGGCAGCACCATGATGATCGAGAGAAACTACTTTGCCAGAAAGGACAATTTACCATTGTGTTTGAGTTTTTTCTTTGTGAAGAGAAAATTACATTGGGCAAAATGCCTCTGGAATCATATATTTTATATGTTAGGACAAGAACTTAGACTATTTTGCACAAAAATGTTAGTGAGTTCTTCAGAACAAAAGAAATGTCATCATGGGCCATTTCCCAACTTTCAGCTTTTAAATAGACAAGGGACTTCCTGTGCAGTGTTTTAACATTGGCGCTATGATATTTACATAGATCGCAAATCAAATATCTCTCAAGCACCTACTTGTTCTTTGAAGAAAAGTTAAATACCATCTCAATAGAGAGTGTGGGATGTCTAATGCAGGCTAGACATTTTATTTATAGCCTTTTCCAAAGTACTGTAAATACATCGATCTTTGCAAATAATGTATTTATTCATCTAAAATATGCCAAGGATTAATCTTTTTCTTACTTTAATTTCAAATTCTGATTAGCTATGTTAATATTTATGACTATTTTGTCAGTTTTTAGCTATTTCCTTATAACAGATGACTCTTCTTTAAAACGTGGTGTTAAATTGGTCCTTTGACATTTGATCAATTTTCTTGCCAGTGCGTCCTTTCTCCCCCTGTTCTGAACTTCTCTCTGCATACAAATCTTTATTTCCTTTGGAAGTGGAAGAAGAGCACTTTTCTTAAGTTTTCCCTCCATTTAAGTCTCAGAACTACTTAAAATTTCCTCCGTTTTCACTTGCAATAGTCACCAACAACCAGCATTTTGCCTAATATACACATGCGACTCTCCATCATCAACTTCTCAGAACAGGCTTGGCCATGGAGAAGCCATCTCCTCTAGGAGACCTCCTTTCCTTTGGGTTCTGAGAATCAGCCCGTTCTGTGTCTTCTTGCTTCCCACACTCCTCCTCATTTGTTGGTCCCTTTCCCCTTAGTCTACGTGTCCAAAGCTCTGCAGCAGCCTCAATCCCTTGTGTGCAGACACAATGGAGGAAATGTCAGAACAGCAACATAACTTCAAGAGAAGAAAAAGAAAAGAAATTAATTAATTAATTAAAAGAAATATTAAATAATATAATTTGACATAGAAGGGCTTAGGAATGTTTTGAATATAAAAATTATGAAGTTATTACATGCTCCTATTTATCATAAACACTTTTTGGATTTAAGCCTGGTTAAAAGAATCAGAAGCTATTTCATATAAGAAGAAAAGAGAAATAAAAATCAGAAAGGTAGACATCAGTACAGAAATGAAAATTCAGAGTGTGAATATTTAACAAAAACAACTCATTTGTACATAACAAGAAAAAGGGAAATAACCAGAGTGGAAACTGGCCAAGAAAACCTTGAGATGGTTGTAGTAGAAACAATCAGAATGCTCCTCTATAAAGGGATGGAGGCTCTTTTCTAAGTATAGAATCAAAATCTATGCTGTTGCTTTGTGTGAGGGAGTGATAAAGTATCTCAGAATCTTAAATGCATTTCCTGCCTTTAAGTTCAACCACAAATGGAGACATGTAGGCACTAGCACTTAAAACTACTGTTTTCTCCAGTTCAGTAGGCAATAGGGGCTAGAGTATAGGTTTGAAAGAAGCAGTCATTTAGGAAGATGTAGGAAGCTGGGGTGTTAGACTTTTGGGGGCAGAATGAGACAATGCTGGGAAACAACAGACAATCTACTACCACATGTTTCTACATCAGTTTTCATCAGGGTAGATTTCTTATCTTGACAATGATGTATCTTTTGTGAAGTTTTATTAATGAAATTCCTTACTTAGCTTTGAGTACATTGCATGAAATTCTCCATCTCACATGGATACAATCATGTGATTGGGTCTCATTATTTTTTTTTTAAACACTGCAGGACAGGAGCCCTCAGAAGCTACCTAGTCCTCTGGACACTGTGTCACTGGGGAGTTGGGAAGTTGAACTCTGTACCCAAACTGCTCATGACTCAGTAGCTCATCAAGACTGTGCAGCTCCAACATTGTGACATCCAGCAGCCATGTTAGATGCTGGGCTGCATCACTCCTTATAGTGAGCAGATTGTCAGGGCTTTACCCTTTGACTTATTTCAGGCTGCTGATGTGGCTCCTTGGTTTGAATGGATGGCACCATTGGCCTTGGGTAAGTCAATCCTCACTATTTTGAGAAGCATGCTTTGCAGGAGGGCTCCTCACCAGTCCCTTGCTGTGCTGTGTTATCCCAGCATTCATGATAGAGGCATTTGCACAGCTGTTGCAGGGCAGAGGAGGCTGAATGTTTGGACTTAATACCTTAAGAATTGATTGCAAGCTTCTTTGTCTCTGTTCTTTGATTTCAAACAGCTCACAATAAAGTGGGAAAACCCAATGACTCCATTGGATGGCAAATTTCTTTACCTATGCACATGGTTATTTTAGTATCTAATTGTGGATTAAAAGGTTTGAGAAGTATCCAAGACATTGTGAATTCTGGTTCTGCATTCTGGTGAGTTAATAGTGCTGTCTCCCAGCTCAAAAGACTCACAGCAAACCACATGTTATATATGATACTTTGCATTTTAAAGTATTAATCTTTTAAGGAGATTTCAATTTTGGTACCACCAATACATGCACAGATTTCTATATTTCTCCTAGGAATAATGGAAAGAATGAAAGACTATTGCTTCATCTGCAAAGATTTCACAAAACATAGTGTTGAATTTTGAAAACTTCCCTTTCTTTTCTGTTACATCTAGTTACAGAGACCACATGTCCTAAGCTAGTGGTCCTCAACCTTCCTAATGTTGCAGCCCTGTAATAACTATTCCTCATGTAGTGGTGACCCTAGCTACAAATTATTTTCATTGCTACTTCATAACTGTAATTTTGCTACTGTTATGAATTGTATTGTAGTTTTTTTTTTTTTTTTGGAGACAGAGGTTTGCCAAAGGGATTGTGACCCACAGGTTGAGAAATGCTGTCCTAGGGCATCTTTGAAATTAGCAAATGCTGTCATTTCATAACTTGGATTTCAGTTCTAAGAAGAAAAACCTGGTGAGCTTTGAATTTGGAAAACAACCATTTCAGGAATAGTGAAGTTTCTTTTGTAGATGTACAAGTTCTTAATGCATCTTACTGGTTCTCATAAAACTGTAAGAAATAACTTGCAATTTTCTGACCATTGAATTTCTCACGAGAAAATATATTCTATGAAAACAAAACCATTTTATTTATTTATTTACTGTGCATGCCTGAATTTGGTTTCATCTATGGATGCACATTTTTGTGTGTACGTATGTGCATGTGAATGCAGGAGGTCAATGTTGAGTGTCTTCCTTAATGACTATCCACCTTAATTTTTAGGACAAGGCTCTCACTGTACCTGGAGCTCACTGATTCTAGTCAGTTGGCTGGCCAGCAAGCTTCAGGGATCCACTTGCATCAACTTCCCCTGCACTAGGGTTATAGACAGGACTATTGCCATGACTGACTTGTTAATGTGGATTCTGGGGATCCACACTCAGGCTCCCATGCTTGCATGACAAGCACTTTCCCACCTGAGCCTGAGGGAAGATTCCTTTTTGAAAAAGTTACATGGACGTATATTCTACTCTTGTGTGAATGAATAAATAGCTGAACTACTTAAAAATCCCATAATGATTAAATCTCCTATTTCCAATGGTTTTCAAGGCTTTTGATCACTTGATTACATCTTGTGTGCTGTACCACAGCAAGGATGCTTTACTATGAAAATATAGGGTCAATAATACAAGAACACATTGAGTTCACAAATGAATACACAAACTTATTCCCTGATTTCAAGTTATTTGACTGTCTCTTTCTCTCTAATTACTTTTCATTAAGTATTTGCCTTTTTACGTAATTTCATGAAAATGTGAAACTACCAAACTTCTTTACAGAGTGTTAACCTGAAGGAAACACTGAAAAGTTGAGCAGGTCTTGAGATGTTAATTTATTTATCTGTCATGTACCATGCAGGGCATGCAGCTCTCCCAGCCACTGACAGTACAAGGTCAGTAGCATTGTACAATCACTGTGTGATCCAACTCAAGCTTAGGAAATATTTCCAAGACTTTTGGATGGCAATCCGCTGTTGGCTATGAACCACAGATCAGTATGATGACCATCTTGTTTCTGAACCAGACTCTCACTGGACCAATGCCTGTGTGCTCCTATTGGTACCTCTCTCCCCAACCCCATGCAACTATTCTGTGACAAAGCATATTTATTTCACTTCCGGGAAACATTTAAGGTATTTTCAATTGCTATTTTTATTCTCAACACTCTAGTCCAAGCTTTGATTAGTTTTCCTCTCCACCCAGGTGGTTGTTCCTGATTGTTTTCTAGTATCTAACCTTGCCATCATTTTATTCACAACTGCCAGGAAGAACCTTTAGAGGTATGAATCATTCCATTCCTCCCCCGTGCTTCAGATCCTTCGATGAATTCCCTGTACTCTGATTAAATCTCAAGTTCCCAGTGGTTTGCACAACTAAGGAGGACCTGGATGCCTCCTATGTGCTCAACCTTCACAATAATTCATCCCTTGCTCAATCATTTTCTGGCATTATGTTTACTTGATTTTCATGCAAACGTTTTCTGTATCAGGATGCTATTATCTCATTTTTGAAGAATGTCCTTTCCCGAAGCTTTGTTTTTATGTTTATTTTTTAGTATGTAGGTCTCCTTTCAAATGTTGCTTCTTCTGTCAGTCCTTCCCTAATCATACCCATGGAGGATAAATCAATCTATGATTTAATTTATTTTCTGAATGCTTTTCCTATTGTTGTCTTGTTCAAATTTGGGTTTCTTGCTTAGTGTTATTTTCTCTCATTCTAGGATGCTTGTGTCAAAAAGGTAAAGAGTCTCTTTGTCTTGCTCTCCACCACATCTCCAGCTATTAGTTCAGTGTAGAGGACCAGGAAAAATTTGTTGAATTAAAAGAAAACTTAAAACTCATTCTGTATTAAGAAGTGTTCTAAATTCACTGAAATACATCACCCTTTACATTTGTACAATTAAAACATTAGATTAAACCATTATTCACTTATCCTAATTAACATAATGATGGAGAGCCATCTTGTATGCATTTTCTGCCGTCAAGGAGAAGAAGGGTAAAAATGATAATTAAGTTGACATTATGATCTTTGAGTAATACATAGACCAGGCTAAAATCATGTCAGACACAAGCTAGAGGTCGTGCTCTTACACTGTCTCTTGCTAATACAATAATTTCCTTTTTCTTAACATGGATTGTAGTTGTACAAGAGACAAATTCATTATTTAAATTAACATGCAGAATTTTCAAATAACATCTTGAAGTGTAAGAAGAAAGTCAAAAGTCTTTCTTCATGAAATCCAGTACCTTTTCCTACTTGAACTATATCACAAGAGTCCTCTAAATTAATGCCACATGTGACATGAGGTGAAGGAGAGAGGAGATGCTCAGCAGGAGAAGACACTTTCCTTGAAGCCCAAGGACCTATGTTTAATCCCTAGAACACATATGGTAGAAGGAGAAAACTGACTCCAGTACATTGTCCACTGACCTGCACATGTATGAATACATGTGTACTCACACACTACACACATAGAATAAATTAATAAGGTAAAGTAAAAATAAATTAATAAAGTAAACTAAAAAAGAATTAGAAAATACTAAAGGAATATTCAGAAGACATAAAAGGGGAAAACATTCAGCCTCATACATACTCAGGAATTTGCAAATAGAAATGTTAATAAGATGCTGTACACAGTGTACCTCATTAGGATGGGAAAGGTGAAATCTCATACATGGACATCAGCAGAAGCTGATGAGGATGTGAAGCAACAGGACCACACACTCCGCTGCCGGAGTTGGAAAGTGGAGAAGCTCTGTAGAAGACAGCTTAGTGGTCCAACTCTTTTATTAATTTTTAGAGTAGCTATCTCTGCTGTGGGATGTTCTGTATGGCAAATGTGTTGCTCTGATGGGTTGGTAAATAAAACACTGATTGGCCAGTAGTCAGGCAGGAAGTATAGGCAGGACAAGGAGGAGAATAAAGCTGGGAAGTGGAAGGCTGAGTCAGAGACACTGACAGCCGTCACGATGACAAACAGCATGTGAAGATGCCGGTAAACCACGAGCCATGTGGCAAGGTATAGATTTATAGAAATGGATTAATTTAAGCTGTAAGAACAGTTAGCAAGAAGCCTGCCACGGCCATACAGTTTGTAAGCAATATAAGTCTCTGTGTTTACTTGGTCAGGTCTGAGCAGCTGTGGGACTGGCAGGTGAGAGAGATTTGCCCTGACTGTGGGCCAGGCAGGAAAACTCTAGCTACATATCTCCTTTGTCTTGTGTTTGCTAATTCTTTTTAACTTCGTTATTCATTTTCCTGTTGAGTTTTGAGACTATGAATATTTGAATAACAGTTCTTTATCAGGAATAAAGTCCTAATATATCTCTTAGACTTTATTTTCTTTTTGCAATATTTCCTCATTCTTTCACCTGTCTTTCTACTCTGGACTCTGTAGACTATTGATCTATTTGCTCCCTTTTACTGCAAATGTCTTTATAATAAGTATAAAGTAAATACAAGCAGTGCTCTATTCTGAGGCTTAGCCCTCTCCATGAAAACTTTAGGAAATAGTACTATTTTTAACTTCTAAAAATATTTTAAGGAAGTGGGAAGGAATTGGGAAAAGTAGATGAAGGGCAAACTATAATCAGGATATATTGTATGAGAAGACAATCTATTTTCAATTAAAGGAAAAATATTTTATGTATATTTTTCGTGTATGAGTGTCCCATTTGTCTGTCTGTCTGTCTGTGCACCATGTGTGTTCACTGCCTGTGGAGGGCATCAGATCACTGAAACTTGAGTTCCACATGATTGTGAGACATGATGTGGTGTGTTAGGAATCAAAGCGGAGTCCCCTGGAAGAGCAGCAGTGCTCTTAAGAGCTGAGCCATCTCTCCGGCTCCAAGTGCTCTGCTTTAACTATAATATAACTTTAAAAATAGCAGCAGCGATAAACATCAAAGTACAATTATCATCCTCACCATTATCAAACGTAACAAACTGTTCCATAGAGGAATAACTCCTGGTTAAGTAACTCACCTAATGTCATGGCTAGTGTGTACAAAAAGACACAGATTGGAGCTGCACAATTTCAAGCTTGATGGAAACACCTGAAAGAACTATCGCCTCTTTTTTCACTTAATGAAACATTTTTACGATACCATGTCGGACCCATTAGAAAATTATCTCTGCAATTAACTTAAATTGAGCTCCTAACGGGTGCTGTCATTTGGCCTTCTCTTTTCTCAAGTGCACCAAATCTATTCAGTAGACAAAGGAGAACAGAGTCGAAATAATAATATCAAATCAGGGCATTATTTACATGACAGGTTTTACAAGTTTGGGGGTTGTCACAGGAACATTGTCATAAAGAATCAGAGAAAGAAGATGCCGGGCAGTGGTGGCACACGCCTTTAATCCCAGCACTCGGGAGGCAGAGCCAGGTGGATCTCTGTGAGTTCGAGGCCAGCCTAGTCTACAGAGTGAGTTTCAGGAAAGGCGCAAAGCTACACAGAGAAACCCTGTCTCCAAAAACAAAAACAAAACAAAAAAAAAATAAGAGAAAGAAACACTGATTTTTTGTTTTCAAATTATTAGTCAGGAGATTTTTTTTCTTCGTTGTTATGGGATGCTACGTTGTGTGTAGAGATTCTCTGAGCATGCTGATGCAGAGGAGGTCTGCTATGTAGTGTCTTCTGGATATGTCATGGCTGTTGGACTCATTAACTCACAGAAGCTTTGCTTTACCCTCAGCTAGACTGGGACAAGATCAAGCCCCTGAACCTTCCCACATGGATAAAGTATGCATTCATGATCCTCACCTCTGGCTGAGAAGTTATTAGCAGTTAATGGTTGTTGGGGGGTGAAAAGGTCATTTTTCTTTGGTGGTGTAGCCACTGGTGAATAATCTTATATCCATGATCATGAAAACAACCCTAATTAAACTCAGTAATTTTTTGAAAGGCATAAAACTAGGAAGGGGATTTGTTGAAAAGAGGAAGAGATCCAGAGTGGATAAGAGGGGTAAGAGAGGTGGTGTGTGTGTGTGTGTGTGTGTGTGTGTGTGTGTGTATACCAAAATATATTAGATAGACGTAGGAAGTTGCCAAAAATAAATTAAAAGTAATAAAAAATAAAATAACCTGTGCTGCATTATATTTATCAGCATGCAATTTTCTAAATTATAATTATAATATTTGTAACATAACCTATCAATAAGTGTTTGTTACTTACTGTGATACATTCTTAATAGCCTTTAATAGTTAAGTTTAATGTTATAGAAATAGCAGAGTGATTCAGTCAACAAGAAATACAAAGTGACAAAGGGGTTTGTATAGGAAAATTTAATAACTAACCTACAAGTATTTTAAAGTAAATGAACTGTAAGTTTATTTTCATTAGATTGTAGAATATGTACATTGAATATTATTTTCTATGTTGTTATTTACAATATGCTTAATGTTCATATATTGCACTAAATTTATAGCCATATAATTTTAGATCAGCAGGGTGACAATGTAATAGTATTGATCTAAGAGAGATGGCTGGGTTTAGTGGCCTGTCTGGCATTGATAACTTCTCTTGACTTCCTCTGTATGAAAACACTTGCACAAATGAATACTTACTTGTAGAGTTCTTTTCTCTTGCTTTGAGTCATGCTTAAATTACACCCTTAAATTTGGTATATGAAGGAAAACACAGAACAAATACATGCCAATTAAAAGGTTTAATTAAGCTATATAGGGAGTTAAAATACCTTATTTTTACAGGCCAATTTATAATACATGTAAGTTTGAGAAATCTTATAGGAAAGTTATAAATATGAAACAGTGAGTTAGATGTCAGACTTTGGGAAAGTGAATTATCTCACGTTAGAAGAAACTACTGCATTCATTAGGTCACTCAGCAGAGGAAGGTGCATACAGCAGATGGCTGTTGAGTTGATTTACTAACAGATGACATTCTCCCTAACTCTATCTAGCTGTCCAGATGTCTGGGAAACTTTCAATGCAACCAGCTCTTTTTGAAGCCCCGACTGTCACCAGGGCCTGGGTAAAGCAAAGACGAGACATGAACCCTAAACCACAAAACATCTTTATTGCCTCTGCTTGCCTTTGAGAGTCCAACCACCCACGAGTCCTGTTGAGGACCTCTAGCTGTTGTTTTAACCCTGTGAGAATGCCTTCAGGGGACACAGTTTTTCTTCCACAGACAAAGAAGAATAAAGAACTCAAGGAGAAATATTAGACTCGGGGGCGCCAGAGTGGAAGGGAATAAAGAGCTGTTTCTGAGTGGGAGTTGAAGTTCATTCCAGTGCTGGTTTCTCATCTGGAGAACATTGCCATGCTTTTCTGAAGATAAGATGTATGCAACTTCTGGGAAGATACATAGACTCACACAGTTGCTCATATACATAATTAGTTATAAACACATTTATTTATAAAATACTTTACATCTTTCCATAGCCATCAACTTGTGGGGAACTTGCTTCCAGGATCCTTACTCCACCTTTTTCTTAAGGACTTAGAACTAAAGTTTATTTTGTTATGCATCAGAACAACAGCTACTATCTGCCACTAGTCAGATTGTACATTTCTTCTCTTTATTCTCCCATTTTCCTTTCTTTTCTAAACGTGGAAGTGACACATAAGTGTTAACAAAACTCCTAAACAGTGTGAAGTCTGGATAGTCTTACTGCAAGCATCGTTTTATCTGGAGATATTATCAGTTGTGAATGAGAATTACTGTGCTCACCACCAATATTCTTTTCCCTTTCCTAGGCACACTGACAGATTCATTCCCAGAGTCTTTATTCTGAGCACATGAATCTGTGGGCCTACGGAGTGTGAAAAATTCTGTGTACCTATTTCCAGACCTGAACTCTCAACACCCGTATGCCCTGTTGAGCATTTTCCTATCACATTACTAACCAGGTGCTTAGGATTCCATTAAGGCGATGGAGGAAAGAGATTGGGAAATCTGGATCTTTGAAGATATACTACCATATTGACCTGTGATGAGCTCTCAGAAGAGCAACAAATGAATGGCTTCTGTGTTAGGCCAATGTCCTTAACTGGTACAGTACTTCAGCAAGCAATGCTTGCCAAG
Organism: Peromyscus eremicus; assembly: GCF_949786415.1. NCBI lineage: Eukaryota > Metazoa > Chordata > Mammalia > Rodentia > Cricetidae > Peromyscus > Peromyscus eremicus. Next base: position 55,022,968 of record NC_081431.1, on the reverse strand, counting down.
GTCCCTGAAGTTTGAGCTCCTGCTGTAGTCTAGGGAAAGAAAATTCAGGAAAATAAAAGCCAAGACTTGTACATATAGTACAGCCTTTCTCCCTACACCATTCAGATATTGACTGTGAGAGATTTGCACAGCTCTGCTTGAGATCTTCTACATCCTAGTCATTTATTTCAGGACATGGTACAGCATGGCTTCCCAAATACAGAAACTGGGACACCTAATTAGATAATTAATTGAAAGACCATATCAGTTTCTGGTAATTTTCTTTGTCTTCATGTATTTGTTTATTATATTTCAAATACGCTTTGTGTCTTACTCTCTGCCTGAATATCCTAGTAAGTGGTAGAAAATGCAGTGAGATACAGACCTCTAACACATGGCATTCCACAAACAGTAGGGATGCCACAAATAACATAGTGGTGTGCCAGAGATAAGTGAGGAGATGGAGTATGTAAAGACAAGAACAGGGAAGTGCTCACCATTGCTCTCGACCAGTGGTTCTCAACCCCATTGGAGGGGTCAAATGACCCTTTCACAGGGGTTGCGTATTAGATATCCTCCATATCAGATGTTTACACTATGATTCCTAACATTAGCAAAATTACAGGTGTAAATTACCAACAAAATGATTTTATGGTTGGGGGTTACCACAACATCAGGGACTGTATTACTGGGTCAGAACATTAGGAAGGTTGAGAATTACTGCTCTAGACACAGAAACCTCATCCTGGAAGAACAAATGCAGGAAAGGTTCCCATAGCCAGTGCTCTGAGCATGTTTAATCCGTTCCAATTTATGCGTACTTTCCCTGGTATAAGACATTTTTTTGTGAGATTGAGTGGCCTTGAAAGTAAACAATCTAGCAAGCAGTACACAGTTGGCCTTGTCTTCTGTCCCTGATTACCATTCGTGGTTACTTGACATTCATGTGCCCGTGTGCACATTTACTCACATACATGATTAACTGCAAAGCAATTATTCGGGTTCTCAAACACTCTGCATCCTGATAGTAACAGCACAGCCAACTTCTCTGTTTTGCTTATTCTACCTTTAAAAAATATTTACAGAACAGCTGGAATTGATAAATATGGTAGACTCTAATCTCCAATTTTATTATAAAATGTTTTACTACAACTCATAGGTGATTAAACTTTGCTTTCAGTGTTTTTGTTTTTAATGAAGAGATATGTAAACAGTAATTGATTGCATTTGAATGACAAAGAGGAAGCTGGTGACAAGAACAGAGAATTTATTCCAATCAAAATGCACAAGTAACAAGGTACTTTTTTTTTAAAAGGAAAATTTGATTCCCTACTTTAACTCTTGAAAAAAATTGAATAATTATTTGTGTAAATATTTTGCATCTTGTAACATCAGAATTCGTAAAAAGTCTGGAGGAATCTCCCGCTAAGAGATACAGGAATTTGTCAACACTTCCTATTGGTTCGCTGATATTCATTAGTATTTACTGAAGATATTACAAAAAAGGCACTGTATGAACTTTGAACGTAGAATAATACTAAGTCTAGCTCATAATTTTATTTTTTTCTCTACATGCAAAATAATTAGGCATAATCCACACTTCATACTAATCATACATAGTATGTCCTAACCTTTTATCTATGGTTAGGAAAAGCCATTATAAATACTGACTTAAGTAAAAGTACAGAGAAGCCAATTTTCCACATTATCTCATCATGCCACAGGTACATTCATGCTCTGGCCTGTTTGCAAGTTACTGCCATAGGAGCCTTTGTGTGCTTCTGAATGACTTTAGGTTGTATCCTTAGGAAGATTTTTGCCAAAAGGAGTGCCATTGATAGTGGGAAATGAAAAGTCATCGTCAGGAAGTTTTTAGATGTGTGTGGGCTTTCCGGAGAAGCTCTATCAGAAATCTGGCTGGGAAAGATGGACAATTCATCAGACACAGAGCTGAGGAATTAAGTGTGGCGAGCCCAGTCTCCCTTTCCACTGCAGTTCTCACGGCACATTGATTAAAATGTCATTAAAAAATAACGAGTGGCTAAAGATGAGTGTTGCTGCAGTCATTTCAGTGTCTATTATCTGAAAAGGGCAAATAATTTTCACAATGTTGGCATCATGAAAGACTCCGCGCCTCTTGTTTACTGTCTTGTCTGTGCCTGTTTTGCTAACTCAAGGCACCCTCACCAGAATCCAGGGGCATCTGGAGACGTGGTTAGTGAATCAGCAGCAAGCCACATGAGCAACCAGGGCAGACCCATCTTTCATACACTTCTCTGGTGAGTCACAGTTGTATCTCCCGTATGATACAGACTATTTAATTACTGTCAAGTTAACATCAGTGTTCAGGAAATAATTTGGTATTCTAAAAACAATTTTAATATTTGTGTGATTTATCTTTAAGAACTTTGACAAGAAAAACTTTAATTCTTCTATTTCGTCAATTTTTAAAAGACATTCCGAACTAAAAATGCATAATTTGTCTCAGATATAGAATTTCTGCACTTCCCTCTCCTCACAGGACGTTGTCAGTACACTCCTTAGCGACGCAGATGGTTCCAAATTACTGTTTTATGGAGATGCATATTCAGTGGGAATCTTTATTAGGGGCCTCTCGATTAGGAATTCCTCCCCGTTTCATACTCTCATCTTGTGTTATTTAAAAACTAATATTAAAAAATTTTGACTAATAAATTAAAATTGAGTTCAGCATGGGTATATCTTTGCAGTTTTTTCATCAGGTACTTCTTGGCCATGTATTTTAACCAACTGGAATATTGGACATGTCACCCTAAGTGTCATTGCCACCGTGAGAAGCCACTGCGACATTACGACCACAGTCTACATGAAAATGCATAGGTGACATGCATTTCATAATGGACTGTGTCTGCTAGTAACTTGATAGGGATCTATTCACGTGTGTTCCATTACATAATCTGGCATATAATGCATTACAAATCAGTTTCTATGATCTTGAGACCTACGGTTCATTTCCTCTAGAAAGAACCTTCGTGTTTCCTGTCTCCTCTAGTGATAGGCAAAAGATCCATTTTTCATCTCGGTGGAAACTGAAAGATGTTCCATAGTCAGTGGAAACAAATGCAGTCCAACCTTTAAAATAGAAAATGTCTCTTTTAAAACACTGTGTTCATAGCACATGTTTACAAATATTAAAATTTTATGAAATTATTATTTCTAAATATATGAACACTTGGCATCATTCTAAGCCTAACCCCACTTATGGAGTAGTATGAAAATTCTAATTAAATATAAAAAGAACAGATTTGGGGCTTTAAAACAACTTTTTTTTCTTTTTTTAAAAAGACTGTTTTAGTTTCATTCTTGTTGGTGTGATTAAATATCCCTAGGGGAAAACTTAGAGGAGAAATGAGTTTTTGTTTGTTTGTTTATGTTGTTTCTTTTTTTGTTTTTTTTTTTATCTTATATTCCAGGTTATAATCTATCATTGTGGGGAATTCTAAGGCAAGAATCTTACACAGCTGGTCACAGTCAAGAACAGAGAAATGAATGCATGCACGTTCACTTGTTTGCTTGTGCTTGGCTTGATTCTCCAACTCTTACTTACACACTTCAGTCACTCCTGCCTAGGGAATGATGCCTCCTCCCCAGATCAATGAACTTAATTAAGATTGTCCCCCTAGACATGCCCATCAACCAACCCAGTGTAGACAAACCCTCATTGAGACTGTCTTCCTACATGATTTTAAATTATGACAAGCTGATAACTAAAGTTAAGCATCACACTCCATCCTTTGACAACTTGATATATAAATATATCATCTTATTTATATCCATGATTTTAAACTCTGTGTTCCAGAAGTTTCATCTTTAATATTTATAATATTAAAAAAAAAACACAGTTCAATTTTAGAAGTCCAAAGACTTTTTGAAAGTCCAAAGTTTGTTAACTATGGGCTCCTATAAAATTAAAAATATATATCTACACCCAACATGTGCTGTCATAGATTAAACAGTAGGAATGAATAGAAAATTTCTTAATAAAGAAAAATGAAAGAAAAGAAAGTCTTAGTACCAATAATCAGAACAAGACAAAATCAAATCCAGCAGACCAAATGTCAAATCCCTTTAGACCAATGTCCCTCACCTGGGGACACTTCTTCTGGGTTCTAAAGGGCTTATGTAGACCTACCTCTCTAGGTCCGTCACCTTTAGCACACACATCTTCTCTCTTGGATTTAGGTTCCACTGTACACCTGCAGTGTATTAGCAGAAGTCCTGTGGTCGAGACAGCTCCAATTTCCTAGGGTCTCCATTGCAACTGAGGCTTCATCTTCATAGATCCTCACCATGGCTTCTCATAGCATTTCTATGGTGATTCCAGACATCACCCTGTGCCAAGCCTCGGCTGCTCTTCATCACTCTAACACTCATACCTTCAAAAGCAGTAGTACATAGATGATTTGCATTGCCAGATTCTGCTGCCTGGACACCTTGGACCACAGCTGTATCAGCTTCTGTGTCCTAACCTATCATCCCAATGAAGCGCAGGAGGCCTCAGTTCAGTGATTTTTATCTCCCAAACAATGAGAGATGCTTTTCAGCCTCAGCCTGATCACAGATTCTTAGCCAACATATCCCATGAACAGAAACCCCTTTCTTCTTGGTCTTTGTTCCTCTCTAAAACCCACATGAGCTGAGCCTCAACTGTCCACATTTCTCTCATCATTTCTATCCCCCAAACTCCTACTAAAACATTCCATTAGGCTTTACTTCTGGCATTCAGTGGCTTATCCAGACTAAAGTATCCAATGCTTCCATGTTCTTCTCACAAAAAACAGTCCAAGGCATAAAAGCCACATGGTCAAATCTATCACAGCCTCTGTACCAATTTCTATTCTAGATAGTGATAAAAATATCCTGAAAAGGGGAACTTGGGGTGGAAATGGGTTTATTTCGGATTGCAATGCCAGGCTGCAATCCATTGTTGTTGTTAATCAAGCTTTGCAAGAACTTTAAACAGCTAGTCTTCTCACATCCACAGTCAAGATCACAGATAAAAGAATGCGTGCCTGCCTCTTTGTTTGGGCTTAGCTGGATTTCTCCACTTACACAGTTCAGGATGCTTTGCCTAGGGAAGAGTACTACCCACAGCGGACTGCATCTACTCATATCTATTAACTCATTAATGCAACTTGGCACATGCTAGCAGTGGTTCTCAACCTTTGAGTCTCATGGGGTTGAATGTCCCCTTTCACATGGGTCACCTACGACCATCAGAGAATATAGATATTTATATTATGATTCATAACAGTAGCAAAATTACAGTTATGAAGTAGCAATGAAAATAATTGTATGGTTGGTTGGGGGTCACCACAACATGAGGAACTGTACTAAAGAATCGCAGCACCAGAAAGTTTGAGAACCACTAAGCTAGAGTTATCTCAAGTGAGTGAATCTCAATTGAGAATGGGCCTCCATCAGATCCAGCTGTAAGGCATTTTCTCAATTAGTGATTGCTTAGGGGAGGACAGCCAGTTGTGGGTGGTGCCATCCTTGGGCCGGTGGTCATGGGTTCTATAAAAAAGAAGGTTGAGCAAGCTCATAAGCAGCACCCTTCCATAAACTCTCCATCAGCTTCTGCCTCCTGATTTCTGGCCTGTTTTTGAGTTCCTGTCTTGACTTCTTTCAATATCAAACAGTGATGTGGAAGTGTAAGACAAATAAACCCTCTCCTCCCCAACTTACATTTTTTGTCATGGTGTTTCATTGCAACAATAGAAACCCTAACTAAGACGCCCCATAAATATGCCCACAGGCCAACCCAATATAGGCAGTCCTTCATAGCGATTCCCTCCCTAGGTAACCCTATATTGTCTAAAAAGTTGGCATTTGAAGCTAACCATCACAGATAATTTTAACAAAATTTTGTAATGCATTTAATTTTGTAATGAATTTAATAAATATATGTATTATAGATGTATATATACATACATGATAATGATTATGATTTTTTAGGATTTCTTATATCTATAAATTTATTGAATTTTCAAATATTTTGTTATTTATTATTTGGTTTCCTTTTTATATTTTTATTTATTATTGTCTCATACTACACATCCCGACTGCAGCCTTCCCTCTCTCCATTCCTCCCAGTTTTCCCCCCAACACTTTCCCTCTTACCCAGATTCACTGCTCCATTTCCCTCCAGAAAAGAGGAGGCCTCCCAGTGATATCAACCAAAGAAGGCACAACAAGATGTAATAAGACCAGGCACAAACCCTCGAGCTGGGTTATGTTCTTGTTCATAAACTTCTCTATATCTGGAGAGATACATGGCTGAATTTGGGTTCTTGCTGTAGTCTTTAGATGGGTAATGTCAATGAATTAAAATAATAAAAGTTTCATATAGCAGTATTTGTTTATCACATTTGAGGCTCAACTTTTCTCTTAAAGACTTTCAAAGTAGCCAAAGTTTGTAAAGAACACAGACCAAGATTTTATTTTAATGTGGTCAAATCTGATCGAGCTATTTATAGGTAAGAGACTCCATGCATCTGTGAAATGTTAATTTAAATTGTATCATAATAAGTAAAATTTAAAAATCAAAATCCAACCACGACATGTCTCATTTTTTTTTTTTATATCAGTGGGGCAGTAGCAAGACCTAGTGGGTCCTAGGCAATTTTTTTAATCTTTGTTTTCAAATGTCTCCTCCTGGACTCTGTTTTCCATTTAGATGGTGAGAAGGTAAGCAACTGGATTGTCAAAGAATTTCTGTAATTTTCACATCAATACTAAATACTTAAAATACTTTCCTTTTTAAAGAGAGTATGCTGCATAGAATGCCACAAATTGTGATATTTAATGCAATTAGAGATATCACTGTTAATATATATTCTGACCAGTTCTTCAGTCGTAGTGTGTATTTAAGCCTATCAGTCATTACACAGCAATGCAGTCCTGACCACGAAAGGATGTGTCCAAATATTAGCATGATTGCACTACAAAGCAACATATGCAATGAATGGACTGAGCTGCAACCCAATACAAATTGTTTGAAGGAACACTAAAAAAAAGATATAGAATCGATTGTTAATGACTTTGATTCATGCAAAAGTACTGGATTTAGTTTATAGGAAATTACATGAACAGAGAATAGTTTGATTCCTTTTTTTCATACATTGACAGTTCATTCTTTCTTGTGGTCTCTTTCTTTCTCTTTCTTATACATGTGATTATCTATACACATATATTTTAATTCATGCTAGCAAGAGTCAATCTGCTTAACTTACCTTTTCCATTCTGTGTTTGGGCTGACAGATTTGTATATCTTTAAGTCTGCATTTCCTTTACCCCACTTTTAGTTGTTTTCCAGTTTATTCTTCCATTTTGTAACATACTCAAATTCCAAATCTTCATTTTTATAAAACCAAATAAAATTCTCTGTCCTCTACTATTCTGGCCTATTCTGCCTTCAAAAATTTCCCATTTCTATCATATTTAAAGCTCTATGGTGTCCTTGGTCTCAATCACAAAGTGTAAAAAGCTAATAAGCAATAAAAATTCAAAACACATATCTAAACAACAAGTGGGCTCTAAGGATGCACCGTTAGAATGTATAGTACAGGACTGGGCATGTGGACGAGTGGCAGAGGACCTGCCTAGCATGTGTGAGGCTGTGGGTTTGATACTTAACGCCACAAAAATAAATGTCTAATGCAAATTGCTTTATTTGTGTATATTAGTAAATTCAGAATGAAATCCACCTGTGGTCATATTTTTGTGCTTGTGTTATGATTGTATTATTTTAATAAGAAACGGATAATCATAGATGAGAAGAGTTGTTATCTGCTCCCAGGTAAGTGGTAAGTAAAACTATCTCCAAAAATCAGCTATGGATGGCACAGGGATGGAGAGAGAGAGAGAGAGAGAGAGAGAGAGAGAGAGAGAGAGAGAGAGAGAGAGAGAGAGAGAGAGAGAGAGAGAGAGAACATGGAAATATAAATGGCTAAACTAACTTGTTTTACGGACAGCTCAGCCCATCCTGCTTGTGAGTGTTTTAATGAAAGGCACTCAGAAAACTACAGAGCACATGGAGGGCAGGCCACCAACATCATGAACCACTACCTGTTTGAAACAAGTTAAGGGCTTCAGCTGACGGAACTTAAACTCTAGGGGTGGGGGAGGCATGTTGAAAAAAGAATTTGAAATACACAGGCTCTTTTCTAGCTCTTCTATAGCTATCCTAAAAAGAACCACTTTTATTTTTCCCCTTGCCTATAAGCAGCTTTATTTTTTATTAACATTTTTCCCTTTATTTTACATACCAACCACAGTTTCCCCTCCCTCCTCTCCTCCCATTCCGTCCGTCCCCCTAACTCCCATCTACTTCCCTCCCCATCCACCCATTCCTCCTCCATCTCCATTCAGAAAGGGGCTGACCTCCCATGGGGTTTGGCACATCGAGTTAAGGCAGGGTTCCCCCCACTTGCATCAAGTCAGGGCATGGTAATCCAGCATAGGGAACAGGTTCCCAAAACCCAGCTTAGGGCCAGGAACAGATCCTGATCTCACTGTTAGTAGCCTTACAAAGACACCAAGCTACACAACTGTCACACACATGCACAGGGCCTAGGTCAGTCCCATGCAGGCTCCCTATCTGTTGGTCATAATAGCCAGAACCTGGAAACAACCTAGATGCCCCTCAACCCAAAGAATGGATAAGCAAAATGTGGTACATATACACAATGGAGTACTATTCAGCAGTAGAAAACAATGGCATCATGAAATTTGCAGGTAAATGGATGGAACTACAAAAATAATTCTGAGTGAAATAACCCAGACCTGGAAAGGCAAATATAGTACATACTCACTCATAAGTGGATATTAGGAGTAAAGTACAGGATAACCAACCTACAATCCATAGTCCCAGAGAGGCTAGATAACAAAAGGGACCAAAGAGGGATGCATAGAAGAACCGCTTTTAAAATATAGCATGAGAAATATTTCTGACAAAAGGAATTGCTCAGCATTCAGTTTTCATGATTTTTTGTGTAGGTCACCAAAAAAAAAAAATACTGTGAGGATGCAACTGATTAAAAGAGTAGAGCCATGTCCAAATATCCTTAAAATCACAAACCTTCACAGTCTGAAACTGGCCTACGTGGTGGTCGTGTGGGCATCTAAATCTTGCAACCAAAACTTACCCAACTCCACTGATACCAACATACTCTTTTCTGCAAAATAAGAATATTGCTGGCCATCAAGGTGGCTTATTGGGCAAGGAACCAGCATTAACTCTGAAATTCTAATACAGCATTAGCCTCTAGATTAACACCAAAGAGTTGTGAACAATATGGATACAGGCCGGCAGGAAATGTTAGAGACACCCTAAGTATTTATAGGAGAATCAGTTCTATGTCTCTGAAGCCATTTCTAAGTCACTCTTTCTTAGTCAAGTCCCAGCCTTGAAAGGCCAAAAAGTTGAGATTGCTTTACATTTGCTGGGGGAGGCTTTATTTGCCTATTTGCTAATAAATGTTTGTGTACTTCATACTGCTCCTCATTATACCTTAAGGTAAGATGGTGAAGCTGTAGGCAGGAGGCTTAAACTCTGGGTTTCCAATGTCAGTAGATACCAACATTTTTCACATGAAGCTTCCAACTATGAAAGGTATTATTGACTCAAAGTTTTCAAAATGGAAAGTTTTTTTAAAAATTTTATTCTTCTCTCATACAATATATCCACATCGCAGCCTCCCCACTCTCCATTCCTCCCATCCCTTCCCAACTCCTCTATCCCCCAGATCTTCTTCTCCTCCGTTTTCCAGAGCAGGCCACCCAGGGATGTCAACCAAACCCAGCATAACAAGATGCAATAGCACTAGGCACAAACCTTCATATCAAGGCTGGATGAGGATTTTTTAAAATTAAATAAATATGAAAATAGATATAGCAAAGTTTATGGTTTCTTTTGTGGTTACTTTAGTTTAGTTTATGCTTTTTATTTTAATTTTTACAGTTTTTACTTTTTTTGGTAAATTGTTTAAACAGTTGTAAAAATTCAATGATTCTTTCATTGTCCATTTTATTTTATTTGTTATTTATTTAGAGATGGTTGAATTTATTCCTTTTGGACTTGAAGAATAGAAATAACTACTGATCTAAAATGCAGGGATGTGAACTGTTTTATTTGTTATCACAGTATACTAAAAAATAGGTTAAATTATAAGCAATCAGAGTCCTTTCATACATACAAAAAATTCTTTCTTCCTTGTAGTCTGGGAAGCTTTTCAAGTACATATAAGAAGGATGAAGAGGCTGATTTTCTTATGTTCAATAAATAATTGGGACAGTGATAGTACCTGAAAGAGAACCCAGAGGTGAAGGGAGCCAGGCTTTGTGAACGTGAAAAGTGAGCCAGGCAGGTGTACAGATGGACACTCATGTTCCTGAAGAACTTAGACCAGTGAGAAGGAGAAAGGAGTGTGGAAAGTTTCACTTACATTTTTTGATTCAAGCTGAAATGCCAGCTTGGCTAAGTTTCTGCTAGACTGTAGCACGAGAAAATGGTCCTCAAGAAGCAGTCAAGAGGGAAAAGAACACATCTGGCAGCAGCTGTTGTATGTGCTCAAGCTCTCAAATTAGAAAATGGCAGATCCAGATGCATGAGATTTACCCCAATAATAACACCTGAATGGCTTAAAGAAGTTACCAACACACTAAACATAAATGCATTAGATGCATAGAAACTAATGATGGACAAATATATCAAGTTCTTAAAGATTTTGCTTTAAAATTTTATCCATTTTTCTACTTCACTGTTTTTTTTCTCATATACACTCCAAAGCAAAAAAAAAAATGATTTTACATGTGGGCAAAATTTTAATTTGCAGTCACAATTTTATTGCTGGTGTATATCTAGTTTCAGTGTTCAACATAAACTGACTCTAAGGCAATGTCAAAACACTATAAGATGATATTAATAACAATAACAGCAGAAACATAGTTATGAACAAAACCAGACCTATGGGAGAGGGTATTTCCACAGACTAAGATATGTGGAGGATGGCTATGAAACACCAGAAGAAGGAAACAAAAACAGAAATGGGACGGGGGTGGGGTGGCAGGGTACTGCCTCGATATCTCAGTCTTTAGAGTCTAGGCTCAGACCAAAATAAGACACAAAAAAAGCAGAAATGAGAACTAAAGAAACAGACAAAAAAAGAAATAAGTTAAAAATCACAAAAACTGGTTCCAAACCTGAGCCCTGTGAACAGAATTCCCGAGATCATAGATGTCTCCCAACAATTTGCAATCACAGAAGTGTGTCAGTTCCCGGCAAATGAAAGCGTGGTTATTCTCCCACTGTTACTCTTGTAACATTCTATTCTATCAATTTCTGTTCAGTGCTGGTGTATAGTTAACGTGAACATAAACATTTCCATTCTAAGGCTTCTAGTAAAAGTTACATTCAATGTATAAAACATGATTTTGGTTAAAACGCTTCTTTGAGCTTCTGTTGAGATCCACCCGATTTTATATACGAAGAAATGTCTCTTTTTAAAGCATTTTTCCCTGGAGAGACGTGGAAGCGCGTGATCCTCAAAATGCAGTACTGAGAAGATCCTACATGCTAAAACCTACTCTTCACAGTCACTCTGCAGCCCCCCCCATTTCGCCCGTTCTTGGTCACGACCAGTTTAGTGCATGTTCTGGTTTTAAAATGTTATCTATCTAAATTCTTCTTCCACAGCTGGACACTTTCAAGAGTTTTTGTTTCCTGTGTGGTGAAGCAGCTTTCCTCTAACGACTATTTCCCATCAGTGCCCACAAAGCTACCTTCTTAACCACTGTTTCAACGGTTTCTTACCACTTCCACCTCTCCATAGAAGCTGCATTCAGGACGAGCCTCACAAATATTTGTTCACTGGGCTGTGCAGACTGATAACGTCTCACAGGCCTTGACCTTTAATGAACAATTTTCATCGGATCCTAAAAGCACAACTGTCAAACACTCACAGATAATACCCCAAATGAAAACAAACCCTTTTCTGTTTCAAGTTCGCTCTTAAGGTAGTTACTGGGGCTGCTGCTCTAGAAAACGGAATTCTTTGCATTTTTCTAAAAATCAAAGTGAAAATGCTTTATTACTTATCTATTTTCTTAACCTACATCACGTTTTAACACCAGAATGTAAATTATACATTTTATTGGTAAATGTATTATTTTAATAGGAACTACAGCCCCCCCAAAAGAGAAAATCAAATTAGTCTGATAAATATGAAGATACAAATTTAGAGTTTATTATAAGAATTGGGAGAATTCTGGTTTTTATTTATTCTAGGAAAATAAAAAATATGAAACCATTATTCACATGTTGAAATTTTTTTTTACTTAAAATAAAAATGTTCCATGTTAATTACTACCCAAGAAACAAATTATTATTATTATACTCATGTTCCTTAAAAAGAAAGATTTAATACAATCTTTAGAAATCATTGTTTTAACTACTCATTTTAAAACACTAAATTAACTTGAATTATTTTGCACAAAATCAAATAATTACTAAAGTTTAATGTCAATTTATATACCATTTCTTGCTTCTGGCATTAATCTTCTTGTTTTATACATATATTTTTTGCCTTTATGGTATCTATTTTTAGTGTGTTTCCAAATAGTTTCAACTCAATCGGGTTAGAATAGAAATGTTTCTAGGTCAAAATATATCCTGGTTTGAAAATCTGCTATGAAGAAAATGATCATCTCTCCCAAATCTCTACACACTGACAGTGATGGGCGAAGCAGGAAAACATTGATGTACGGCTGTCACGGCAACAGGTGGAAACATGAGTTGGTGTTTATTACTGCCGTAATCATCAGCGTATGTATATGCCATAGAATACTAGTTTTTCTCATCAATAGAGTCTTCTTACACAGCTGCCAATATGTCAGCTGCTGTTTCCTCCCGCATTTGGGGGCTTGTTCTGATGCAGTCAAACAGATTTCTTCATCCCAAGTCTTTTCTTACACTTGGGTTTGATAGTACTGTGAACTCCCCCAGCGTGGTATCCAGTACCAACCCCTTGAAGCACTTCAGATGCTATGAACAGCTTTAGGCTCCATTACAACATAAAGTGAATCTATAATTAAGGGCCAGGTAGGATTGCTTGTATGGAGTGATCTAACCACTGAACCCTCTGTTTCTCAGTATTCACCATGCCTCTCAAAGATGCCTTGACCACGCTGACCACTTCTAGTTTCTCTTCCTGTTCTGTTCTGTAAAACTCATGATATTCTTTCCAGTTCTGCCCTGGTAAAGACATAATTTCTCTGAGTGTTTGGCATTGCTACTTACCAGCAGTAAAAGGTTTTATAGTGTAATCATATGCAGGGGGCATCTATAATGCAATCCTAACTCTTTTTCATGATGCCATTTCGTAGCCCATTCTGACCTTGGATAGTATTATCCCTTCTGTCTGGAGTATACTAGACCAATTTGTTCCTTTTAAAGTCCAGTATACTCTTTGGTTCTAATCTAAATGGAGTCCTGTCTCTGGACTGAAGTACTTAGATCTTTTTAACAGGACAAAATGACCCTCTCACGCAAAAGTCCTCACAGGATCTTCACAAATATTTTGAAGTACATATTTTATTAGTGTCCAGTTGCCTTGGCTCATAAATAAAGTGAAAAATGTTTTAGTGTGAGAGATATTATGGGGGTTCTGCTAGGAAGCTCCTAGATTAGTTTTAGGCAATGGTTAACTGCATGGAAAATAGGTGCATGTGTGTTCATCTGTTTGAATAGTTGTACCTATGATGAAACCATCAGTGGTCATGATATAAACACATAAAGAATTACTTATCTCAGGGAAGAATTATAAGATAGATATTATTTTTAGTAAAAAAAAAAAATAGGATTTTTATCTTCTAATTAAATATACCAAATTTTAGTGCTTATATTTTTAAAATATTTTATGTGTCTGCATACTTTGTGTGTGTGTGTGTGTGTGTGTGTGTGTGTATGTGTGCGCGCGTGCGTGTGTGCTTTTTCTTGTGCATGAATGCAAGTGCAAGCCCTCCTCAGTGTGTATACGGAAGTCAGAGGACACCCTTGTTTAAGACGGTCTCTTGTGGTTTGTTACTGTGTAAAACAGGGTAGCTGGCTAGCAAGCAACTGGTGATCCTTCTTGTCTCCACCTTCTTTTGAGAGAAGATCTGGGATAACAGATGCACGGATGCACCCAGCTTCTATGTGGGTTCTGGGCATCTGAACACAGACTCATGTACACTCAGCAAGCTCTTAACCCACTGAGTCATCTCCCCAGCATCATACCTGCTTTTAATTAACTTAATGGAAAATAGAATAAATAATTCTTTGTTCAAAAAGAGTACATGTTCAGCTCCTTATCTTTTTATTGCTTAGAATGGTCTTTCAATGGTCAAACAAGCTAGTTCCATTAGGTGCCTTCATCCTAAAAGCCAGCCCTGTGAGAACACTTAGTATGTCATGTCTAGGTCTGTGACCATTATGCAGATTCAAACCAAAAGTCATACCAGAAATGGGAGCTACTTTTCCTCCAGGTCATTTGTTCATTAGAAGAGGAGAAAAGGAATCCACACATGCAAATTAGCAAGGCTAACATGTAATATTTTATGCTGTAGTCTAAATCTTCAACACAATTCATATTTGGTTAAAAAGATGAATAGAAACATAGACATACCTGGGAATGTCCACAAGTTATTCTGAGGAACTTCCTGGAGATCCAGGTCCCCCTCAACTAAAATTCCCCATTTCAATGATAAAAAGAAAGAGCCCATTTTTAATCCTTCCTGCCAGACTTTACTTGAGGGTCACAGGAATTTGATTTCAATGAAATTAACATGCCTATTTCAAAAGATTATTTCTCATTCTTAATTCTAAATAACATAACAATAAAAGTGAGTTAATGATACGGAATCTAGCTCAGGGCTACAAGTTACATCTAGTTAAACTAGATCATTTCTGATCTTGTGTATTACCTTGATGCCATTGGCCGGTAGAAGGTCAGTTTATATACAGCACATGCGGATACATGATAGGAATGGTGATAGGTAGATAGATAGATACAGATAGACAGATTTGCTAATCTGTTATCCTGCCAATGTTTATGTGGATTAGTTAAGGAGCTTCAATCAGACTTAGAACCTTGTAAACTCTACAGAGTCATTCTCTAACTTGATGTTTTCACCCCTTATGGATACCAGGCTTGTCAGTGGCCCTGGTACAGTAAATTTAGATTAGAATATGACTTCCTTTGAGCTTTTCCACTGCAGAGAGAAGTTTCAATCAAAGAAGAAAATAGCTTGTCAAATTCCTGGTCAGAATTCAATAATGGTAAATGGCAGCTCGCAGAAAAAAAAATCAAAGGATAATTGATTTCATTCAACTAGTGAACTAGCTCATTTTATTGCTAACCCTTTCTATAGGTACTATTCAGATAAATAGTTTTGAAGAAATCTAATCTTTTTTTTTTTTTTTGACCATCACTAGTTGTCAAATTGTTGCCTCACGGAAAGAAGGTGGCTAAGGTGGACTTGTGAGTAAAGTCTATGAAAGCTAAAATTGCATTTGTATCATCTGACCAAAACATGAAGACACATTGCCTCTCTGCTTGTTGTGGCCTTAACAGATTATAGAAGATGGCATTTAGAGTCAAATATGTCATCTAACAAGTGTGCTTTTTAAGATAAACAGAGTGAAAGAGAATAGGATAAAATAAGTTAGTGTAAAACTCAAGTAGCATATTGTTCTAAATAATAAAAAAAACCCACTAATTCAAAAAGACAACTAAGTTGAGGGTAAAAGATAAAAATGAACCTCAACAAATATTATTTCATTCAGGCACCAAGGGAAGCACGATATTAAAAGTTTTAGCTACTGGTAGGATTTTTTAAGAAACATTTTGAGCATGCACATCCGCAGAGTACTTATTTGACTATTCTACATAGATCCTGTGAAAAATATTTTATATCATGGAGTTTGTTCATTGTAATTTGACTATTTAAAAAATCCTAAGGTACCTAGTCATTTGCTTAAGGATGAATGCAACTCCTAGATACCAACATTGTTTAGATACTATCATTGAATACTTCTTTTCATACTAATTGTTTCCTTAATTAATTCTTTAGATATAATCTCTCAAAACGAAGTCCTACCATTTTTATTCCATTTTTCAAAGTAGAAACTGAAATTACAGCTCTTAGTATAACATCTTATCTTCTACACAGTGTCTTCCAAACATCAAAATATTTTTTTAAAAACATCATTATTAACTTCTTGCTAATAGTTTGTTGTTCAGTACATTGATAAACTTAGAGGACATAGAACAGTTTAAAGACAAATTACAAATAAATATTATAAAACATCTTTCCCTGGAACTTACTTTTTTTAACTTCTAACTTACTTGCTATAGCTATTTTATTAGATCGAATGGGTTAAAAGATTATCAGGTCAAATACTCATCTTCACATAACAGCGTATAATCTCTCTTTTTTTTAGATTCTACACAATGGCTTTTGAGAAACTGATGTACTGATATGTATTTACTACTTTATAACTGGCTGGCACCTATGTGTCTGTCAATATATGTGTTCCATACATAAATTACATACTTGGCTATTTAAAATTAGAGAAAAGAGGACTCAAGTAAAATAAATAACTTGATTATAAGCCAGATGTCTCATTAGACACAGCTCTATCTGCTGCATATGTTTGAATGGAAGCAAAGAATAGGTACACTTTTCAAGTGGAGATGGGTGTTCAAGTCCTGCCCCCCAGCACTGCTGAGGAGATAACACATGTCACACATGGACCCATGCACAATGAACCAGTAAGGACTGTGACCTGTAGGACATTAATCTCCATTTTTCAACACCTCCCACATTTTAGATATTTGTCAGAGAACTCAGTCATACGACGATAAACCACTTGAGGTATCCAGCACTTCAAGGTTGCCTTTTCAAAATGAGGTATTCATTATCTTTGTCGATGCTTCCACTCTGTATTGAGCTCGAGTTTGCATTCATTTACTTTCCTTTCAGGCCCACTCTGAAACAAGGACAATTTTCAACCTGAATAAGAGATGAGGCACTTTCCTTCAGGCATGAAACCAGAGCTCATCTGTTGCACACCTGTTGCGTTGTGCCCCCGCTCTAGGGTTTTACAAGTGAACAAAGTGAGCCCTTCCCGTGGAGCTGTGTCCTAGTGACAGACACCTGTTTTTGCCTTCATGTAGGCACCTGGTTTTCTCTAACATGTCAATGAGAACTACAAAGCCTGTATAGCAAATCCACACGGTGAAGCATTAGCCAGACGTTTCATTCTGACCCTTTTTACTCTCACACATTTCTTTCAACCCAGACCTTCCTCCAACTCTTTTTCCTCCAAGAGAGGAGTGTCATACCAAAGCCAGAGAATCTGATAAATACATTTTTGGATCTATGAAATAATTAACGGCGTAGGCTTCGGAGACAAAGGACTGAAAAAGCACAAGACATTGGTGCTCTGAAGAAAAATGAGATTAAAAATAAAAAGGGAGAAACCAGAAAGAAACAAGTGAACAAACAAACATAAAACATCCCAAGGTGTGGAGAAAAGAGAATGGGAGATAAAACAAACAAACAAAAATCAGACTCGTGAGGATCTCTTGAAAGAACAGAGAGGCACCGTCCCTAGGGAAAGAACGGCTGGTATCAGGAAGAGGTAAATAATTATTAGAAAAGAGCCTGTCATCCCCTAGTGTGACTAGCTATGTAAGAGAGGTCCTGGGAAATCAAAACCCATAGCAAATAACATGACATAGCAGCATGCTAGCCCAGAGACAGAACTAGTCTCATCCCTTGGTCTCCCATTGCACAGCACACTGCTGGAAAGCACCCCAAACCCCACTGCTGCTCAGTAGCAGAAGAAATGTATGGAGAAAAAATTCAGAGAGAGAATAAAAAACGTGTATCTCAGAGCAGCTTGGCCTGCACTCAGTGGGCACAGGAGGGCCAGCTAATGTGGAAGATCAGAAAAGAGCACATCTATCCTCAGGATGCCAACAGCTGTGGCGACTGAGAACACTGTGCTCTGCTTCTCCTCTCTCAGGAGCCTCCCTTTGTGCTTGGGAACTTATTTTTCTAAATAAAATGTGTGTCGGGAGCATTAGGAGGATCTGAAATGGCTGCCTTTTGGTGTTCGTTATCAAGTCTGCTCAATGTGGGCAGTTGCCACAACTTTTGATATGAATTAAATAAGATGCCCAAGCAGATGTTTGATTGACCTACATACAAATGAAGAAATTCATATTTTACACTTCATAATTTTATTAGGTTTATTTTGAGTATAATCCACTTGGCATAGTCTCCACATCCATTATCGTCAGTAAAGTTAGGTAGATGGTGAGAAAAGGTGTTCAAAAATGTGAGGGTTTTTTTGTGTTACTTTCCAAATGAACTCTTGACTACCATCTGTTATATCACTGACAAAGATCAGTATGAATTATTATTTCTTGTGTCAATAAAGAACAGTTAGAGGTATGAGCTTCCTGTATCCTTCATAACAATATTTTCAATTTCCTCCTTAGAGAAATGTGGATAATGACTTTTTATCTATACATATAGCCTTTGACTGTTTTCAGTAATAAAGTATTTTCAACACTGATTTTTTTTACAGATCTAATCTGATTCTCATTGTGGAAAAGACATCAACAGAATAAAAATAAAAATTCATGATGTTTCCAGTTTCTTTTTTGAGCTACTCATGAACATCATATAGAAATAATACATGACTTGTTAATAAAATAAATTGTGCTTTGGAATTAAATTCTTTCACAGATTTAAAACAAGCCGATGACAATAAAGGGATATCTCATAAATCTACAGACATCCAGGCAGGGCTCCCCGAGAGCATTCAAATACATGTGGCTTAACAGCCAAAGGCATACAAATGCTTCTGGGGCTTGTACTGTTCGGCACAGTGGGTAACATATTCAGGTACTAAACAAAGAAACGCAATATTTTGTGATGGGGTTGAGAGGGCACTGGATCACTTTAAATTAATAAAAGTGACGGGGATTAATGGTGTTTTTAATCAGGGGGAAAGTTCAGCTTTGTTGAAATTTCTTCACTAAGGAGACTTCAGATATAACAAACATGACAAAAACCAAAGCACCCTTTCACTTCATGGTGATTTAGAAACAGCTTGCTGAATTCAGAACATGCATAGACAAGCACATAAAGAAAATCCGATGTGAGTTTTAACAAATATTTGGTTTCTGTCATCATGTCCAGATTTTCCCTGGAAGGGCCCTGTGATGAAGGGTCCTGAGTTTGTTTGCAGGTGCTGGCCAGTGTTGCCTAAGGTCGTGCATGTGGGTGCACACACATGTGTGAGGGTGGGGGTGTCAATATGAGTATAAACAAAAATACAAGAAAACGTCAGTTTCATGATTAGCTTTGTGTCTAGTGGTTTAGGCCAAGGTTGAATTAGTATCTTGGGAAGTCAAATCGTGTTTTAGAGAGTTATCATTGCAAAAATAATGTGTGGTTTCCACACGTTGGCCTGTGTGTTGTGTTCCAATGGAAATCCTTTTTCTTCTGGTTTACATCATACGAATATGAGGAGGTTGACTCTTCCTGGGAGGAAATGAACACATGTTTACTTGCCCCATATAGGGAACTAATGACAGACCAAAGAGATAATTTTATCAAAGTACATACATGTGTTTATGTGCTTGCATGTGCACACACACATTTTGTTTATGATTGATGTTGAGATGGAGGAAATGCTCCATTAGTGATCTAATAGAGTCATGAAACATGAAATAACTGATGTTGTGTTATATTCAGGAGCTGTAACTCACCTGGCCCTAGCAAAGTAGACTACCACCACATTGGTATATACATTAGAAGTGGAGGTGCTCTGTATGGCAATGCCAGATGAAATCTCTCTCGAGATCAGAAGAAACTATGGTCCCCAGCATATCACAGCTTCTCGCAAATGTTATTTCCAGGTGGGCAAACTCTTTACCACTCAGCATGTGATCTCAAGTTCCACATGTATTACTCATGGCTGTGACAGCCACCTGATACATAGCTTAGCTTTGTCTGTACAAGCTGCAGAAAGAAGAGAAGGCTACCGAGAGACACAGCACAACTGCCTATGTAAGAAAGAGTTACAACTTCTTGTCTGATTCTAACTGAATTGGGAATCTGCTTGGAGGAGGGGACAGGTCCTCTGAGGAAGACCTCTGTACTACCATGACAAGTTTATAGAGTACAATATTCTGTTCTCCCACAAACAGCTTGTGGACATCTATCTATTGATGTAATTGATTACTCAGATATGGCAATACAAAAACATTCAAGGTCAGTTGGGTCTGGGATACGACAGATAAACAAGGGCTGGAAGTAACGGCATGGCCCCATATTAGAGTCAAGGCAAACGAAGGCTGGGGACCAAATATAGAGTCTGGCACAGATCCAGTTCACAGTGAACTACAAGGATCAGAACAGCCATTTCCACTGTCATGCTACATGTCTGGGAAAAACAATCCCATATGGTCTTTGGCCTTTTAAAATAGGAATTATTACAGGAAAAAAAAACCCAAAGGCATACCTATAAAATGGTTGCTATACTTGCTAGTCAAGACAACAAATCCAAACAATACCTCATCCTGGAAATTAGCCACCACTGGTGCTATTACTTAGGAACTAAAAAACGTAAGAGGTTATCCATATGATCTGTTCATCCACATAGCAGCCTATAAAAGTCTTATGGAACTTTCAGCTTGAAAGTGAGCTACAGAGACTTAAGCAGATACGTATGCCAGTCATAAACACTGTGATATCATAATTTGTAACCATACATCCAAGGAATATGTATTCTATCTCACTCCTACACTCTACATTCTCCTGACAACAAAAACTATCATTTATACTGTGCTAATTTTTATGCTTCACTGTCTTTGTTTAATCCAAAGGAGAATATGTCCTCCAGATAATCTTCATATATTCACAGTAGCCCACCACATTACTAGTTTCATGTCAATTTGACTACATGTTAAATTTGATGCATATTGAGAAGTAAATACATAGAGGAATTTTCAGGAAACATGGTATTCAAAAGGTAGGAAATAAAACCCACAAAATTTCCATGTTAGTCAAGTTCTTAAGATCCCAGTAGTCTGAAGAATATCAAAATACTCCTTCCAAAACAGAGGAAAATTACTCCATTGAGTATCTTCCAACCTATCTCTAAGAAAGAAGCACCATCCATGCCTGGAAGTACTATGAAACTTACAGGTCTCTAAGTATTCCTACAGTCTGAGTGTGGCTTAGAGGAGTACAAATATAATAAGTTGTGTCTCTATTGTAAAAGGCTTTGCTCCTGGAGCCAGTGGAGGAGGTAGAACTTACTATTTTAGAAGAAATTGATATAAAAGATACGGTAGAGAGTTTCATGGCAGACTCCTAGTGAAAAAAATCACAATATGTATTCCAGTGGTTATGGAGCAAAGCTGTGTCTTAGGTATCCACATCAACATGGGGGTTCAAATGGCCACATGGTACAGGATGTTCACCATGAATTGTGCTCTGCCAAACATACATTTTGGTACATCCTACATTGATGCCCCACAGAATATAGAACTGGACTGGAAGTGCTGGAAAAAAAAACAGAAAGCTCAATAACTTGACTTTATCCACTAGCCGTCATTAACTGCTTTGATGCTATACATGAATGAGGCTGTTGAGTGAGTAGCTGAGTCTGTAGTAATAAAGGCATGACTTCAGCTCAGTAGTATGGGATCCTCCATAACAATGATGAGTAACTGTTTTCATTCCATTTTAACCCTAGAAGCAGAAGAACCGATGACAAGCCCTGGTGAAGCATCACTTCTCAAAAAAACCATTCATCAGTTCCTTGGTAACAAGTAGATGCATTATTTTTTCTCGGATCCCCAAGGGATAGGACATAATCTTGACTAGAATTGGTACATAACCTTAACTTGAGCTGCCTTTCCTGATCTCAGGACAGCAGTCGGCACCACTGTCTAAGGATTTACAGATAGTTTGACCTATCAAACAAGAGACCACATAAAACTACAGAAAAGAGGTCTGTCAGTGGGTGCATGCCCTCAGATTCGCTAATCCTCTAAAGCGTTGCCCTGCCAGAATCCTCCAACGTGGTGGGAGCTGCAAAACAATCACCACAAACACACTGCAGCCTGGAGACTAGACAGATGATGGGCATTTCCAATAATTTTTACATTCGTTTTATTCAGTGCTTCTTTCAAGTTCATCTGCGGATTTGAAGACCCTTGATGACAAAGATACAGTAACTTAACATAAAGTTTACCTATAATCAGCTGCTGTTTGTTGAACTGAACATGAATAGAGTTATTAACTTAGTTCTCTCATCCTAATACACTCAAAATCCATATTATTCCACATTTACCATTTAAAGCTATACAAATTATTTACTTCTACTGTCACAGTGACATAAGCTAGTATAAGAGAGGAATGAGTGGTTTTGGCACATTGTTTCATAGGGCTCACTTGGTGGCTACTTAAGCTTAGCCAGAATGTCATGGTAGCAAGAGTGTGTGGCAGAAGCTATTCCTCATTATTGTGATGGACAAGGGGCAAGGAAGAGAAAATTCAGGAAAGGAGCTAGGGTGAGCCAAAGCCCTGGGGCGTGCTTCCAATGACCTATATCCTTCACTAGGGTCCACCTACCACCTGCCACTCTTCAGTAATACCATCGTAGTGTGAATCCATCGTAAGATCAGTTCATTAATTACAGCAGAGCCCTCATGACATAATTGTCTTCCTGACATACCAAGAGGTATGTCTCAGTAGTTTGCTAGGTATATCTAATCCAGTCTAGCTGATAATCCAAATGAATCATTACAAATAGCTAAGAATTCTTATGTGCTGCATGGATTCCTAAATTATCTTATAATAAAAAATCCCACATCCAGATATTGGGATAAGTGCTGAAAGATCAGAGAGACAAAGGAACAAGCCACAGCTGCTTTTCCCCTAGCCAACTCCACAAATTCTCTGACCGAATGCCTCTGAGTCTTCAGCAGAAAGAGGCTCTTGTTCCTGTCTCCTCATGTCTTATACACTCTTATCTGTCCAGCCATTTCACTTCCTTCCTAGTGCTAGGATTAATGATGTGTGTGTGTGCTTCCCAAATAAAGGCATGAGATCTCGAGCACTGGGATTAAAGGCATGCGACTCCCAAGTATTGGGATCCAAGATGTGTGCCACCACTGCCTGGCTCTATTTCTCTCCTAGACTGAATCAATCTCATGTAATCTAGGGTGGCTTTGAACTCACAGAGATCCAGACGGATCTCTGTCTCCTGAGTGCTAGGATTAAAGGTGCTCCCACTGCCTGGCTTCTGTGTTTAATCTAGTGGCTTGTTCTGTCCTCTGATCTTCAGGCAAATTTTATTAGGGCGCACAATATATCACCACAATTATCCACTACTGTTGATGTTTTCACTTTGTTTCACTTTCGGTAGAGTATGCATTATGCAACAACATATTTAAATGGAATTTATTCTTGAGCTCTAAAACACAGAAATATTGTCCTAAAATGGCTAATTATTTTTAAATATTTTTGAAAATCCCTAAGGCAAATGTTGGATTCTAAGATCTCAAAATTTCTATGTAGTTTATATACATCATTAACTTTCCAATCTCAAGTGAACACTTTCAGAACCATGGGTCTAAGACACCTGGGTGGAGCGATAATGGTAGCATTAATTTCATTACTCTACTAGCTTCCTTCTGGACAACACTGTTCTTGGAATGTGAACTTTGAAATGATCATTTCTTAGTGATACATTCTACTCTGGAATGCTTATGCTTCGTTGCAGCCATAGCAGTAATAATTTCCAATTTTACAAAGTAATTTTGGAAAGAAAAGTGAGTTCTTACTTTTCTTTCCAAAATTTGTTAAACTATATTAGTAAATAAATAACACTGAAGTAAAGGAAAAAATGGCCTGTGCATTGAGCCCTCTCTTCATTAAACATTATCTGTGACAACTTCAGTGTGAAATTCCAGAGCGTGCTGGATGCCAACACATCAAGGAGGCAACAAAAAAGGACATGTGGCCTGAAGAAGGAATGGCAGAGACAGAATGGAATTGTCTTCTTGATAATGAGGCAGAAACTTTGACTGCAGAATCCCGTGTGACACAGCAGCCACCACAAAATTAATTCTATCAGTGTGTTTGTTGATTTTGAAATTATATTAGGTTGAATATATATACAATGATTTATTGGATGAATGTAGACAAATATAAAAAATTCATAAGATTAAGACAACTAAAAATTTAAAATGCATGATGTGTATGAAGAGCATCCCCTTCCATATTCACTCTGATGCCGTTGAGAGCAGCAGTCTTTGCTCTCAAGGGGGAGTCCATTAGAGGCCTCAGGTAGAGCAAGCAGGGAAGCAAGAGTAGAAAGTGCAGCTTCCAGAGTTGAGAGTGGACCAAGCTGAGCAGAAATCAGATGGAGAGCAGACAAAGCCGGACAGCAGTTGGAGGCTGCTGCTAGTTTCTGGACTTCTGAGTCAAACTAGAGTTTCTTCCCCTCTTGTCCTGGCCCTCTCCTGGGGCAGATGTGACTTAACAATGTATCTGGTATGTTACAACCCTTTTCTAATCAGAAATTCAAATCATTCGGGGGTCACAAATGTCACCATTCCAACACTGATAGAATAGTCTAAGTGGCAGGAAATGCACTAGTTTCTGAGACTATCTGAGTTAATTTTTAGAGAGCTTATTGTATAAAAAGAAAGCAAATAGTTTTATTTTATAAACTTTATTATTAAAAATGTAAATAAACAAAATATCACATATCAAAATTAATCATACACAAAGCCTATAGCTCAATGGATTTCTATAGAGTTAAAGTAAAGATGTGGGGCGGGAGCTGTGCAGTTTAGCGTTAAATTTATATTTTCAGTATTGGATATACTGTATGCACTTATGCACCACCCAAACAAAAAATCTACAACAGAATTAGAGCAAGAAAAACAATTAGCTTTTTATCATCTTTTATAATTCATGCTCATTACCTGCACTCAGTCCTTCTTCATCCCCTTATATTTTGCTTTTCTTGTTCTCTTTTGTTCATGTTATACTGAAGGCACAAGAACTCTTGCTCACATATGTGCATATATTATTGTCTAACTTCTGCACATGAACATGTGTTTTTTCTTTCTTTCCAAGACTATATGGCCCTACTTAATGTTATACATCCTAGGTCAAACCAATTCCTGCATTTTTTTTTACTTTATTGTTTAGTCTTGTGTAGTATTTCCTTTTATATCGATACCGCATTTTCATTATCCATTCATTTGTTCACAGACAGCAACTAGGTTGATGCCAATTCTTTGTTATATTGAGTAAAGTATCAATAATGTAGTGGTACAAATATCTCTACAATAGGGTATAAAGTTCTTTGGGTATATGCTCAGGAGTACAATAGATGGGTTGTATGGTAGTTACATTTTTAATTTTTGAGAAATCTCCAAATTGATTTTTTACAATGATTCTTCATCTGTACTGCTCACCAGCAGCAAACAAGGGTTTGTTTCACTCACATGACCTCCCACATGTGCTGTCAGATTTGTTGATGACAGCAATTATGACTTGGGTGAGGTGGCACATCAAAGTAGGTTTCATTTGTATTTCCCTGATGGCTAGAGATATTGAACACTTTTTTAATAGTTCTTACACATTTGTGGGTTTTTTTTTGAAAACTCTGGATTTATTAATTTGCTCTTTTGTTGACTAGTAGTTTTATTTCCTTAGTACTTAATTTCTATAATTCTTTGCACCTTGTCTGAAGGGTAGCTGGCTCAGACTGTTTCCCGTCTGGTGAGCTTTCTGTGTATTCTGCTTACTGTTCCTTTCGCAGGACAGAAACATTTATTTTCATGTAGTCCCGCATCTTGATGTTTCAGGTTGCTTCCTGTTGGAATAGTTGCTGATCTATTCCAAAGGTTCACACCCACCCCAATATCTTCAAGGGAATCCCCTGAGTTTTCTTCTAAAGTTTATGTTTCTCGCTTTAAATTAAGGTCCTTGCTCCATTTTGAACTGAATTTTGTATACAGTGAAAGATTAGAATGTAATTTTATTCTGTGAGTAAAAATTCAAATTTGCCAGCACAATTTGTTGAATAGGCTATTTTCTTTCCATGTATGCTTATGTCTCCTTTGTCAGAAACTTTGTTGTTCTATTTCTGGGTCCTCTGTTCTGTAACATTGGTCTATCTGTCAATTTTTATGTCAATATCAGGCTTCTTTATTACTACAGCAACATAGTGTAATTTGAGGTTGGATACTGGAACACTTCCTTGTTACATGTTCATGTTCCTTAAGATTGCTTTGGCTTTCTGTGGTATATTGTGGCTTCATATAAATTCTGGCAATGGGAATTTTGATAGGTATTGTATTGATTCTGTATATAATTTTGGTAGTATAGACATTTCCACATTATTAATTCTGCCTATGTGTGACCCTGGAATATCTTCAGTGTTTTCCCTTTTTAATATTTGAAATTATTGTTGTTATGGTCTTTCACTTTTTTGGTTAGGCATATTTCTAAATATTTAATTTGGGGGTATTTTGAAATGGAATATTTTTTCCTAATTTTTCTCAGAGAGTAAACTGTTTGTGTAAATAAAGGCTACTTTTAAAATACTGATTCTGTATCCTGAAAATTTACTATAGAACTTACTAGGTTCATAAGTTTCTTAGTGGACTTGATAGGGTGTTTTAAGTAAAGAATCATGGCATAGGAACATAAGGATAGTTTGACTTCTTCCCTTCTTATTGTTACCCCTTGTATGGTGCTCTCTTGTATAATTACTACAGCTAAGGCTTCCAGCACCTTATGGAATAAGAAATGAGAGTTAGTATCTTGTCTTATTTCTGATTCTAGAAGAAATTCTCTGCCTGTCTCCATTTGCTATAATTTGGGTATAGATTTCCTGTACATAAGCTTTATTATTCTGAGGCATGTTCTATCTATTCTGGAAGTCTCCAGAACGTTAATTATATATAGATAATTAAAGATAATTGCATTTTGTATCTAAAATATGGTTTGTTGCTTCTGTCTTGGGGATAATCTGAGGAAATTGGGTCTTCCTTCCATTTGATAGACACCCCCAGCCCAGGCATGGCACATCTTCCAAGTACTTCCCATCTGTTTGGATGTGAGTCTTCCTTTCATTGTAGTAAAAAGTTTATAGATATGCCTCTTTAAATATGTCATCCACACCAAATAAGTGTTTTCTTCATCCTTGCAGTCTAACAATGAGCTAGAGCACTTTGTTGTCTTGCTCACTTTGCAGCCAATGACTTTGATGATTTGTTTGGAGTCTCTGTCTTTAAATTACTTTCCACCAGCACTTCCCACTACACAAAGGTTTTGTTTCAAAGCCATATGAACTTTGAGTCGCCAAGTCATTTGTTAAAATTATGAAAATTATGAATTAACAGAAGGAGGAAATAAAGCCGTGCATCATTCTATGTGAGATTGCCCTCTGCAATTGTGTAGTAATGGGAAACCACAGTGTTTAAGAATGTTTAATTTCAGGAAACCAATGACCATAAATTTGATTAGGACAATTCTTTACTTATTCATTGAAGTGGGATACTAATAAATTAAATATTTTAGTTTAAAGTCCAATGTTTCTTAATCAATTGTGATAGATGAAAGTTAGGAATAGAATTCTAGACACAGGTCTGTAATTTCAGAGGCTGAGGCAGGAGCATTTCAAATTGAAGTCTGTGTGTGTTCAGCTCCAGCCTGGGCAACTTAGTAAGCCTTTGTCTCAAAATAAAGATGAAAAATTGGCTGGGAATACAGTTTGGAGATGGAGCACTCTCCAAACAGTAGCACATATCTAAATTCAATCAATATCACAAAATAATTTTTAAATATATTCCATATCATGATCTTATACTTTGAAAGAATGTATAAATCTCAAGAAAAATTTGAACATTCTATTTGTCATCATAAAATCTCAGTGAACAATGTATTAAACATTGTATGAAATTGAATGCGAATATTAATGTTGATTTGGGTGAAGCGTTAGATAAACCTTCCCTATCGGCATAAACCATGTTCTCTTTGTGAGTCATTGAACTATTGAATTCTATTTTTATTTTTCTGGACTTAATTGTAAACGTGCTCTCAATATATAAATATAATCAGAGCCTTCCTTGAAGGAATACATCTTCTCGATATCCAACTTCTTGGTATTTCACTATTCATCATGCACAAAAGGACCACTTCTAAAATGAAAGAAAGGCAGAGTGAGGCATCTATCTTCCCTATGCTACCAGATAGTATCAAGGCAAAGTCAGTGACATCATTTTTCTGGTATCTGATAGGTAGAAAAATGTTTCTTGAGACAGTCAGCATAGTCTTTCCTATCTCATTTGTTATAGAAAACAAGTGTCACAGACAGAAATTTTGACAGTAAAGATAACTGTTCTTTTTTAAAAACTGACTTCTCTTTTATATTGTTTGACTATGTTGTCACAAAAGACTTTAGAACTGAAAGAAAGTACTAAGTGTATTCTGGTGTTCTGGTATCACTTAGATTCTCAACAGGAAGTATTGTGTCGTAGTAAGCCCTTGGAGAAAAAGATTTTTACTTGGGTAAAGAATATTAAAGAAGCAGATTGAGGATGACTTTAGATTTGGGAGACTTGTGAACCCCATGGCAAGAAGTTTGCCATTTTTCTATGGTCCATACCAATTGCATATTTCCTTTATTATATTTCTTACCATTAACATAGGTACACATCTTTGGAGATCAGAAGAAGGTCAACATCATAATGAGTATATAAGGTTCTTGTCCCCTGGAAGATGAGTACAAAAATGACTGTCTCCCCTCTATCTATTGAGATTGGTGGTAGGCTATGGGAATCAGATAAAGATGATTTCTCCAGGTGCCTATAGAAGGGGCAGCCAATACTCTCCCTTTATGAGTACTGACATGTTTCTTTTCTTAACAATTAGAACTTAATCATTCAGATCACTACAATGTCTGTACATGAGCACTTTGAGACAGTAAGGGAAAAATATCAACTGATCTAGATGTTCTCCCAGTCAGAGATAAGAGGATCTGGCAGAATAATCAAAGCACATTTGCAGTGCATCAGAACTTCTATGGGGATATATGAAATCTGAAACGGAATAATATTGAGATTGGGACTGTTGCACAGTAAGCAATATATTAACTAAATTGACAGAAATGATGGCCACTAGAAATCACAAAAAGTGACCTAGGAGACCAAGCATAAGCAGCACTCCATATAGCAAAGCAGATGTATACTAAGATGGCAGTCATGAGGTGGATACAGGGGCAAGAATTTCACTCCAGAGGTATAACAGAAATGACAGTTTCCAGGAGAAAAAATAAACAAAAAGAAGGGAAATAATAGAATAAATCATCTTAGCAAATTCTCCTCACATGAAGATGGGTCAAGTTTGTAGAATGGAAGGATTCCAGACCTCTAAAGTAGATTGATGAATAAAGAAATACTTACAATATACCCTGAAAATTCCTAAAATGAAAGGGTTTAACAGTATTTGATGGACACTGAGCACAAATATATGTTTCAAAGAGAAGGGAGTATGTCTGCATCATTATTACTCATAAAAGGGGTATATTCTTGCATCATTCTTACACAATGTGGTCGTTTATATAAGAATGACTCCCATAGGCTCATATATTTGAATGCCTAGGCACCAGGGAGTGGAACTGCTTGAAAGGATTAGAAGGATTAGGAGGTATGGCCTTGCGGGAGAAAGTGCGTCACTAGAAATAGGCTTTGAGGTTTCAAAAGCCCATGTCAGGCCAGTCTCACTCTGCTGCCTACAGTTCAGCATGTAGCTCTCATGCCTGCATGCAATCACGTTCCCCACCATAATGATAACACACTAAGCCTCTGAAACTGCAAGCAAGCCTCCAATTAAATACTTTATTTTATAAGAATTGCTTTGGTCATGGTGTTTCTTCACAGTAACAGAACCATGATTAAGACACAGCTTTTACTAAATTTTATTATATATACTTTAACTACACACAGCTTAAGAATTTTCTAGTCAGCTAAGACATAACTTATTTTTAAATATGTAAGAATGATGAAAACTTGCCACCTGAATACCTGGAAAATGTGTGGAAAATATTTTGGAAAAAAAATCCCTAAACAAGTAAAAGAGAACCCAGACATTATGATGAAGAGGAAAAACGAAGGTATCAACTTATCTTGATCCTTCATCCATTGAGCTCATGATCTCTTCATCAATCTTAGTCTATCTTTATGAATAGGTTTCTTACTACATTAGTTAATGCTAGACTTTAAACTCTTATAGTTGAGATATCACAATGCAAGGCGTGTAAAGACCTAATAAAATTCTTTTAAAGTTTTTATCTTTGTTGTTTGTTATTCTTATGAAAGATAGAGATGTTTTAGCAAATTGAATGTTGTCATGGTCAGACAGTGCACCATCTAATTGTTAATCTTCCTGAAAGAAGGCTAGAGTTGATGTATTTGACCAGAAGAGCAACAAAGGAGATAAACATTAACCAAATAGAAAGCTGTGATTGAAACAAAAACAAAAGGAAGCAAATCCGTTCAAATCCAGTTAGAATGAAGTGAAGGAGCAATGCATGAGATACATTGAACAAATGGATAATAATTAAATAATGAACACTAAAGCCTGCCCCCAATGGCATGAACAGAGCAGCTGAAATCATGCCGAAGCACTACAGAGTATTTCTTGGGCACAGGCAGAGCAAAATCCCTGTATTGGGGAATGCAAGTCTCAGTTGACTTGATGAAATATTGAAGGCAGCAAAGTAAGTTATTTTAACTAGTGTGCTCAGTGGCTGCATACAACCATGGAATGAAAACATGTTAGAAAAAAATTGTATTTATCCATGTCTGGTTGAAACATACCCAAAGAAAATGGGTCGTAAAATCCAAAGAAGGAAAACCATTCACTTACTCTTATTAGGGTACAGGCTTAGGCAAAAGTGTCCTGGAATCTCTACACATATCTCATTATGTATGCATTTACCACCTTCTCAAAGAATGTCCCTAGAGCTGCTCTGAAAGACCTTTTTGGCATCCCACTTACTAGCAACATTGGTGGGAATCATAGTTTACAGCACTAACTGAGTTATAGTTTATAGTACTAACATAATCATTACAAATCATGTCACAATATAACTGCCATTGCCTGTTAATCCACATGTAATGCTAAGCTCCTCAAACTCAAGGGCAGAACTGATTTGTTTCAGGGTTAGAGTTAGCATGGCTAAGAACCCTCTTCATCCATTCGGCTCTTCCCTTGTGTGTGACATGCAAAGCCACTTAGTGACTTTTATCTGTAAGAAATCTTATCATGGGGAAGAAAACCAAGTTAATTAGTGTGAAATATTTAGCTGATATAATGATAAAGATAACGATGAGACGAGATGTGTGTGTGTGTGTGTGTGTGTGTGTGTGTGTGTGTGTGTGTACGAGAGAGAGAGAGAGAGAGAGAGAGAGAGAGAGAGAGAGAGAGAGAGAGAGAGAGAGAGGGGTTTCCTTCTTGTTATGGCTTACCTGTGAGTGTGTTTATTTAAAGAAAATGCATTCAATTTATATTAACTAAGAAATAATGCCCCCAAAGATTTCCTAGAATCCCAAGAAGGAAGGGTGTGAACTCATCCATATTCATGAGCGATATGACAATAGAAATGAGAGTCAGGAGAAAGGGAGGAGAGTAATGCAAAGGGGCAGGTATTCTTACAGACATCAGAATGTACATGAAACACAAGCAGAAAGCTTACACAGATTATATTACCTGGGCTTTCCCCATACCTCCTGGTAGCTATAGTTCTAGAGAAAATAAAAGTAAACAGCAAGAAGATATGCCAACGGCATGCCATTTTTAGTACCTTGAGAGGGCAAAGAGCCATGGCAAGGGGTCGAGGATGTCAACTCTATTCCCCTCTGCTGCCGGCTTGACAAGCAGCCATGTAAGCAAATTCATCTAACTGGGTCTTAGTCTCTTTAACTGTTAAATGATAGGGTGGCACCACAGAAAACCATACTTTTTTTAATCCTGAAATAATTATGGTCACAATGCTGTAGCTAAGTAGAGACATTGTGGCTGCCTTTAATTATTGGTGGTATCACTCCAGCTTGGCCCATGTGGCACTCGTTTACTTTTGGTGGTATCCAGAACAGAACAATGGCTTGTCGTGTCAAGGAAAGACTCTCTAAGCATTTTTACTTGCTACTGAGATTTCTTTCCAAAGTACAGTAACAACCATTTTCAATCACTCTCTCATTGACAAGAATTTCCTCCTCTAATGACTGTTAAAGGGGTGCTGTACATTGACAAAGACATTCCCCAAATGCAGTATCCCCACCCCTGAGGCATTATCTGAAGAGTAGGTTTGTAGAAAAGAGAGGAATTGCTCAAGTTCTACACTTAACAGTTTCTGTCTCTTTAGAAGGTCAAATTCTGACAAAGTACTTTGGTTTCATTCGTTGAAAAAAAAATTCACAAATGCCAGGAGTCACGTGATCCTCCTCTCTTCTAATATCTAACATCACTCAGGGATGTTAGAAATACAAATTCTTCCATTCGTTTTTTTCTTTCTTTCCTAACTCAATAAAACCACAACATAAACAAAACCAGTAATTTTTCTAGGCACATCTCAAGTTACCTAGGGGAAAACGGTGCTATCTAGTTGTGATGGTTGACTCTGTTTGTTGGTTTTTTGTCAATTTGATACAAGCTGGGGGCATCTGAGAAGAGGGAACCTCGGCTGAGAAAATGAGCCCAACAGATTGGCCTGTAGGCAGGCCAGTGGGGGAATGTTCTGGATGGGTTGAAGACTGCTGTGGAAAGGCTCAGGCCACAGCAAGAGATGCCATCACTGGGGAGGTGGCCGTGGGGTTTATAAGAAAGCAGGCTGAGCACGTGTTAGGGAGTAATCCAGGAAGCACTGTTCCTCCATGGTCTCTGCTTCAGTTGTTGCCTCCAGGTTCTGGCCTTGAGCTCCTGTCTTGGATTTCCCTGATGATGAACTCTAAGGTATAAAGTGAAATAAAACATTTCCCTCTTAAGTTGTTTTGGGTCACAGGGTTTTATCATAGTAATAGAAAGCAAACTGAGACACTAATTATTATCAAGACCTAAGCAATGGTAACAGCAAGAATTTGCTGAGGGTGATAGAAGTTGTATGCCAGGGATCATATATGTATCAATTTGTTCCTCATAGTAACCTAGGAAGTAGATATCATGATAGATCCCAACCCCCTTTGTAGACATGGAAAACCAAAGCCACCAAGAGCTCAGAGTTGACCTGATGACAGCAGGAAGCCTCCTCCCGACCCCAGAGCACAATGAAAGCAAGGCAGGGTGGAGGGTGGGTAAATTTATCTTTAAAGGAGTTCCTTTCAGTCACACAGATGGTTGCTACTAAGTTCAAGACAAAGTTCTGGTGGTAAGCTTCCTTACATGCCTATGACAAGAGGGTTTCATTTAAAACTGTCTATAGCAGAGATTAGCCTCCTAAGCTTTGTGTCCTAGTACCTAGAAAAGTATCCCGCGTGTGGTATGGTCAGTACCTTATATATTTTTCCTATAAATTGGTATTTTGACTGCATGGATGGAAGGCAGATTTTAATCCAAAGACTCTACACTTTAGAACTCTGTTGTGTAGCAGAATTATCTCGTTGATGTTTTTTTAAACTTCTAGTTGTAACCCAAATGCTAGGAGCTGAATTGACAGTGTTCTTTAAGCTTGTGAGGAGAAAGAGAATTACTAGGTTATTAACACAAATTTCAACAAATTCGGTTTGGTTGTCATTTGATCTATTTCTCATTAAAACCTTTCATGTTTCATTTGAGGGGCAAAAGTCCAAA
Source organism: Peromyscus eremicus (assembly GCF_949786415.1). NCBI lineage: Eukaryota > Metazoa > Chordata > Mammalia > Rodentia > Cricetidae > Peromyscus > Peromyscus eremicus. The sequence continues at coordinate 54,989,005 of NC_081431.1, read as the reverse complement.
CCAGAAGCCACATGGGTTCCTTTTTCAGCCTAACATGTACTTTTCTAAAATAACAAGAGTAACTAAGAAGTTTGTGTGAGTGGCATAAAAAAGGTCGGTTAATTGGCAGGGAGCATTTCTTTTTATAGCAGCTGTGTGCATAAATGTTGACTTAGGAGCCCACCAGCTAGACTGAAGAAAGCTGAGTATGTTATATTAAAAGTTGCATGACTTTGATTTTTTAAAATATTCCTGAGCCACACCCATCTTCTCCTAAAAGAACAGCCTTTCATTTGCCTTTACTACAGAGGGGTTGCTTTCTGACTATATCTTTCTTGTAGGTCAGACTTCAATTCACAGTGATCAAAACAGACAGGCATGGTCTGAACCCATCACTGCTTGCATCAGAATGAAATAAATTCATTCATTTCTGTAGATCTTCCTTTCTTGACTTCCTCAGAGTTTCTTTGCTAAATCCCTTAGGTTTTATGATTTACAGCAAAAAATAAATCATTTTTAAAGTGGAGATTTGAAAAGAATATTATTTCTTTAATATTTCAAAACAGAAGGCTCCTGTAGAATTTACAAATGGGAGGTGATTTGTTTTTTCTAAAAAAAACAAATCTATAATAATCTAAATATGTACATGTGAGTCACATTTTAACCATGTATAAACGTCTATGCTTTGTTAATAACATTTGCTGTCTACCATGTATTTTTAAAATGCACTAAATTTTTTTTTTTTTTTTTTTGGTTTTTCGAGACAGGGTTTCTCTGTGTAGCTTTGCGCCTTTCCTGGAACTCACTTGGTAGTCCAGGCTGGCCTCGAACTCACAGAGATCCGCCTGGCTCTGCCTCCCGAGTGCTGGGATTAAAGGTGTGCGCCACCACCGCCCGGCCAAAATGCACTAAATTTTGATAATTCATTGAATAGTGAAAACAAGTGAGTGTTTGAATTGTGTGTTTTACTAAAAAACATGGAAGATGTGAGATCCAGCCAACAGTCATAAAAAAGGATGACAACACCATGGGGTGCTTTTGAGACCTTCCTTCAGACGTTTAATGTATTCATTGATTTTTAAAATATTTGGAATACAATGAGTTAAGGAGAAAACTTACTGGAGAAATACATTGTTAAATTATTTGAAAAGCTAAATATAGTTTTTTTAGTTTTATCATATTATTTTAAAGTTCTCTTACTCATAAATTGATATATAACATATTCATAAAATGATATAAAATATTAGCTTAAGAAGAGATGTGTTGGCTTGGGCTAAGATCTTCACTATTTCTGACATGCCCTCTTATGTGGTTGAGTAATCTTATAAATGTACACAATAAACTAAGGAGAAAGCCAGAGTTTAAAAGTTTAATTTTGAGCCACATGCAGCAGCCCTTTCTTGTCTCTCGGTACCACTCACTCTTTCTGAGTTCCTGCCAAGAGCCTGACCATGCTGCTTATTTGTGAGGATGCCTGGCTGGCAAAACCATATGTTGCTAATGCACAAATGGTATGAGCTTAGGCGGAAACTCAACACGATGATATCATGGGTTGATATGGCAGCTACCTGTGAGTTGGTGGCCCACAAAGACTGTTGTGAGGAGGTGATCCTTAAGCTGACATTGCATACAAAGAGGAAACTATGCACAAGAGGGTAAATGGGTGCTGCTTTCTTCCTCCGAAGACAGAGGTATGCCTGTGATGGTCCAGGCTACTTCAGGACCAGAATATTGACGAGTGTGGCCAAATCCGCCTGGAAGGATGGTCGTAAATAGAAAATACAAAGAGCAGTGCGGCTCAAGTCCAGCTCTCAGACGTCAGTTCATTATCTCTAATTTATCACAGCAAATTCAGAAGGAAGTAAGATGAAATGGAGGAAAACCATCACTTCTGAAAATGAGAGGTTATGGGTAACTTTTAAGTGGCAGAGCAAGACACCAAAGCATATGATCTAAGGAAGCAGTGGGGTCGGAAGTCTGGTTTTAGCCAGCCATGTGCGACTTTGGAAAGAAAACCGCCCCAAGAAGTGCCAAGGACTACACCAGGAAGGTTATGGCTGGTTACCCATAGCAAGGGATGGCAAGGCTAAGTTCTGAGTGTCTTTGTTAGACACTTCCAAGAGCCTGCAGGGAACTCACCTTTTGTCACTGTGAATCAGAAACTTGGATAAGGGATCTGAAGCAGTCTCCAAGGGAGAAGTTGGGCCATATCTTCTTTTTTTTCTTCTTGTTTTTCTTTCTTTCAGAGCTGAGGACCGAACCCAGGGCCTTGCGCTTGCTAGGCAAGCACTCTACCACTGAACTAAATCCCCAGGCCATATCTTCTTGTTGGCTCTTAGACGGCTTCTGAATTGCCATCCACTGCACCTTTCCAGACACCCAATGTGTATCACATGTTATTCATACAATTTAGCACTGGAAGTGAGGTGAAGTGAGTTAATGGCCAGAGGCTCTATCTGCTGATTGGGTGCTGGGAAGTTGTGTTTACGTTTGTAGAAGTCGTGAATCGAATCATGCACCAGGTGAGCTGAGGGGCAGCAGCCTCAAGGAATCATCTCATGGATGCCAAAAGATGCTTGCTCCAGTGGAGCCCACACTGGAACAGAGATAGATGGTCAACTCATGTCATAGGCACGGTTAGCTTCAGAGACTGGAGTTGCTGCTGCTTTCTTAAGTTTCTTGGGAAAGAGGAGACATGTTTCTGTGACAAGGATCCATCTAAGGCTGAGGAGAGGTAGATGGGTGGTCAGCCACTCTAACGTTACCAGCCTCTTCAGGAGCAGCACAAGGGTGCAAATCCTGGGAAGGAGAGAGGAGAGGCTGCCTGTGCATGCTCCCATTAGGGTTTCAGTTTTACCTTAATGAAAAAAGTGTGGTTTGCCAGCTGCTGAGAAACAGCGGCTTGGGCTTCACAGTTTGCATGACTGATTTTATGTTCTTTGCTTGAGTTCAGTCACTCAACAAATATTTATGGAGGTCCTACAATATGCCATATGCTGTATTTTTCTATTTCGTTAAACATTTTCTGATGAGAAAAATAATATTTACTCTTTGGAAAAACCTATATGAAAGAAAGGTAAAATATTAAATTATTAAGTATTTCCTGAGCATGTTCCACATACCAGGCTCTGTAGTCACAGGAAAAATAGACATTGCTCTGTAAAATTTAAATGTAGTGAAAGAAACTCAAGTTCCCCTGCTGACTCCCTCATAACACTCCTCTACCAGGTAAAGACTGGTAGCTTTGTGTATATTCTACCAATTTCTTTCCAGCTTTAGTAATTAGGGGTAGTTTTTCTTTCATTTCTAGTGTTACATTTTTTTTTTCCTTTTTGGAAGTGCTGGGGATCAGACACAGGGGCATATGCATGTTAGGCCAGTTCTCTGTGACTGAGCTGCACTGCAGCTCATCATTTTTCCTTCTGGTAAGCAGTGATGGGAATACACTCAGTTCAGAAATGAATTCTGAAGTTTTAGACGAGAAGTCTGTTTCCCACAAAGAGAAGGGGTAGAGGGATATAGCAAATTTTCAATATTTCTCTCATTATAATATCTCCCTAATATTTTTATTCAGAGCCCTATAATTGAATAGGTGTATTTACAGGAAGTAAAATACATTCATTATTATTATTATTATTATTATTATTATTATTACTATTTTGGTTTTTTGAGACAGAGTTTCTCTGTGTAGCTTTGGAGCCTTTCCTGGAACTCACTCTGTAGTCCAGGCTGGCCTTGAACTCATTTTTTTTTTTTAAGTAAGTGAAGATTGACTTCTTTTAGCCTATGCATTCTAAATACTGACTTACCCACCAAAGCAAATTTCCACAAAAACCTATTTTTTCAGGAGCATGTAGATAATAGCTAGTAATATATATCTTTGCAAGAATAAAGTGTTCTATGTTTTAGGAAAGGGCATTAAAACTCCGAAAGGGGAAAGGAAAAGAGAAGGGATGGTTTCAGCTGGTTTGGGGGGCGGCTGGCAGATTTCTTGCTTTCTCCTGTTATCGTATAGGAATCATGTGACACAAGCACCAGCTATTTGTGTGGGGAGAAATGCATACACACACACACACACACACACACACACACACACACACACACACACACCCCTTGGGATACATGAGAATAAAATGCATGTCAGATCTGGGATCATAGCATCAGGCGAACACATTTGTGTTTTCATCATTAAAGCCCTAGAACACTTTATTCTTATTCAAAGTTTTGCCTTTTAAACTCCTGCCTGCAGGAACCTATGTCAGGAATGTTGCTTTCGCTGATTTGTCTTATGCTAGTGCAGAGGAATATGAGATGTGTCTACAGCATTAGGTGTTATCATTTGAGATAGAGAATGTCTTAAAGACAGAGCTGAGCCCCCTTCTTTAATGTGAAGTAGGACATCAGCTCAGAGTGCAGCGCTATGTTGACATTTCTACCTCTAGTGTTCAAACTTTTTTTGTGTGTGTGTTCAAACTTTTATACCCTGCAGCTTTGTACACTTTTCACTTTCCCCAAATACCACATATTAGCCAACATAAAATGGGGGCACATCTATGAATTTCTGTTATGATAAGAACAGTGTTCCAGGACACGTTAGTTACTTTTCTGTTGCTGTGATACAACAAACACCATGACCAGGGCAACTCACAAAAGAGAGTTAATTTGAGCTTACTGCTCCAGAGATGTAAGAGACCATCCTGTGGGGAAGCATGGTAGCAAACTACAGGGATGGTGTTAAAAGCAAGACAAGAGCTCACACCTTGAATGGGACACAGGAAGCCAAGAGATGGAGACAAATAGAAGGGGCCCATGTCTTGACTCTCTAAACTCTTAAATCTTAACCCCAGTGACATACTTCCTCCAGCAGGACCAAAGCACTTCAATCTCCCAAAATGGGCAAACAACTGTGGACCAAGTGTTTGTGTATATGAGCCTGTGGGTGACGTCACTTTCAAGCCACCACACAAAGACATAAAGGAAATATTAATCAACAAGATACTTACTGGAGTTCACACTACTACATTTATAGTACAAGAGGGTCTGGAAGTATTAAGAGAGGCAGTAACTATGAAAACATTGGAAGTGGTCTCAGGGATACCTCAGTCAGTAAACCACTTGCCTCGCAAGTACGAGGAGTCCCATAACTTTAGGTTTTAAAATAGTATAAGCATGGTGGCATGCTCCTACACTTCTAGTACTGGACAGGCAAAGACAGGATCATCCCTGGGGCTTGTTGGACAGCCAGTCTAGCCAAATCACTGAGCCCCGGGCCAATGCAAGACTCTGTCTCAAAAAAAAAAAAAAAAAACAAGGCTCTTGGTGAATCACATTGTCCTCTGGCTTGCGCATGCATGAATGTACCTACACAGCCACATATACATGAACATGTACACAAATGCACACACACAGACAACAGTGGTGATAAATAACCGTGTCTTTTCAAAGCAGAGCTGCTGTACCACAAGCAGTGTCTCTTTTTAGGGCTCACGAAACTCTCAGCTCCCCATAATCCTCATGAAAGGAACAAAACAGTAAAACCTCAGGCTGAAGCATCAAAAATAAGGTCTATAGTGAAGCATCAAAAATATTAGAATTTTCTGTTTTAGTTACTGCCGGTGGAAAGGCCCCTGAATGCTGCAAATGCTTCCCAGAGTGTCTTCAGAAAGGTCCTGCTGGCATGACATCAAGTTCTCCTACTTCTCAGGAGACAACTCAATCTTACTCACTGGAGCAGAAGGCACACAGAGAAGAGTAGCTCTTTGCCCTCTCTCCCATCATTTTGGTTATTCTCAAGCAAAAGAAAGAGTTAATTTGTTTTCACAAGTAGACACATAAATTTTCTTTCACTCCTGTTTGTATTTCAAGAGTAAAATGTAATAGAAAACAGCTGTTCCAGCTGTCCTTTACCTATTTGTACATTTATTTTAAACTCTTACATATCAAAGCTAGCTATGCACACAACCTATATCGATAACAAGTTTACAGAGGCTATAAGGAGGTGGGAGTCATGGGAATGAATACTGGAATTAGGAATTTCCCGAACAGTTCCAAGACCTGAAGTTCAGGAAGGATGTTTAGACAGGAAATTAAAGAGTCTATGTGTGTTTATGTGCAGATTTGTGCACGTGTCTGCATTTGTGTGTGCATGGTGTGAGCATGCATGTGTACGAGTGTGTGTGTTTGTGTGTTTCTCTGTGTGTGTGTGTCTGTGTATTCTCAAGGTTCTCAGGAAAGAGTTCTGAGAATCTAAACAGTCTGAAGTTTCACAGAAGAGCAGGATATATTGGAAAGCGTCCATGAGAAGAAATACAACACCATATTCCCTCAGCACTAGAATCTTAGGTGTGGGGGATTTACCTACGTTTCCAGCAGAGATGCCTGAAGAATGCATCAAAGAAAGCATGCTCAAGTTGGGAAAACAGTCTTTGCTACATAAACACAGCAAACTTGCTTGATGTGTGCAGACTGGAGGAAAGTTGGATCCATACTGTGCATTTTAAAAATAAGGCAGCCTCTAAGACACCCCACAGGAAGTGTAACCACGGAAAATTCTGGTGACAGACAGATCTGGCCTTGAGCCTAGTTCTCCCATTGGTGTGAAACTTGGAGTTAGGTGACTACTTGGAACTTCAGTCTCCTTACCTGTTAACTGGAGGGCATGATCACAGCTATTTTCAAGGGTGGGTGCTAAGTAAATCTGTAGAGGGAAGACAGGTCCTCATATCTGAAAGCAATCTTTCACATGAACTGTATAGTTAGCCTGTGGAAAGAGAAAGATTCAGCTTCAGCTATCTGACTTTACAAAAATCCCCTGATGCTCTCTCACTTCATAGAGACAATTCATTCTTAAAAATGTGTTCAACAAGCTCTTTCTAGTAACACTAAACTACTGACAAAATAGTGGCTAGATCTTGCATTAATTTGCTGGTCTAAGTTAAAAAATGTATATTATGAATTACCTTTTTCTTTTCTTCTTTTTTTTTTTTTTTCATTCTAGATCACTACTCCCCCAAAGCAAAGACCCAATTCTGTCTGGGAACCAGTTTAAAATATGACCCATTTCTTTCAAGTTTTATATTTTACTATTTATCGCCTTGGAGTCCCCAACTTTCAAATAGAAGTGAACTGTTTCTCCTAACTAGGAGGCGGGCTTTGCTGTGCACACATCTAGACTCTGACTCTGCCAAGGGAGTGTTCTTCAAAGCATCGCTTCGTGCTCAGCCAGCGCCAAGCGGAACTTGACGCTCCAAGGGGTGACTAAATTTAGAAACCACAATGTTCAAGTGGTTCTAAATTTGACAGAGAGAACCGGGAGCTAACCGAAACCATATATCAAATGATCTTTTCTATTATCACAACAGATCAAATGAGATGTTATTTTCCTAAATTTAGAAAACTTCCAACCAACAACCGAAGACATATGAATTAAGAGTGAAGTCTAAAAGAAATGTGTTGGTGTCCCAGAAAGAAAAAAAATTGTCCTCATGAATATTTTGCAATATTTTTCTGAAAATATGTGAAATATAAGATATCAAAACTATAAATGAAAATGTGGAGAAAAATGAAAATTCCTATTGAGGGCACAATCTCCATGGTAGAGACTCTACTGTGCATTGTAATGTGGTCAAAGGTGAGCTGGTGTTTGGAGCAATTCATATCACAGAACTAAATAATTAGCCTGCCTCCTATCACCAAATCTATTTCATATATAATAGTTCACAATGACAATGTCAAAATTGATGGTGATATTTGCCAATTTCAGATTATTTTAATTATTTAATAATTATTTTAATTATTGAATTACTTTAATTGCCTGAAGTTTTCTGTTTTAATTATTATTGTATGAGTATATGAGTATGGCACGTGAACACCTGCTGTTGGGGGGGTGGGGCTTCTAGTGCCATAATGTGTGTGTGTCCATGCGCACATGTAGGTCAGAGGACAACTGTACTTAATCTATTCTCTTCTTTCACCTTTCCAAGAGTTCCAGGGATGGAACTCAGGTCACCAAAATTCTTGTGGTGTCTTTACCCTCTGAGCCATCTCGCCAGCCCTGAAATTCTCAATTCACAAAATAAAGTGGTATGTGTGCTTTCGCTAGAGAGACAGCTTTGTCGGTGTCGTTACATGCGCTGGTAAAACCTTACTCTTTTTTGTTCTAGGACAAAATTTCAGGAAAAATCAGATTAATTACTAATATTCTAGTTACATTAAAAAATTATGATATTTATTTATTTATTTATTTATTTATTTATTTATTTATTTATTGTTTTTTTCGAGACAGGGTTTCTCTTTGTAGCTTTGCGCCTTTCCTGGAACTCACTTTGGAGACTAGGCTGGCCTCGAACTCACAGAGATCCGCCTGCCTCTGCCTCCTGAGTGCTGGGATTAAAGGCATGCGCCACCACCGCTTGATCATTATCCTGAGTGAGGTAACCCAGACTCAGAAAGATAAACATGGTATGTACTCACTCATAGGAGGACACTAGATGTGGAACAAAGATGACTGGACTGCTACTCACATCACCAGGGAGGCTTCCTGGAAAACAGGATCCCAAGAAAGACACAGGGATCACCCAATGACGGAGAAATGGATGAGATCTTCATGAACAGCCTGGACATAAGTGGGGGAAATGAAGGGCGAGGGTCGAGGGAAAGAGAGCTTGGGGGAGTGGGAGATCCCAGCTGGATCAACAACAGAGAGGGAGAACAAGGAATAGGAGACCATGATAAATGAAGACCACATGAGAATAGGAAGAAGCAAAGTGATAGAGAGGCCCACAGAAATCCACAAAGATACCCCCACAATAGACTGCTGGCAATGGTCGAGAGACAGCCCGAACTGACCCACTCTGGTGATGGGATGGCCAAACACCCTAATTGTTGTGCTAGAAACCCCATTCAATGACTGAGGGATCTGGAAGCAGAGATCCACGGCTAGGCCCCAGGTGGAGCTCCGGGAGTCCAATTAGCGAGAATGAGGAGGGTTTATATGAGCGAGAATTGTTGAGACCAAGGTTGGATAAAGCACAGGGACAAATAGCCAAATGAATGGAAACACATGAACTATGAACCAATGGCTGAGGGGCCCCCAACTGGATCAGGCTCTCTTAATGGGTGAGACAGTTGATTGGCTTGATCTGTTTGGGAGGCATCCAGGCAGTGGGACCAGGTCCTGTGCTCATTGCATGAGTTGGCTGTTTGAAACCTGGGGCTTATGCAGGGTCGCTTGGCTCGGCCTGGGAGGAGGGGACTGGCCCTGCCTGGACTGAGTCTACCAGGTTGATCTCAGTCCTGGGGGAGGCTTTGCCCTGGAGAAGGTGGGAATGGGGGGTGGGCTGGGGGGAAGCTGAGGGGGGCGGGAGGGGGGAGAACAAGGGAATCTGTGGCTGATATGTAGAACTGAATGGTATTGTAAAATAAAAATAAATAAATAATAAATAAATAAAAAAATAAAAATAAAAATAAAATATTATGATACAATAGAAAATACATACAAAAATAATGACACACAGATGCATATAATCTTCAACTTGATCACAATGGAAAAATACAGACTTTATGTTTCTGAAGGGTGTAACTCCAAAGGCTCTAATATTGACAGTAGTGGGTGATTTTATTAATATAGAAGGGATCTGGGCAAGTTATTTCAGAGGGAAGGAACACACTTCCTGAGAGAAAGAAAACTTACATTTCTAAAACCACTTAACAGTCTTCAGAAACTGTGAGGACTATTTCAGTTTCCCTGTGTGGTCCCCAGCCCTTGGACCATCATTCAGTGCCACAGCCCAACCATCCTAAAATAGTATCGAAGGAAGAGCTTTCACTTCTGGTCTCTGCAATTGGATGCACAGAAACAGACAGCAGCAACAGAATACTTTTAGAGTGATAGTTCTTTCACAAATCATAGAATCAACAATCACTACAATTTCAGATGTTTATAAAATTTTTGCTAAAGTTTAGGTTTTAAAAAATGTTACTCCTCCCCCAAACATCCTAAATAAATATTGTGTGTAGAAACCAATAAAGGTTTAAACCAACAAGCTTAGCTCTCATGTGACAGACAGCCTAAAATTCTGCCATTTCTATTGTGTAACTGCTTTCCTTCTGAAGTAATTGGTCATAAGTTTCCATGAATATTAATGCACCACTGAATTACTTTTAGATCATGGCTTTGCAGGCTAGCAGCATTACATCTTTGTTCTGCCTGCTGCTTATTTAGGTCCAAGTTTCCTACACTGCGTTTGTGTAATTGCTGAGTGATTGGAAATAACTGCAGGTCGTTCTTCCTTGTCTGCACGTGTGTTCATTTTTGTTTTAAGCTTAAGAAAAGCATGTTGACATCTTTCCTATCTCAAGGATAATATGTTTGTATTGCAATGATTTTTAGAAGTTCAGATAGGAGGCCTAATGGCACTATGTCCTGAGACAACTGACATTAGTAGAATTTCGGGTGTACAGTTTTATAAATGCTTACAATTTGATTTTATTCATCCAATCAATGTTACTAATTATGCTCCTAAGTTTCAGATAGCACTTAGCATGTTGATAGCATCCAATAATATCTGTTGCATAAATAAATAAAAATGAACACTGAAGAGCCAACAAAATAATGGAGGAAAAAAGGAAGGAAAGAAAAGAAAAATACATCTCTCTTGGTTGGGTTAGCCCACTTAGAACAACCACAGTTATCCTGGAAGAAGAAATGCCTCCATCAGATTATCTGTAAGCAAGTCTGTAGGGCATACTCTTGTTTAACGATTGATGTGGTTCGACCCATTGGAGACAGTGCTACACCTGGGCTGATGGTTCTAGGCTGTATGAGAACGTAGACTGAGCAAGTCAGTAAGCAGTTTTCCTCCATGATCTCTGCTTGAGCTGCTGCCCCCAGGTCCCTGCCCTAGCTTGACTCATTGATGGACTTATAAACTGTGAGGTGAAATAAACACTTTCCTCCCCGACTTGCTTTGGTCATGGTGTTTTATCATAGGAAAGAGAAAGCAAACAAGAATGACATCCAACATCTGTCATCTTGAAATTTGAGGACACTGGTTGTGAACATTTGGTAGGAAAAAAACCCAAAAACCTCTAGACACATAAATGGGTGTTGTATGGAAGCTAGAATGGGACATTCAGAATTCTGAAATGGAATTCCAGCTTAGAATTCTAAGTTCTCCATTTACAATATCATTGAAGAAAACTTGAAGTCCATTTAGTACACATAATTCCTCAAAATTTGTATTTGTACACTGGATGGGACAGTGAATAGTGAAATCCCAGCATGTGGCAGACTGAGAGGCAGGGGGATTACTATGAAGTCAAGGCCATTCTATAAAACATAGTGAGATCTTATCTCAACAAACAACAACACAAAATCTATACTGGTAATACACTTTTCCATGAGAAGTTATTTTCTGCCAAAATAATGAAGTGTCTGGAGAGATGGTTCGGCAGTTACAAACACTCACTGCTCCCGGAGGGTGCAACTCACACTGGGTTGTCCACAACTACCTATGATTGCAGTCCAGGGGACCCAAGGCCATCTCTGGTCTCCTAGAGCACCAGCATACAGCTGCACATAAATCACACATCCATAAATAACAGTAAAATCTTTCTCAAAGGAAGCGAACAACAACAACAACAAAAATCCCTGGTGTTGAGGGACAATGGTTCCAACATAAGAAAGAGCTAAAAAAACTTTCTGGAATAACGGTGAAAGGAATTCCTCAGACCGACTGCTGATGGCAGGTCTAGAAAGTCCAAGGATATGACAAAGTATGAAGCCCAAGAAGTTAAGTATCTCCATGAAGCAGAGAAAATGAGACAATAATGATAATTCCCTGATGATATGGATCAAGAATTATTATACCTGCTTTAATGTTCATAATGTAGCATTTCAAGAAAAAAAGTTATAAATACATGTCCAAGATAAACAAAAGTTACTTATACAGGGATATGGATCTTAACAAACAACTTATTTCAGATGTGAGCTATACATAATATTTTTCACAAAAGGAGGGGCAAAATGAAATGTGATTTAAATAAATATTGCCATGATTTTGTTGAGAGGAAGGAGAATAGATATGTTGAGCATTTGAAATCATGGTCTAGAGGTGCTCACCTTAGTAAGCCATAACAGGAAGTCATTGATATTGGTAACGCGCTATTCAGTGTTCAAGTTAAAAAAAAGAGCAAGGAAGAATTCTTATCACAATAAAATAAAAAGATTTTTTATAGTCTTTCTTCGCTCTGCTATAGTCAATAACACATGTAGTAAAGTTACCTGAAAGATCCTGCTAAATAAAAATAAAAGAAACACTGTCATCAAAGGGAAAATAACAAACATCCTCTTTATTTTTTGTGCTTTTGTCAATAGTTATGCTGCAATTTATATTTAGATTACGTATTTCTCTTTTTGGCTTCTAATACCCACGGTTTCGTTACAATTTAATAGTCAATTTTAAAGAGTACTTAATAGAAATCTTTCTAAGAATTAAGGAAGTTGATTGATGGTGTATGTGTGTGTGTGTGTGTGTGTGAGAGAGAGAGAGAGAGAGAGAGAGAGAGAGAGAGAGAGAGAGAGAGAGAGAGAGAGAGAGAGAGAGACAGCCTGCCAGGGCACAAGAAGGTTCTTTGTGCAAAGGAGCCATGAGCAAACAAAAGCAGTACTGAAGTGTGAGGACTACTTTCCAGGGCTCTGTCCTCATTCATTCCACTGAATTAGTGCAATAAAGTTGCTGTTGATTTCTCTATCACCAACATTTCCCTTTAATCCCATCTTTCACAACGCTTCCAAAGTTATCTCCTCCTAATCACACATCTGGTTTTCATTTCCCTGTCCAAAAGTCAAATAAAAAAATAATGATTACACTCCACTCTGTCCATTGTACCCTATTACTAAGTCCCAGACAACTCTTGATTGACTGTCTTTACCTGGCTGTGTGATAATGATAATGATAATGATAATGGGCTTACTTAACTAGCCCAACTACTCAGGGTTATTTCTTCTTAACCATCATCATAAATCTCTGTCCTAACTACAGGAGATTGTTTCCTCATCTTTAAACAGATGATCTTTTCCCAGGGCCATCCATTCCCATGCGATCATCTGGGACTAACGAGCTTTCCTTGTGCTTTCTTCAGCACTTCACCCACTTGCCCTGTCTAAAACACTTCTAGGCTGGATTGGCTACTGCAGTCACGTGGGTGTATTGTTACTTTCCTTCTGTGTTCCCACTGAGCAGTGTTCTGTCTTAGTTCACAACTGTGCACCTGTAACCATTTCTCCTAGTGCCTGTGCAGAGGACATACGTAAGCACTGCTCATTGATTTTTTAAGTGAAAAATATTGAATGTGACTAAAAAGTTCACATGCTGGTCCAAGTGTGATTCATGATGAGTCTGTCGATGATAGTGGCCACAATGTTCTAAGACTGTAGAAGTATTTCAAGAACCAGTAGTCATTTACTTAAGGTTTCAGACTACTTCTAATATTATTCCAAGTTGAAAAAAAATCAAAACAATTAGGAAATCAAACATTATAATTTCCTAGATATGTTAGTATAAGGAGCATGCGAAGTCCTGAGTGGATGTATATTGACACGGCCATGGCTATGTCAAAGACCACAATGCTTCAGCCCTATGGGTGTGGCAACGCCTTCCTCAGGCTGGGCTCAGGGAAATGACAGTCTTTCCTCCTGGTCTCAGTGTGAATGTTGATAGTGTGGGAAGAAAATGTCCACCCTAGTTGCTTTCTCCTCCAGGATTTTCACGGCCTGAAGACTGCTTCCCTGCAAAGATCACTCCTACCAAGATTAGCTTAACCTGTTTCCTTGATTCAGCTGTCTATAACCTTGGCTCCTTGATTAGTTGTATATGATAGCCCCTCCTTCTTGTTCAGCTATATGTAATCAACGGGCTTAGCTTCCCAGTGCCACACTTTCTCCATCAGAAAGCCCATTCTACCCCATTCCAGGTCTTCTTTATGTCTGGTCTTCACTTCTTCAATTCTCCAATCAGGTCAACGCCTGGGGTAGTACAAGGATTCGGCATATTAGAATGAAAAATTAAATACAGAACTGATATCCAAGACTTGGGATTGCAGGCACGGCTTCAGTCGGCAGAGTGCTTACCAAGCAAACCCTCAGACCTGAATTCTTATCCCCAGCACTCATAGAAAACTCTGAGCATGGCAATGCATGCCGGTAATCACATCACTGAGGGATTTTATGGAGATGGAGACAGGCGGATCCTTGGGGCTCACAGGCCAGCCAGTCTTGTTACATGAGTGAACTCCAGATTCAGTGAGAGATCCTGTCTCTAAAACTAAGTTGAAAAGCAATCACAAAAGACAAGCAACATTAACCTCTGGTACCCGCACACAGAGAGGCACAACCACAAATACATAAACACATGCTTATGACCCCACCTGCACACCCAAAATCCAGGAATGTAGATAGTCTCTCTTCTATTAGCAAGATAATCTATTGGTTCCTGTAAAGTACACAAAGTGAGAAGTCTTGAATGCTCTTCATTATTCTCACTCTACCTCTCTTAACTCTCCATACAGCATAGGAGCAAGAGTTGTCTCCTCCATTCATTCTCATTGTCCTCCACAACTCATCTTTGGATTAAATGAGGCCATCTTCACATTTACCTGTGAGTCATTGGGAAAGCTCACTTGGCCTTCTCTGGCCACCAGCATCAATAAGTGAGAGTGTTTCTCAACAGGATTACCCAGCACTCACCATGTCCCTTGTGCTCAGAATAGACATGGCTAATTCATTCAATGCTGCTATTTCCTAGGCCTCTGTCTGAAAATCAAAAACGCTTATGGCAGGGTAAGGGAGGATTTGTCTTGCATTCATTTTAAAAAAAAAATCTAAAAACTGAAGGAAGCAAAGCCAGCTCTGACAGGCCAGTGTTGAAAGGAGAAATTAAATGTGTGATGAGTGTAAAAGAATAGGAGCTTCCAGTGTGCATGCAACTCAGCATTTCCTGAATGCTTTCCATCACGCTGCTAAGTATGAACAATTGGAACAGCACTTCATGAGTACCAGATTGTGAACTATTTGTGATTTAATAGCATTTGGATTGCATAAATTAAGCAATAAGAAACAAATACATAATACCCATGCAAATTATTTATCAGTAGTCATTTTAAATATTTCTGTGACCGTAAGTATCTATGTTGTATACTATCTGCTGATGCCTATTTTAATTCATCAAAAGTATGTTTAAATCAATGTGTAAGTGACAGAATCAGAACAAAAGGGAAAGGGCAAGAGAATAAACTGAATAAATTCCAAATATGACTTCTAAAGGCAGACAATATAAAAGCTATAATCTTAGTGTAAGCCTCCTGTTCTTTAAACACAGTGATTATGAGGCAGCTGCTGGGAACACGGCCTTGCTATTGGGTAACCTTAATTGCCCTGGAATATTTCCTGACACTCCCCCAAATATGCCCCATTGCTAATAATTCATTCACATTTCAACACCATTATTAGCTACTAATTCAACCAATCAAGATAAAGACAACGAATGGATGACCTTGAGCAATTATTCACTCGGGTGAATGGGATTTATTTTGTGCTTTTCAAAGACGTAACCACTTTTCTGCTATTGTGAATAGCACTCCAAAAAATCAGGCAAATGCAGACAAGAGAGAGAGGGGGGAAAAACTGTGGCATAAATCTAAGGTTCCTTTTCTGATATTCTTAAAAGAATAGTGATAAAACCTACCCAGGCATTATAATTTCTAAAGGGAAAAAATCAGAGTCTTAAACTCAGGCAAAATAACCCCACATTTTCTTTGTAATTAACAGAGACAATTCAGTTATGGCTAGTCAATATACATTCAAACCCTTATTTCTTTTTTCTTTCAACCTGTGGGAACATTTAAGAATCACACAAATTCAGAGTCAGAGAAAACATTCACTTCTCACCGCAAAATGGGGAGTTTAACGGCCCCTCGGGGGGGCTTTCTTTTGCAAAATATTTTAAACAAGATCTGCCAGGTTAACACTCCCTCCCCCCTCACCGCCTCCTTGTTTCTCAAGAAATGTGAATTTTTTTACGTAATTTTGTACTTTGGGCCTTTCCTAACATGGACTGCATTAAGAGGAACCCCATAAATAGATGCTTACATCTGTTAGTGCGAAGGAAAGCAGACACCTCCAATTGATCTGTTTGCCAAAGAGGGGGAGTAGGAAAAGTCCAAGCGAACACTAAGGCAAAGGAAGTCCTAAATGACACGGGCCAGCCCACACTGTCACTGTGCACCCTGTCTCTTGGATGTGTGGTGGAGTGTAATCTGGTTTGGTGTGATCCCGTGACAAATGTCAGGAGAAAATTGTGGAAAAAATGGATTCAGCTGCACCATTCCTGATGGGAAAACTTGAGCATTTTTTTCCCACTGTATGGAAAATCCTAGCAAAGAAAGAGAAAATGTACTCTAAGTTAATGTAAAATCTAAAACAGAAAAAGCAAATTTGAATTCCTTTGAGAATAAACTTTATAAAGCATGCGTCCTGTGGCAGAAAAGAGTACAACATGCTTCTATGCAGTATTACTCCCATACATTGAGGTCGTAAAGTTAGCTCTCCCAGGTCATTATCCTTTTTAATTTTTTTCCCTTTATGAAATGATTATAGTTAAATTATGAATGCTTTGCTTTCTCCAGTGTTACAGAAATAGTGGGACGACAATTATTTCCAGTGTGTCGAATCCCTCTTCCACTCCTGGATGAGTTTGCCAAGGCAGTTCAACAGGAGAGCTTCAGGCAACAAAACATGAGTTAGGTAAACCTCTCCTTTCCTATGCCCTCCCCCAATAATAAGAAAATGAATAGAGTTTGTACTCCCACATCTTATACCCTTTTTTGTTTGCTTGCAAGCCTTAGTTCCTGTAAGAGAAGCACTGTGCCCCACGGGGGAGGTTGTTAAAATACATATTGTATTTTAGAGGAGAGAAAGTTAGGAAAAACTTCCTGTGACTGAAACAATACTAAAGAAGTCCTACCTATCTTTAAAGGATAAAGTTACAGAAAGACTAGAAGGCAGAACATAAGGGTGTGAGGGAGAATCTGAGAAACACTCACCCAACAAACTTAGATCAGATGTACTCCAAATAAACAGTGAAAAGCAAAAAAATAATAAATGTAATGGTTCCAAATCAACCCTCACAGAGCTCAGGATGATCATATAGCAGTAGGGAACCCCTTAAGTACCGGGGTGGCTCTAGGGTCATTCTCTGAAATGTAGAGTGGAAAGACAATGGTTGACTCTGTGCCTGTGTGTACTCAAGCAATCTGGGAATGTCTTTCCATGCTTGCCCTCCCTCTGGCCTCATTTCTCTTTGGCATTTTCATTCCCTGGCAGGTGGGATCTCCCACTACTGATTGTCTTTGAATTCTGTAGTAGGAGTGAATTTCAGACCCAAATTGTATATTATAACTTTAGAACGCACTAAATCTTCTACCCAAACAACATACGCTTGTTGGTTATTGGATGTCCATTTGCTTTTAGCAAAAATTATTGCTCCATCAATAGAGATTCGGAACGGATAAATGGCTTCCAAATATCCAGCTCCTGCAAAATTGCATTCTGATGAGAGAAAGTAAATTAATAGGACTCATGTTGATTAAATATCTTTGAAAATACACTAAAAGAATAACTGGCAAGGCTGAGCAAGGGCTTTGTAGAAACTAGCTTTGAGTCACATCCTAAGCATCATTCTACAAGCTGTATAATGCCCTGGGCTTGTTTAAATTAGTACATTGTTAAGCTCCACAGTTGACTTTCACTTTAAGGTATTTCCAAGTGCATTTATACAGAATGTCCTATCACATGATCTTATTAAAAGAAATAACTCCACTGCCATTCTACTCTTATTTATTTAATAAAAATATTAATATTCAAATAAAGGTCAGTTCTAGGTGTGAATATGCCAACTTCAAATAGCACGTGTATGAAGCACTTAATATTCTCAATATTATTTATGCTGTAAGAATCAAAGAAGTTTCTGGACTAAATTATTCAGAATACAGCCATTGTTTGTCAATCATATCAAGTTCAGTTCGCAGATTTTAACTGGCTACTATTTTAGGAAATACATTCATCGATTTTCTATTAGCCCATATCCTGTTTTCTGGAAAATAATATGGCACAAACTACTAGATAAATTCTTTTCTTAAGTAATAGTTCTGCAGTGTTGTGCAATTAGCCAGCTGGATGGATAAATAAGACTGGTTGCATTCCTTCCAGGACAGTCTCTGGAAAGGTACTTGACATTGTTGTATTTTAATTATTATTATTATTGTTATTTCAATCTTCAAATTTATAAATAAAATCTTCAGTCAAAGTTGCAAAGGTGAGATTACATCTGCTTACCTGTAATTTTTAATTTTATTTTGAATATTATTACTATGTGGGGGGGGCTGGGTTTGTGTGTAAAATTACTCATGGAATACGGAAGAGGGTGTAGGGTGTCCTGGAAATAAAATTGACATGAGTGCTGGAAACCCAACTTGGTCTTCTGGAAGAGCAGCCAGAGCCCTTAACTCCTGAACCATCTCTCCAGCCATCCCCGCAACTAACTTGTAATTTTGGTATTTCCTTTTCAGAAACTCCCGAAATTGTCAGCAAAAGTTTAGGTTCTAGCATAAGCTGCATAGTTAGGGTCTTCCCACATTTTGTTTCAGATGTCATGTCAACCTTAATTTGGTTGGACACTTTCTGTTCTTTTCTGAAAAACAATCCACCCACAAACTTTATGGTTGTAGGTTGTGTACATCTGAGAAAATTAGACAGACTTAAGAGATATGCTATATAATATGATGCTCATAATTTAGCTGTACACAATTCTCTCTATTGCCATTTTAAAATGTGAAGTAAGAGTAAAATATAGTACAACGAGTAAGGAGATGAGTGAACTGAAGAACTCCAAAGAAAACATGGCTTCCAGTATAATTGCCATTTAACATGAAGGAGCCCATTTTCACTGAACAGTCCCCACGTTTGACCCACCTTTACAACACACAATACAAAGAAAGGTTTGAGTAGCTGTCTTATGGAATATTTATTTTGAAATGAAAGCCTGGATCCATTTGTTAATTCCATTCTTTGAGTTGGTCACCTGGAAGTACTTAGCTAGCTGTTGTCACCGCGTTCCTTCAGCCCTGCTGTCTTTTGATCTCAAGATTTAGACTACATCCTGTGGATGATAGGATGTGCTGGATGCTACTACCTCATCTAGTTCACTCTCATGTGATCTGTGAAGAACAGAAGACACCAGAGTCTTGCTTCTGACTTTGAGATCCAATTTTGCCAGATATTAAACGAGAAAAGTGAGAAAATGTCAGCTCTCCCACATTTTATGCCTACCAATACCATAAAGTATTATCAATTATTATCTAAAAATCCTATACTAGATAAAATTGGTTTTGAAGCCTAGTGGCTAGAGAGAGGGCTTAGTAGTTAACAGCACTTGCTGCTCAATCATTAGAACTAAAGTTCAGCTCCTAGCAACTACATAGGGCACCTCAAAAATGCCATATCTCCAGCTCCAAAGGATACAACACTGTCTTTTGGCCTCCTACACACACAAACACACACAAAATAAACAAACAAATAAATAAATGAATAAATAAATAAAATAAATCCTTTTTAAAAAGATAAAAAACCTCGAAACCAATGTTAAATCTATAATTGCCTCTGTGAGAGAAGATAAGGCCAGTCATTGTGATAGAATTATACGGATGAGGCATAAGAGCTCTCTGGTTCAGGTCCATGCATAAACAGAGGTATGATTCTCATTGTGGCTGAGAGAGTTGGGGGCAGGAACTAAGTGAGTAGTTAAGTTTTATCTGGAGCTAGAAGAGAAGTTAGTTAAGCATTGCTATGAACATGACACACCCTGAATAGAGGATGCTAAGCTGTAGCTTCTAGAACAAATGAAAACTGTAAATACTTGGACTTCATCTAATTTAATGGAATGTTAATGAGAACACATTTCATAAGCCATTACACATGCATAAATAATATGTAATTTATAAAAATATGTTCCTGGATAGTAAGGTAAGGCATGGCTATCCACAACTATTAGAATTTTGAAAACAGCAAAAGAAAACAAAAGAAACAAACAAACAAAAAACAAGACACAATGTGGTAATATATAGTTTACTTATTTCTCTAAAGTTACTATGGTTTCACTGTTTTAGATGCTGTGCCTATTTCTATGTAACATAATAAGTAGCTTAGGGTAGGTAGATGCACATACTGAACACCATGTTCATTAGTAGATATACCAAATGTTAGTGTCTGCTCTTGGGAAGCTCAGGATATGTTTAGCAGAGACAGATCTCAAGCATGCATACATTTACACTAGAACTTAATGAGTACTGTAATGTGTTTATATTCAACGTGCTGTAGAAACACATTTGCTGACTGGGCAAGATAGAGAGTCATTTTAAAAGTATACTAAGAACATCATTGGTCTGGGCGTTGAGGAATGGAGAGTCTTCTATGTGCTATAGAATCATAAAAGACTAGCAATTTTAGTTAGAATTCTTCATTTAAACATAAAGAAAATGAGATTTGGAGCTATTAAGTAATTTGCTAGAAGCTACCAAAATAAATGGCCAAATGAATAAGACTAAGGCACCCCATTCTCATGCCAATGGCTTGGCACCTAGTCCTCAGCCTGTGTACAGTCCAGATTGGTTAATATAAATCCAATTTAGCTCAATAATATAAGCCCACTACTGAAGATGCAATACTTAAATTTCTATTTAAAGGAGGCAATGATTCCAGCAAAACCAAATAGATAATGCTTCAAGTTATTTCCAATTATTTACTTCAACTCCTATGGAAAAATTATCATGACCTCTGTACTATTTAGTTTGACATAAGCTGTATAATATAATACTAAATCATTTTATTGCCATGCCAGCCGTTCTTAAATGACAAATGCTGTTCATTATTTGGTATACTCTTGGAAACCCATAGCCATCTGAAAACTACTTGCTAGGATCTAGCATCTTTTAATTGGGCCCTTTGCCATTGTGACAGATGGCCAGAAATGTATAAGCAGCCAGAATGCCATGTATGTGCACTGCTCATGAACGATTTGAGGGTAATTCTCAGCAGCTCACCAACACAGCTTTCCATGCTTATTTACCTGATCATGATTAAAGGACTTAGCAAGGCAAAAGTGGTTCCACGTTAGATGACTAGGTATACTTCATGCACAAGACCCTCTGCAGTCTTCTGGTTCTTTTGATGGGATGTCCACACTCATTTACAGAAGAATTTACTTGTAATCCACTGTCTACTCTTGGCATCTGCTTTCACTGGCATGTGCCTTAATCCTAGAATAGCCAGACAACAAATATGTCCCACAATATGAAACATTGCCTTATTCTGCTCATGAGCTAAACTTTCAAATAATTTAGATTTGATAATTTTTTTTTATAAAAAGTAGGCTTCTTGAAAATCTGAATATGTAAAGGGTAGGATCCAACTAATTACATTATCCACCAAATTGATACTTAAGGTTTTAAAAGAAAAAGAAAAGATGCTGAAGAGAAGGCTCAGTGGCTAAGACCTCTGGCTTAAGAAGATCTGGGTTTGATTCCCACCACCCATCTGACTGCCTATAAGCATCTGTAACTCTAGTTACAGAACTTTGACTACCTTTTCTGGCTTTCATGGGCACCAGGCAGGCATGTGGCACACACACATATATGTAGGCAAAACACTCAAACATATTAAATAAATAAATGCATATTTTAAAAAAAGATACTGGGGTTGTTTTTCTTCAGAATATTTTGGACGTGTAAAGTAAGTAAAATTGTCACATGATGATCAACGGCAATTAGTGACTGTCCACTTATGAACCTGCATAACAGCATAAATAGAATCATTCGGGGGTCATTCTGGCTAAAGCTATGACTACGCTATATACCACCTGCACATACATACTCTACTCACATAATATGTGTATGATCATGTGTGTGCAGGTTCATGTGTGTACAAGTTCACATCTGTGCAGGTACATCTGGAGGCCAGAGGACTACGTTGGTGTTATTCCTCATAAGCTTTGTTCTTTGTTTTCACATTTGTGTGTTTCTCTGTATGTGACAGTCTCTCACTGGCCTGGAGCTCATTGATTAGCCTGGGTTTACTGACTACAAGCCTTGGGGATCCAGTCTCTGCCTCTCCAGTGTTACAAGCATACCATCATGTCCAACTTTTAAACATGGATTCTGGGGATTTAACTCATGTCATCTTCATGGTGAGACAAGCACTTTACTGATCAAGCCATCTTCTAGTCCTGTTTAAAGAAGCCAGTGATCAACATCAAACTTATTCTCTCTTCATTATAACTAATATGAAGACAACTATTATTTTGTTAATGAAATGCTAATATGGTTTCAGTGTCAAGTGGTATCTTTTAAAGCATATAAATTATATAACACATACTAATAGTACTTCAGTGCATAAGGAAATGTGATTTGTAAGACCAAATTGTCCCATTTTACTATTTTTCTTTTATTTTCCATTGAACTCAATCTTTTTTTTATCAATCATCAAATTTAAAAGCACTTAACGTTTCATCATTCAATCTGATAGCAAATGCAATGAGGTATCTATTATTTATCTTTAATTTGTGCATATTATGATTAAATATTACCCTTACTATCAATATTTGAAATATTAAAGAGTCACTAGGAAAATATTTACTGTTATTTTCTTATTTTTCTTTGTATTAAATAAGAAGCACAAGATACAGTTTTATAATGTGTAATACAGATATTGTGGTGGTGTACAGTGACAAAAATCAGTAAAACTTCCTGAAAAATGACCATACACCTTTGAAAATGACCCTATTAACTGACCTTTCTCTTGGAGGAAATGGAGTACGAAAGATGACTGGCAGGGCTATTTCCTTGTCTTCTTCCAAATGCAAGGGCAATAATAACAACCATCAGTTCCTCAATTTTTGAAAAGAATGCTAAAGACCCAGTTCAAAAATCACTTTGCACAGGATGATCTGATACATTTTGTGAGAGTATAAATTACATTTACTAATCTTTCTTCCCACCTACCTGCCCTTCAAACGGAGACACTTTTTGATTGGTTGTTTGATATGGGCAATTCAAATGCAAATGCAGGTTTGCCTTTGCACTTGAACTCCAAATGACCCACTTCAGAGCTCTTAATAAATGGTCATAATGTAAATTCTTTAGAGCCAAACAAAGCAACGCACAGACGATCGACATTTTACAGGACTTACATCCTTCTAAGCATATAAAAGCTCACTGTTAGTGGGATAAGGGATTAGAGGATGACAGTTTACTTTCCCCAAGGTTTTACCTTTGGCTCAGTAGTGGGCAAGCAGAAAGGAAAACTGTCATGAAGCCATTCTTACATTTGTTTATCCAGCCTGCTTTCCTCACCCCACCCCACCCCCATACGCACTGTGTGTCATAACACTGTGTAATCAACTGAATGAATGTCAAAAACTGACAAGACAACACTGAGTTAGTGCTTTCTCACAAAAGATATGCACAGAGTGTGGATATTAGCATGCCTATTCATGTTACTTATTACACGCGCTAATTTATAAATATACATTCTCTATATTTACAAAATTCTACTCCAGGATACAAATGTATTAATATTAACACTGTTTTAACAGTATTGATAAAGTTATAAATAAATATAATAAAGGTAGTGATGGAGAGCTGAGACAGTCGTTAAGAGCACTGGCTGTTCATTCAGAGGACCCGGCTTAGATTTCCAGTACCCACGTGGTGGATCACAACCATCTGTAACTCCAAACCCAGAGGATCTTATATCCTCTTCTGGCCAAGAATGCATATGATACACAGACATACATGTAGACAACACATCTATACACATAAAATAAATAAGTAAAGATATCTATCTATCAAGATATAGAGATAGATAGACAGAGATAGATAGATAGATAGATAGATAGATAGATAGATAGATAGATAGATAGATAGATAGATGAAATAAGGAAGTTTATAAGATTTTCCATAATAAATTTTGAGACAAGTTTGATGATTTATATTTATGGAAATGTAATATTTCATCTCATGTACACAGTGTAAACCAAACAAGTTACAGCAATGAGCATTTCTATTTTGCTGTAATGTCTTTATGTTTGGTCATTTGAGCTCCTTTCCTCTGGTTCTTCATAAATTGTTTGTGAGCCATAGTCACTCCACGGCAACATGGAACACTACAGCCCTTCTATCTGTGTTTTGGGACCTGTCATTTCTCCATTTTTCTTTTCCAGTCTTTTCAACTCTCTCTCTCAATCACTACAACATTCATATTGACTGTGTTTGCAGTTTCAACATATGAGGAAGAATATATGATACTTGTACTTTTGAGTTTGGCCTATTTCAATTAACACAATGTCCTCTTGTTCCAACTCTTTTCTTGCAAAGGACAGGATAGCATTCTTCTTTATATTTGACCAATGTTCCATAATGTATATATATAGAATATTTTCTTTAACATTCATCTGTTTATAGATACTTTGGTTGATTCAGTATGCAAGACATTATGAATAATGCCTTGACAAGTATTTCCTTTCAATATATTCCCTGAAGAGTGATAGATAGATGCTGGTTTATATCACATCTTGCGCTAGTTTAATTTTTGTTACTGTTATAAAACGTCTAGACAGAAAACACCTTAGAGGATAGGGGTTTATTTTTGGTCATGGTTCTAGGTTACAGTACATCACAGTGGGGAAGTGGAGGTGCAGGAATATAAAACAGCTAGTTACATCACATTCACAGTCAAGAGCAGAAGCAAATTAATGCAAGCATGCCTATTACTTAGCTCATTTTCTCTAATGTAGTCTAAAACCGAAGCCTGGGGAACAGTGTTGCCCACAGTGGTCTGTGTCTTCCCACAACAATCAGTGTAATCAAGACCATCCCCCACAGACATGCCCACAGGCCATGCAGATCTAGAAAGTCTTTATTGAGACTCTCATCCAATGTGATTCTAGATTGTGTCAAAGTGACAAATCCGTGCACCAGGTAGATCTATTTTTAACTATTTGGAGAACTGCCATATTGTTCTTCATATAGGATGTACTACCTTCCATTTCCATCAACAGTGCCTTAGAGCTTCCATTCCCTTCACATACTTGCTAACATTTTTTTTCTGTCTTTTTGACGGTGGTTATTCTAAAGGGTGAGACAATACTGTATAGACGTTTAGGTTTTAGTTTACTTGGTAGCTATTGATACTGAACATGTTCCATATATTTGGTTGCTTGTATTTCTTATTTTGAGAAATGCCTATTGATACCATTTTCCCACTTTCGTATTTATTGTTGTTAGTTTCTTAAGTTACCTGCATAGTCTAGACATTGATTCTATTCGTTGGGGTTGGTTAAAGGATCAGAACTGGCAGAATGAATGTGTGTTTCCAAGTATATTTATTAGACTGCCTTAGAGGACTTCATCTGGGTTTACCAACAATGGCCCTCAGGCTACTGGTGAGGCTGAGAACCCAGTAGCTGGCTCAGTCCAAAATAGAGGATGCCCAAATAATCCTAATCTGGTTCCAAAGGCCTGGAAGATTCCTAGAGAATCAGGCCTCCTGTCCATATGGGAAGGCCAAGGAAAATCTGGCCAAAGGTTGACAGCAGCTACAATAATGAAGTAGACATATTGACCAGCAAGAAGTGAAGGCAGACAAGCATTGTTGCTTTTTTTTCCCCTCAGAGCACCTTATATGGGGGTGGGGGCAGAATGTCCCACATATGTGGGGAAGGATCTTCCCCTGTCAGTTAACCCCTCCTGAAAATGTCTTTACCCATCTTCCAGGAGGCGTGTCTCCTAGCTGATTCTAAGATGACGGTTAAGATTAACCATCATATTAATCTTTTGTCAAGTGAACAGTGTTGAAATACGCTCTTTCGTTCTTAACTCTTTTGACTATTATATTTACAGTGCAGAAGCTTCTTAATGATGTAATCCCTTCTGTCTAATTTTACATTTCATACTTGGTGTGTGCTTTGGGGATATTATCAAAAATATCATTATCTATAGCAATGTCCTCAAAGGTTTGTCCCATCTTTAATCTAGTTTTAGAGTTTGTGTCTAGGTCTTAGATCCACTTTTAGTTATGTTTGTCTGCCTTGAAAGCTCAAATTCAAATTTACTTTTCTGAACCAGCATTTCCATTCTACTTATTGCCCCGTTCTGTGCCAATTCCTGAAAAACCTGCCTTTGCTGGGATGTGTGGGTATATCAGGAATATATCAGGAAAGATATGTGGAGTTTTTGAATCTCTACTCTGTGCTAGTAAGTATCATTTTTTTTTTACACAAGTGCCATGCTGTTTTCATAACTACAGCTGTATAATGAATCTTGAAATCAGAATTATAATACCTATTTTGTGATGGGATTTTTGTTGTTTGTTTCTGTGGGGGTCATTTGATTTCTCACTACTAATTTCTGGTGTGGTTTGTCACTAACACCTTATGCTTAATTACTAGGTCCTTTATCTAAAACCAATTTTTGCTTATTGGCATTTATTGGTTAAATTTCCCTCTTGATTTTATGTATTCCATGAAATACAGCATATTATTTTTCCGTATTCAAATGTTGTAAGAACCATCTCAATTTGTATCTGTATTTCTTCAATACAAGTGTGTGGGATTACATTTGCATGTATTTGTATAATTTCCAGAGTTTCATTTTTATTATTGTTGTTATTAATTTCTAGTTGTATTCCATTATGATGAGGAAAGATATAGGATGCCATTTTTATTCCTGGGCATATTGAAACTTGTAGCCTAGAATATTTTTAGAATATTCCGTCTTCAGATGAATGGCTGTGTGGTCTGCCTCATTTTCTTTGTTCGTAACGTTCTGTTAGGTGAAAGGTTCTGTAAAAATACTAGTTAGATCAATTTCTTCTCCTTAAAACTTTTAAACTTAATTTATTTTTTTGTATATGGATGTTTAGCCTACATGTATATCTATGTACTCTATGTGTGGAGTGCCTGAGGTGGCAGAAGAGGAAATCAGGTCTCCTAGAACTACAGACTGTCTTAGTCAGTGTTCTAACTCTGTGAAGAGACCATGACCAAAGCAACTCTTATAAAGAAAGCATCTAAGTGGGGCTTGCTTGCAGTTTCAGAGGCTTAGTTCATTACCACTGTGGCAGGGGCCGTGGTGGCAGGCAGGTGTAGTGCTGGAGAGTAGCTGGAATTTCTACATCCCAGCCTGAAGGCAGGAGCGAGAGAAAGAGAGAGAGAGAGAGAGAGAGAGAGAGAGAGAGAGAGAGAGAGAGAGAGAGAGAGGAGAGAGAGAGATTGAGAGTGCCTGGGCCTGCCTTAGGCTTTTGAAAACTTAAAGACACACTTCCTCCGACAAGACCACACCCACTCCAACAAGGCTATAACTCCAAATCCTCCTAATCCTTTCAAACAGTTCCTTCCTGGTGCCTAAGCATTAAAATATATGAACCTATGGAGGGTATTCTTTTGCAAACCACCACAAGACAGTTGTGAGCCACTCCATGGGTGCTCAGAACTGAACCCAGATATTCTATAAAACCACTGAGTCATATACCCTCTTGAGTAGCTTAACTCTCATGTTGATTTTATAAATCTTTTTCGGTTTTTTTGGTCTAAATTATCTATATCTTGATGAGAGTAGAAAGTTCTATACATTACTGCATTGCAGGCTCCCTCTTCTCATCGTTTCATAATATCATGTGCTCTAATAGTAAGTGCATACAGACATATAATCATTATATCTTCTTGATGAATGGATTCCTGGAAGATCACATGCTTACCCTTCTTGTATGTCTTTAGAGCTTCCCTTGAAGTAAATTTTCTCTGCTGAAGTATAGTTAGTCTTGCTCAATTTTGATTTCTATTTTCACAGAATATCTGTTCCCATGTTTTCATCTTTAGTCTTTATGTGTAGCTAGTGGGGAAATGAGTTTCTTAAAGGAGTTAAGTAGTTGAATCTTCTTTTTAAATATCAGCTCACTTAATCTGTACCTTTTCTTTGACATTCAGAATTATTATTGATAAGTCAAGACTTGCTCGTGTAATTTTCTTCTATTTGATTTGAATACACTTACTTCTTTTCTTCTCATGTCGTACATCTTTGCAGTTTGATAGTTTAATATATTGATGAGGGTTACTCCTTTTCTGTCTCCTCTTGTGTCTTTTCTTCTAGTGGGATTATAATGCCTCATGCTTTCAAGACAATGGTTTTTAACCATTCAAGACAAGACTCATGCTTTTAACTTTTGCCGTAGCACTTCCTCCTTTTGCAGAGTAGATCTTGTAATGAATTTCTTCCTGTTTTGTTTATTTTGGGAAGTTCCACTTATTTATGAAGAAAACCTTACAGGGTATAGTAGTCTTGATTGTCAGCTGGATTCTTTATTCCAAATTTGGAATATTTAATGCCATTGTCTTCTGGTTTCCAGTTTTTGCTGAGAAATTTACTGCTAGGTGGATGGATTTCCTCTTAAATAAGACTTGGAACTTTAATCATGCTGTTTTTAGCATTCTTTCTTTGTCTTATTTTTTGTCAGTTTTATTTCAATGTACAATCATGAGAATCTTTTGTGGTCATGTCTACTTAGGGGACCTGTGGGCTTCCTGGACTTATATTTGTATTTCTTCCAAGATTGGAGAAATTTTCAGTTATTATTTTATTGCATAAATTTTCTATGTTTATTGCCTTCTCTTTACCTTTGTCACTCCTAAATTATAATATTTATTCATTTATGGATATCCCATAAATAACTGTTCCTTCCCTTTTTCTTTCTTCCTTTCTTTCTCTCTCTTTTCTTTCTTTCTTTCTCTCTTTCTTTCATTCTTTCTTTCAGTCTGAGATACTTTTAAAATTTTTGTATTTAGTTTCTTGTATTTTTTCTTTTGCTTGTTCCAATCTCTTGTTAAAGTTTCCAATTACATTATTTAACTGAGTTCTTAACCTCAAAGATTTATATGATGTTTTCATAATAGCTCTCTCTTTGCTAAATTTCTCACTAATATCATGAACTGCTTCCTGGACTTTGTTGAGTTGTCCTTCTGAATTCCCTTGAGTCTCACTGAGTTATCGTATAATCACTTTTAAAGCCCTTATCAGGCATAACACCAATACTGTTACTGTAGTGTGTATGTGTTATTTGGGGATTATTATACTGTCTTCTTTTTCCATACTCTTTGTGTCCCAACTTTATGATTTGTATATCTGGTGGGCCATTTGTCTTTATTAAATCTTTAAGGTTCATTTTGGGGAGCTGGAGAGATTGCTCAGTGATTAAGAGCACTTGCTGCCCTTACAGAAGACACAGATTTGGTTCTTAGCACCCACATGACAACTCAAAACCACTTGTAATGCCTGCTCCAGGGAATGGGAAACAATCTTACAACCTCTGCAGGCTTGATGCAGACATGTAATATACTTACATCTATGTAGGCATTCACCTATACTCATAAAATAAAAGTAAATACGCCTACATTTTGTAGAAAGACTCTGTCTTCTAAAGATGACTTTAGTGTTTTGATTTGGTAAACTACATTGAATTTTCTTTGATTCCAGTTGTCTACTTAATAGTCACATCCATGCCATTGGGTTCAAAACACCTAAGAGAAAAAAAGGGAGAAGTAATGTATTTTGGTTCAAGGATTTAGGAGATTTTAGTACAATATGGTAGGGAAGGCAAGATGTATCAACTCAGTCATTGATGACAGAAATGTGTGACAGAGTCAGCAAGCCACATCATGCTAGAGCCAGAAGCAGAGTACGGAGCGGGAAGTAGGGACAGGAATTTAAACCTTCAAAGGCCCAACCCTCGTAACTTGCATTTGTCATCCAAGCCCCATTCCAAAAGGTTCTGCGCTCTACCAAATTATTTCCAACAGATAGACAACCAGTCAAGACATGAGACCATGAGGTACATTCCAGGTTCAATGGGCAATAGGCATTTCAATGTGTGTTAGTGGAACATGTTCAGCTGTCATTGATGGCTCTGTGGTCTGTAGCATGGGGAAACATGGTCAGAAAGCCCTCTGCCTCCAGAGCCAAGTGAGAAAAGGGATATAATGGGCCACAGAATGTCATACATTAAATGGTGACAAGCTTATTGTGTGGTCATGTAGTGACAGCACTCGTGACACCAAGCACATGGGACAATGTGGATAGTTCTTCAGCAATACTGGTGAACAAGGGTATGACCCATATGTGTTTGGTTGAGTAAGGTTGATTACACAGAGTCAATCAATGTTGTGAAGTTTAAAATGTGTGCCAGTGTGTTGTTCAAGTTAGGACAGCAGGTTGTCTTTGCCCATAGATCCACATGCTATAACAGTCTGTGCTCTGAAGACTGGGATATGGTAAGAAAATGCATGCTCTTTCTCCAAAACAAATGAAAGATGTGGAATCCAGGCAGGTCCTCTCATGAACTACAAGCCTATGAAGATTGTGGATGTCTCTTATCATTAGGGTTGTTGATATACACAGCAGTGAACTCTGCTAGGACTAACCTGTTCATGCTTTTCCCTGCAATAATCAAGTATAGAGTTGTCTGTTTTTCTCTCTTTCCTGCTATCCCAGGTCTACATGAATGAAAGTCCCCTCCTCTTCCTTACTACATTATAGTGCCCCTGACTTAGAAACATGGGTATTTACCTGTTGTTCAGCTCCTCCTTCATGAAGGATCAGGTGACTGTGGGCACCTCTATTCAGCAACTTGCCAGTCCTTGGGGAACTTCAAGGCCAGGATCTCCAAGGGCCAAAGTTTTTAACAGTATAAAGAATAATATTACTACAAAACCTACACGCAAAGTTACCATCTGTGAGACATTATACCAGAGTAATAAAAGAAAATGAACTGTTAAATGCTGGCCATTTAAAAAAAAAGTATTCCATTGTAGTTTGAAATACAATCACTAGCATTGTAAAAACATCATTCTTCATACACATTTTATTCATAAGAAAAAAAAGCTGAGCTTCAAATAAAATTATCTTTCTTAACTGGTAGACAATTTTTTTCTCTTGATTTCCCAGTGAAAGAAAATATGAGTTTGATAAGCTTCATATTTAGCAGATGTTATTATTAATATTGATATCAGTTAAAATATGATCCAAGGCAACTTAAAGAGGAGAGAATATATTGTATCTTATAGTCCTAGCGGGATAAGAGCCCATCATGGCTAGAAGCATGCATGGCAGAGAGAGGAAGAAATGTCAACTGGAGCAGGGACCTGAGAGTTCACATCCTCAAAGGTAAGTGTGACACATAGAGACAGAACTTGAAGTGGTGTGAGCTTTTTAATCCCAAAGCTCACCCCCAGTGATACACTTCCTACAGAAGAGCTGCGCCACTTGCACCTCCAAAAATAGCTCCACCAAATGGGAACCAAGTGATCAATTGTTCAAATACACAAGCCTACGAGTAACATGTCTTACTCAAACCACCTCAACATCCAAACCTTTCATTTATTTAAACTACTCATATTACATCCACAATTTAGGCTTTCCTATACATTTAAAGAAACATACTGGTAAGTTCTCTCTGAGTTTTACACATTAATTTGACTAAAACCGAAATACAGACAAAGGATAGACAGTGAAAATCCTAAAAGTAAAACCATTCTTGTTCCCCAATGTCATTAATGGGTCTTTATTCTGTAGATACCTATGCTTTATAATTAATCTTGCAGATCTGACATGCTTGTCCCTGAAAGAAAAGAGCAGACATGTTTTAAATGAATGAACAATTAACTTCTAAGACTTATAGCAGCCAGATGGTGATGGCGCACACCTTTAATCCCAGCACTCGGGAGGCAGAGCCAGGTGGATCTCCGTGAGTTCGAGGCCAGCCTGGACTACCAAGTGAGTTCCAGGAAAGGCGCAAAGCTACACAGAGAAACCCTGTCTCAAAAAACCAAAAAATAAAAAATAAAATAAAATAAAGAAAAGAAAAAAACAGACTTATAACAATGAAAATGCTAGTATGTTGATTGAATGTCCTATCCTGTCCCCATGAAGTGAAGGGATGAGACACTTTTCCTGTTACATTTGTCTTATCTGATAATTGAAAGTATCACAATGAAAGGACCATCTCACTTAGGTTAAGCATGTCCTATATGTAACTGGATATATCATGTATAGTCTTGTGTCAACCCGGAGAGTGCACATGTCATAGAACAGCAGTTCCTGTTGACCAGATGAAACTCACAGTTATGCTAAGGTACCACTAACCTTAAAAGGAGCATCTCACTGCTGTTGACTAAGGTCACACATTGTCCTTGAGGTTTAGACTGAATTTTTTTTTCATTCTCATCTATTCTTTGCTTTTAATTGAGTTTTCACAGAATACTCATACCCCATCTCAACTTTTTTTTCCCTGCTTAACATGCCACATGGGACTACTTGTATCTGTTTATGAGGGTTGGATGAATCTTTGCATTGCTTCTGCTTTCTTCAGGCCTTTAGCAAAATATGACTCAGTGTCTCCCTTAATGTTGCTAATTATTCACTGCATTGCCTAGTGAGTCCATCATTCCAAATGTTATCATATATTTACAGAGCAACAAAGCTCTTTATAGTCAATAAAAGCACAGCAGCACAAAGTATCAATGTAGTTGCTGAATTCACTTTTAGTTTACAGTTTGCTTGTATACCAGGAGTCTGTGTTGTAATAGCCTTTGGATAGTTCATTTAAAAGCCCACTTATTTACTCAGAGATCACCTTATACTTAACTCACTAGGGCCTTTCTCTTATCCTTGGGGAAAACCTAGATGCACCCACCTTGTGCTTGATAGTTCACCAGCTTTTATGAATGACATATAAACAATATTATCTGCACATTAACACATTTGGTGTTTATCTTCACATGAATATATATAAAGACATTTATAGCATCATCTTCATAAGCATAGCACATATGTGATGAAAACACTTTGTAAAATTGCATTGCAATTGAAATGTTTCATTTTGTATTAGTGTTTCATTTTCCATCAGCAAGGGGGAAGAACTCTCATGCTGGAGAAGCAGGATGTAGAAAGGATTCTCAGAAATGAATCTTTCAGAAGGGAAGCAGCAGAGACAGTGCCCCGCGAGCAGAGGGGAAGGCATGTGGAGCACACTTGCCTTCAGGGTCTCTGTATGCCTCCTGGAAGCACTTTGCCTTGTTCCTCAAGAAGCAAAACATGATAGCTAAATTTTCTGTGTTTGAATACTTTCTGCCCAAACTATAATAGGCAATCAACAAATGCAATAACCTTTTCGTTGAACAGCAGTAGTGTTATGCTTTGACCTACTATGCCAGTGAACCTTTGTTTTCTCTAATTTATAGGCAAGGAAATGCAAGATTGGAGGTTTTTTTTCCATGATTTGCAAATATAATGCATCAAAAACAGGGCATCCTCGAGAACCTAAGACAGGTCAGCTGGTGCCATAACACATGCTTCATCCTCTTCATCATACTACTTGCTTAGCTACACCTGTGTTTAAACTTGGGACTCACCTCATCCATGATGAGTTTTGTATCAATCATTTTATCTTGCTTACACTGTCTTGTGCCACTCATTTCTTTACCTGGTGAGGCTAAGCACCTCCTTGGATCTACACTTATGATGCTTTTGTATCTGAATTTAGCTCTTTAGAACTTAAATGTGCAGACCATGGATTCCTGTTCTTTCACTGTTCTCTGAAGATAATGCATGCAAGCTGAGAACTCTGACCGTCTATCATATAGTCCGAAAAGAACACATTCTGTACCCTTAGATTGTTCACAGGGCATGCCATAAGTCACAGTTGTATCAAATACTTTAGCCATAAAAATGAATGCATCTGTATATTTATGAAGGGATGTTATTTCTTCTAATAGAATGAGTTGACAATTTTATTATGATTTTTGTTATAGAAGTGAATCTTCCATTTTTTTCTGCTAATAAAGTGCTTTAGAAATGAATTACTTCAATTTGTGGGTAATGGATGAGGACGTTAAGTTAGTACTGTGAATCATGATGGCGAGTCACTTATTTTTACCCAGAAATTATCTCATAAATTTTGAAATTGGGCCCTGGCCACCAAGTTTGGAAATATTTTTCACTGTAAATTCATAATAAATCGATATGTTATACTAAACTAAATGATTGATAGTGATGACTCCAAGGCTTTCCTTTACCAACAGTTTTCACGCTGTTTAATTCTCTGCTCTCCCTCAGAATTCACTTAGAACAGTTTTCCAGTGAATGAGCTAGAAATACCTCTAGATATTTTTGTATATCTAAAGATTCAGCAAACTGGTAGTTCATGCAAAAGTTCTCACAAATCCAAGACTAATACTGGAGCAATGACCTCTACTGTGACCTTTCTAGAATAAAAATAGCAGGATTGATTGACCAAGAGTGTAGAGCATTGTCAGCTGATGCCTCTACTATTCAATTTCAGCTCGATGGATTTGGCTGTGATTCAGGGACCAGAGAGCTAGAATTAAGGCTTCTACTATACACAACTGACTGCATCCCACGAAAGAAGCAGCTTCCAGAGTTAAAATTTTCATCAACATCCAAAACAGTGGAGACTAGCCTCTGACCTGTCAAGACATTATAGACCCCACCACAAGCTGTTAACTCCCCAAAGGTACTGAATAAAACAGGAAGTTCACTTCAGCCCTGTGGTGAGGTATCTAACTGGAAGGACCAAATTTGCGTTGCTAATCTTGGTTGCAGGGGAAATTGTGGAATATAGTTTTTTTTTCTACATTCTACCTTCCCTTTTGAGGGCAGTGTATGTGTTTGTGGGTGTGCTCAGCTATGTGTCGAAGCTGTAAGTCTTCCTTTATTGCTTCCCATCTTGTTTTTGAGACAAGATCTCTCACTGAACCTGGACCTTGCTCATTTGTAAGGAACAGAGGAAGCCCAGAGTGAGCGAAATCCTGAGTGAATGTGTATTATTGATAAGGGCACAGCTATGACAAAGATCCCTTTCAAACTGGCCAAGCCTTTCTTTCTTCATACAGGTCATGCTTGAAATTGGCAAAGCATTCTTCCTATGGTCCAAGTATGAATGTTTATAGATCATAGATCAGTGTGTGCATAAAACAGCAACTTCAGCTCCTCTCCCTAGATGTTCACAGCCCCAGACTGCTTACCTACAGAGACCTCTGTTTGAGACCAGGTAATTCCTCCCCCTGTACTGTACATCATAAACTCGCTGAGGTTCTGGATTGTTGTGGTAATAGGTCCAGTTCCATCAGAGCACACACAGCCCAATGGACCCCAGCTTTTCCTTTTATGTGTGTGTTTGTCCTTTCTTCATTCCCTGCTGCCATTAGTCAGGGTCAAAGCACTGTCCCTCACAGGTCCTAGCACTGTTTCAGCTAGACTGGCTAATGCCCATTCCCCCAACCTCCTGTTTTTCCTCCGGCAACCACTACCCCGCCCCCACTTATTCTGCACTGGAGTGACAGCAGCACCCCACAACACCTTGCTCTCACACTGGAGCTGGCAAAAACTGAGCTCAGGACCATGTCAGTGCAGAGGAGGTACTTGACTCAGAGAGCCATCTCTCAAGCCCAGAAACAGCTTTAAACGTTATATAGTATGTAAAAGAGAGGCACACATGGGAGAAAAAATTGACAGAGATCCCGTTAAGGAGTGAATGAAATAAGATTTTAATAATAGTTGTTCAATAAAATGTATCTGATGAGAAAGAGAGAACTATTTGTCTCAAAGTAGCTGTGAAATTCAGAGACCCAGACTGTCAAGGGAAACCCGTAGTTTTCAACAGTGTGTTTGATTTGAAGAATGCACACTTTCCTACATTGCTAAGTTATCCTAACAAGCTACAGTTTAAGTAAGACCCTTACAGTTCATTGAAAGATTTTTTTTCTACAAAATATGGATTGTAAAATGAATGAAAGCCTTATTGGCATTTAAAATTTGCTGTTGTCTGTGACCACTTTTGGTCCTCTCTCTACTTTCTTTCCTTGGCTTACTCCTTTCACCCTCTTGCTTTCAAGTCTGTGATATCTTTTTAGTAAAAGAAAAATGAATATTTTTTTCAGACCAGATTTCTCATTTACATACCAAATTTGCAAGCCCAAATTCGTATTTAGCACCTTTTCATAAATGTCTCATTGCGTGATTTACAAAGAGAGAACTCATGATTCCACCAACATCAGGTCAGAACTCAGTGTTTCTTATTACTCATTCCATTAAATCATACCATCATCCATCCAACTGAAGAATATAGATTTCTAAATTGTAGCAGGCTTTCTTGAACTGCCACTCTCCCAAATCATGACACAGAGATATATTATTAATTATAAAGGCTCAGCCTTAGCTTAGGCTTATTTCTAGCTAGCTTTTAAAACTTAAATTAGCCCATTTCTATTAATCTATGTGCTTCCCTGAGGCTCATTTACCTCATCTATGTACTGTCCATCTTGCTTTCCTGCTTTCTCCATGTCTGGTTGGCTGGGTCCTCAGCTGGCTGGGGCCCTGGCTGGTTGGCTGACTCCTCTTTACTCTCTACCTGTCAGGCCCACCTATTCCTCATTTGCCTAGATATTGGCCATTTAGATTTTTATTAGATTAATCAGGTACTGTAGGCAGGCAAGGTGAAACAGCAACACATCTTTACATAGTTAAACAAATGCAGCTAAATAAATGCAGCATAAACAAAAGCAACACATCTTTACGTAGCTAAAGAATGCATCACAAATAAATGCAACACATATTTACATAGTTAAACAATTATTTCATTCCAGAACCCTAAATTTCTATTTTGAACACTACATTAAATTCACCTCCAACACAATATCCTAAATGGGCTATAGTATACTCTTGAGTTTCTCCCAAGCATACTTCTCACCAAAGTTTCCTCAGCCCAATGAGCATATCTGTCTTGGCCACCTATTTGATGGTCCAGGCTAAAAGCATTGAAGTTAGGCTATTTCCTCATTTTTCCTACGTTACTGATCTCATCCATTCTGCATCCTGAATGGTATCTTCTCAGAATACATGACAAATGAACTTACTCTTGTTCATCTTCAATCACTCTGGCCCCGCTCTGCAGACACAGACTCCAAACTCCATACAGCACCTCTGTTTCACTCATGTAACCCATTGCACATGGAGCCAATGTAGAAATTGGTGTCTATGTGAATACACAATTCAAAAGTCATTCAGCGGCTTAGAAAGCATCTTTCAATGCTTCTATGCCTAGTTCTCTTATCCTTTGTCCTTCTACGTGTCCTCTCTTTCATCATAACTCAGTGACATTGGATCTAGAAGCTTCCTTACAGTGTATCTTTTTTTTTCTTTTCAACTCAAAGCCTCTATCATCATTCTTATTTCTCCACCCAATCTTTCAAAACACTTTAACACCAGGTTGTCTGTGAGTCTAAATTAAATTCCTCATTAAACCTGCTGCTTCCTTAATGGAGTATTTCCAAGTGAAATCCTCACATCTGAAAATATAAATATGTTCTACTGAGTACTATTAATAAAAAATATTGTACCATGTAGACATAAACTTTGCATAATACCAACGTTTTAAGATATAAATCAATTAAGCATTATTAATATTAATGTTGACATGGCTTATCATTTGCCATTAGATGGCTACATGCCTTCTGGTCAATGATATATTTTTAGGCAATTTCCATGAGCCTTTCACAATGTAAAATGATCACAACGATATTCTTACATACACACTCTTTTAAGCAGGCTGTAACATGATTTGAGTGTGTGTGTGGTTGCACAGATTTCAAATTAAAAACACACAAGTGCTCAAAAGTGAACAAGCAACAAAAGCATACTTTAGTCATCAATATGCACCAAAGACAACAGAAAAACAGAAGCAAAACAAACAACAAGAAAAAGGCATTGCTAGCCCATTCCTACCTAATCATTCTCATCAGTCATTGTAATAGGTGACATTAAAGGAATTTAATGTTATTAAATTAGGACAGGCAGATATTTAAAATTATAAGGCCACTATTTAAAATATATCTTGTTTTCCTTGTGATGTGTTGAAATTATGGGAGCATTTTAATATGTTCTTGTATTTCTAATCTTCAAGCCCAGCATCATTATTCTGTAAGTTCTGTAAGCTCTTGTTGAAAATTTACTATGGTATGTATTTTATTTTAATAATAAATTAGTTACCATATATTGTACACTATTGATCATATGTAAAATAAACTAAACTCATCTGTAATCTTGCAGTAGTGTGATTTCTACTTAACTTCTCAACTTACAGGTGCTTTATAAACAGTTTACACAGGTGAGATGACTTCAAATTGGTTAATATGATCAAATTGGCTCACATGGTTAATGTTCATGAACACCTAGTGGGTTTCTCAAAAAAACAAGTAAAAAATTCCAAATGATAAAAATACATATTGACTATGAAAATTTATAAGACTGGAGTTCCCTAGCTGCTATAAGCAGCACAAACATTTTCCCACTCAAGTTTAACACTTACCTCATGAAGAAACCAAGGCTTCCAGTACTAGAGAAACTTGAGCTCATTGGCAGGTGCCAAATGCCAATCTTCCTCTGAAGTGTAGCTTTTCACTGTTCTCAACACAGCATGTGGAATAAGTGTGGGTCACAAACCAATTTATGAAATGACAGACATTTTGCCCATCAAACGCCTTAGATTCTAGGTCCTCTCATATTTCTTTTGAAGCTAGATCTACCTTTTTAGCCTTCTGTGTCTCTTTTTCTTTTCATCTTTAAAACAGCACAGTATTTCTTACACAAGTTATTGTGATGACAACATGAGGAAGTGTCTGTGAGAGCATGTATATGTGAATCTAAGAACCACAAAGGATGCTTGTGCTTGTGTTAAGAGCAGGACGGAAAAGCAGACAGAACTCATTGTGTTCTTGTTACACACACACACACACACACACACACACACACACACACACACCATGAATTTTAAAAGGTCTTATTAATAAAAACAAATCCGGAGCTAGGTATTGGGGTGAACGCTGAAAGATCAGAGAAACAGAACAATCCACATTCAACTTCACCTTGCAAACTTCTCAGCTGATCTTATTTCCTCAAACTGGAAGCCTTTGAGTTTTCACCCAAATGGATCTCAGCTGAACTGCTACTCAAAAACCTAAAAGGTTAAAAAGCCAAAGTTTCTGGTCCTCATGCCTTATATACCTTTCTGCTTCCTGCCATCACTTCCTGGGATTAAAGGTATGTGTCTTTCCCAAGCAAGACATGAGATCTCAAGTGCTGGAATTAAAGATGTGTGTCACCATGCCTAGCTATTTCTAGTGTGGCCTTGAACTCACAGAGATCCAGATAGATCTCTGCCTCCTGAATGCTAGCATTAAAGGCATGTGCTACCACTGCCTAACCTCTATGTTTAATATAGTGGCTGTTCTGTTCTCTGACCCCCAGATAAGTTTATTGGGGTGCATAATATATAATATATCAACCACACACACATACACACACACACTCACACACACACTCACACACACACACACACACACACACACACACACACACACACAAAACTGTGCTAGGTGACCTATGTCAATTGTTAAACTTCCATTAGACCTATGGGATGTCGTTAGTTGGTACAGGCTACAGGTGAAGAAACTAAGCTTATGAAAGGAAATGGTGCATATTCAAATGCTAAAAAAACAATTAACTGAACAGCAAAGTCGAACCAAGATTTAACACAGCCTGCTGACTACAAGCCCCAGGCATGCCTCTAGCTGGTTTGTTGATTAAACTTGAAATAGTTTATTTCTACCAAAAGAATGTTAAAATATTTTCTTTCTGAGATAGCATGATGACAAACCCTAAAAAAATGAGCTATAATTAAAATGTTTACTTTTAATCATGCATGTATCAGTACAATACATACATAAGTATTCACACATACCAACCCTGCAAAGTTGTAAGTGTATACAAATTATGTTTTCTCAGTACATATACATTTAAAAATGAAGTAACTTTGTGTTTTGCATTATGAAATAGTTAGGTTTACATTCTGAAGTTTTATAAAATGATTCAAGAGTTTACCCACTGCAGGAAAACTAAAGCCAAAGCCCTGTTGTATACAATACAGTTTTTGTGAGGTTGCGACACAGGTGCTGGGATGTTCCATATGTACAGGTTAAGAACTGTTCTTCCAAAGGACACAGGTTCGATTACCAGCACCCACATAACTCCAATTCCAGGGGATCTAATACCCTCTTCTGGCCATAGAAGGTATCAGGTGTGCACATGATGCTCAGACCTGTATGCAGGCAGAATATCCATTCATATAAGATTTTGGTCTCAAAAAATTTCAAAAGGAGAGACAACATTCCTAGAAGAGAATGTGACATCACAAGTTTTTGCAGACATTTCCATGCCTGCATTAGTCAGATTCCAAGAGGTTGTACTGCATTTACAAACCAGTTTTAAAAAATCCACCATGGTTTACGACACGCATTTATTAGTCACATCAATAATTTTTTTTTTTCACAGACACCAGCAGCTACAGGTTGGCTGTGGTCTTTGCCTCTATCTGAATCAGACTTAGGTCAGCCTTCCCTGGCTTTTTTGAGAACAAGGTGGTGAGGATAGCCCTCACCTTGTACACAGTGAATAGAACAGAAGCCAGGGTGGTGGCTGAAACATGTGCTTTTTCATGTTTCTGCTGCTGTATCCATTTATGATGTGTGTGTATGTCCCACTAACTCACATTCCACTGTCAAGACAGGTCACCAGTGAGAAAGGGGTATAGAATCCTTTTGAAAGGAAAGGAGGGGTAACATTATTTATTCCCCCGTGAGTATTTGGGAATGGTGACATCCTGCCATGTATATGCCCAAGCACCAAGTGAGACTGACTGAGCTTGCCACACTAGGGAGCAGAGCTTCAGGTTTGAAGTGGCTTGATGAACACAAGCTGCCTCCGTGTTTCCCATCACTGCAAAAACATTTCTTCTAGTACAGAATAAAACAGGTGCGATGTTCACTTTTGCATTTCCTTTTGTTATTAACACCTATGATTGTGTATGAGGTTCACTGTCTTTTATGAAACGAGTTCATTCATCCATTTGTCCGCAACTTATTTCCTCTTTATCTTGAGTTCAGTAGCATGATGAGGACAAAACCAGATAAGACAGGAACAGTCATTGCTTTCTCTTTTTAGTGTGGTATTTTTATTAATTCTTGAGAATTTCATAAGACACATTTTGATCATATTCATCCCCCACTGCTCACAACTCCTCCTACATCCAGTCCCACCTGTCTAAACTTGGTGTCTCTTTTTCCTTCTTTAAATCATTGAGTCCAATCTGTGCTGCCCATGTGCTCATGGGTATCAGGCCACACACTAGAGTTAGTTAATGTATCAGGGTCACACCCTTACAAATGGGACTCACCATCCTCCAGAAGCCATCAACTCTCAATAGCTCCTCAGTTAGAGGTGGGCACTAGGGAGTCTTGTCCCTTACATGGTAGAGTATTGACTGGCTTTATCTTATGAAGGTCTTGTGAAGGTAACCACAGCTTCTGTGCACTCCTAAGTGTAATGGTCCTGTTATGTCTAGAAGACAACTTTCCCTCTGGTCCTCCTTGACCTCTGACTCTCACAATCTTTCTGCCCCCTCCTCCTTGAGCCTTGGTGATGTGGTAGTGTCATTTGTGGCTGAGTACTCCATTGAAACTTATTCTCTGTGCTTTGATCACTTGTGAGAATTTGCAATGGTAGACCACAAAGCAAGAGGAAGCTTCCCTGTAGCTGGAAGTTTTCTCTCTGGTCCTGCCTGGCCGGCATGGTCCAGACAAATCTGTCACCTGTGGTCCTGCAGCAGCTTATAAAATAATCACTCAGAAGCTTATATTAATTATAACTGCTTGGCCCTTAGCTCAGGCTTATTACTGACTAGCTCTTACGCTTAAATTAACCCATAATTCTTAGCTATGTTTAGCCACTTGGCTTGGTACCTTTTTTCAGTTCTGCCTTCACATCTTGCTTCCTCTGTGTCTGGCTGGCCACTCCTGACTCAGCCTTCCTCTTCCCAGAATTCTCCTTGTCTGCTTATCCTGCCTATACTTCCTGCCTGGCTACTGGCCCATCAGCATTTTATTTATCAACCAATCAGAGCAACACACATTCACAGCACATAGACCGACATCCCACAGCACTTCCCAGTCAGTGACAACTTGATTTCTCCATTTCCTGTGACCAAAGTTGTGGTGTTCTCAGCAGCAGGGTCTGTTTTACCATTACATTCTAGTGGGTAACCAAGAGCAACTGCAGCAGCTTGTTTTGTTTTTGTGGTCTCCATGACACTCCTGACTAAGAACTCAAGAGGAGGTACCCTTCATGTGGTATTGGACTTTTGATTTGGTAGCCTACAGTTTCTGGGAGCGGAAACTCTAGAAACCCCCATGTAGGATTATGCATGTGTGTGTATGGTATGTGTATGTATGGTGTGTGTGTTTGTATGTGTGTGTGTGTGTGTGTGTGTGTGTGTGTGTGTGTGTGTGCACGTATGAATGAAATTCATAAAATAGTATGTTTTCATGGCTTTTTCAAACACCTTTAGTATTAGCTAGCCCTTCCCCTAACCCCCTCTTTGGTCCCTCCCTTTCATCCCTTTCCTCACTTAAACATCCCTCCTCCCTATTATTCCCTTTCCTATCACCTGTGTTCTACTGTCCCCCTCTTGTAATATAGACTTTCTTCACCCTCTCATGTAGCTGGAGAATTTCTCTCCAGCTCCCGCCACCAAGTCCCGCCAGTCCCAGAGCCCATTTATAAAATAAACACATAGACTCTTACATTATTTAAACTGCTTGGCCATTAGCTCAAGCCTGTCATTGTCTAGCTCTTACTCTTATATTTAGCCCATTTCTATTAATCTTTACTTTGCCACATGGCTCATGGCTTATTGGTACCGTACATCTTTCTTGTCCTGGCGGCGGCTCCAGGCAGTCTCTCTCTTCCCTTCCTGTTCCCTCAATTCTCTTCTCTGTTAGTCCCGCCTATATTTCCTGTCTGGCTATTGGCCAATCAGAGTTTATTTATCTAAACTATCCCCCCCTTTTTTTTTAGAAAGAGATTGTATTTATAATCAACCTGCTTTAAATAAAAATATTGGTTTTTCTCTGTCCCACACCAGAGGGCTCTTCTGATTTGGGACACAAGAATCTCTTAACCATTTTTTTTTTTTTGAGCAATATGTCTGGGTTTAGAGGGGGAGTGAGCCAATTCCATCTCTAAAGCCAGCTTGGTATATTTGGGAATTTGGGCGTAGCTTTTCTTACTACTTCCTGCTGGAGGGGGGCGCTGTATCTTATGGGGACATAAAGAAAATTTTAGGATCATGGAGTAGTCCATGAGGCTGTATCGTCTGAGCCAGTTGCCTTGAAACCATTCTGGATGTTGAATCATCTGGGCCATGGTGTCATTGGAGACCTTTTAGGGGGTCTTGGATGGTCAAATTTGATGTATCTTAATCTGGAACAAATCCATAGTCTCTGGCTTTCTGTGGAAACAAAAGCAGAGACTCTTTTCCAAAGCAACATATCCTTATATCCAAATTTTGAAGT
Source organism: Peromyscus eremicus (assembly GCF_949786415.1). Lineage (NCBI taxonomy): Eukaryota > Metazoa > Chordata > Mammalia > Rodentia > Cricetidae > Peromyscus > Peromyscus eremicus. The sequence continues at coordinate 54,945,389 of NC_081431.1, read as the reverse complement.
CAAGGTACCTTTAAAATATACATTTTGGCATAATTCAACAGCTTTTACAATCAAATGTTTTTCTGCAGTTATGAATATCAAAGAGTATATAATCCAGATTTTCTGTGTGGTAGCCATCTTTATGTGGCTTATTTTTTTATATTAGCTTGAGCCTATTCCTTTTAAACTGCAGCCTTCTAAGCCTGAAATGGCGCAGTGGCTGCTGGCTCCACCCATTTTAGCTTTCCAACATGGCGGTGGTCCGCTTTCCGCCAGCTCTGGGAGCCGTAACTCTCAGAAATAGTGGGTCTACATTTTTATCAAAGTAGCGTGTAGCCCAGAAACCTCTTTTTTTGTTTTGTACTAGCAAAGGCTAAATCCATCATACAGCTTAATGTGCTATTTGCAGAGGCCTCATTCCCATCATATTGCAGGTCGAGAGTGCATGCTAGGAACCCGCCAGTAGCTCAAACCGGCAGCTGCCGCTCATTTGAGAGAGACAATTAGGAAGCTGTTTTTAGCTCCATTTTAGAATCTTTTTTTTAAGTTTTTAGGTGGAAACTCTTGCCCCACGTTGGGCGCCATTTTTAGCTGGAGAATTTCTCTCCAGCTCCCGCCACCAAGTTCCGCCAGTCCCAGAGCCCATTTATAAAATAAACATATAGACTCTTACATTATTTAAACTGCTTGGCCATTAGCTCAGGCCTGTCATTATCTAGCTCTTACTCTTATATTTAGCCCATTTCTATTAATCTTTACTTTGCCACATGGCTCATGGCTTATTGGTACCGTACATCTTTCTTGTCCTGGCAGCGGCTCCAGGCAGTCTCTCTCTTCCCTTCCTGTTCCCTCAATTCTCTTCTCTGTTAGTCCCGCCTATATTTCCTGTCTGGCTATTGGCCAATCAGAGTTTATTTACATATAGCGATATCCACAGCACTCCCACCTACAGCCCCTTTCTAGTCCTAGTTCTACAGATATTCCAAGTTAGACACACAAATGTAAAGATTTGAAGTTAAGATCCATATGCAAGTGAAAACGTTATTTATCTTTCTCAGACTGGGTTACCTCACTCAGTATAAAGTTTTCAGGTCCCATCCATTTACTTACAACTTTCATGATTTCATTTTTCTTTATAGCCGTAACAAAATTTCATAGTGTCCTGCATTTTCATTATCTGTTCATCATTGTCCTTAGCCATCATGGAAATGCAAATTAAAACTACTTAGAGATTTCCTTAGTCAGTAAATGGCAAAGATAAAGAAAACAAAAGACAACAACTATTGGCAAGGATGTGGTGATCAGGAACCCTTACTTCATCATTGAAGAGAGTACAATTGGTTCAGCCACTCTGGAAATCAGTGTGGTGGTTCCTCAAAGAACTAGAAATAGATACACCATATGGCTTACCACTCCAGGGCATATACACCTCACGAATTCCATTTCCTACTACATAGGTTCCTCTCATCCATGTTTGTAGCTGCCCTATACACAGGAGCTAAGACATGTCAATACTGCTTTTATTGAGCATATATAATGTGAAAACATTGCCTTTTTAAAAATACACAATTGTATTACTTTTCTCAAAATCTGAAATGTCCTCAGGAATTTATGTTAATGTAAGTCTGTTTGCAAATGGAAAGAACAAGGAAGGCTACAGTCCATGTAATCACTTGAAAGATATGCTAGGACAAGAGCAGGATATACAGTAATGGGGAGAGAACTGTATCATGGAAGCCACGAATAACTGTTTTCTGAATTTACAGATTTTCTTCCTGATATCCTCTTCTGTGTGAATCCCTAAAGGGTTGATCTTTCCACTAACAGGTGATTAAATTTATTTTTAGATCTTTACAGGTAAATTAAAGATTAATGACCAATAAAGGAGTCAGATGTTGGTGTGGTTTATTGAAAAATATATTAGTGGGCTGGGAGTGGCAGGTGTAATCAATGTTGAAAGCAAAGTGAAAACACAGGTGCTAATCATTGCCTTGTCACTAAGGTGACTGGGTCACTGGCTCCATTGTGCAATCCTTTAGTCGATCCTTTAATCTTTAAATTGAATGGACCACTTGTGAAAAGTACTTAGGGGTTACTGCAAAAGAACATAGGTGAGACAGACGTTGTCCTTGTGTGTCTGAGATATTTGTTTCTCTTGGTCTCTGTATCACACATCTACTCTGCACTTGGAATGCATTTCCCATTACTCCATTCTCAGTTTCATACTTTTTACATATACCGCTTCTGTCTTTTTGTCTTGATTGAAAAACTGCCAAATCACTGTTTGATGTCTCAGGAATGGAGTAACTATTCTATCAGTACCAATATAAGGTTGATATTTGAGAAGACACTGACATCCAAAATAAACACCAACATGCTATCATTCAGTGTGTTTCAGTGTGTCGGTACTGTGGCAAAATTTCCCCAGAGTAATAGCTAGCTAGATGGATGGATAGATAATTATCCACATAATTATCCACAGCCATACTTTGTTCTGATGGTCATTAACTTATTCTGCCACTTAAAAAAAGAATAACAGAATTACTTCTAGTAAATAAAAACTGGAGTAAAGATGAAAGAAAATAACTATCTGCAGGTCTGAAGAATGCAATCACAGTATTATATTGAAACATTAGAACCTGGGTTAGGAAGATTTGGGAAAAAGGAATTGTCAATAGGATAGCCTTAAATTGTACTACCCAAACATCCCCTATGGCATCTGCATGTATCTAGTCTATTCCAGCCTTAGCCAGGGTTCTTTAGGGGAACAGAACTGATATGAGTGATATGTTTATATATTTATAAGGCATCTTAAAGGAGCATTCATTAGATTGGCTTACACAATACTGTGTGAATAGTCCAGTAATGGCTGTCTTCACCCTGGAGAGTTTTAGAATCCATTAGCTGCTCAGTCCATAAGGCTGCATACAAGGCTACATCCCTGGAAAGCCACTAGTCTTCAGTCTGTGTTGGAAACTGAAGAAGCTAGATTCCGATAACAGCAAAGGAATGTAGCAGCAGTAGCAGCAGCAACAGTAGCAGCAGCAACCTCAGCACAGATGAACTTGCCAATGAAATATGAAGATAATGAGGCAAAAACCAAAGCTTTTTCCTTGTAGCTTCTTTTATTTGGTTATTATCTGAGAAGGTGTCACCTACATTTAGGGTGGGTCTTTCTACTTCAAATAACTTGAATAATCTCTCACTGTATTAAAATATTATTCTAAGGTATGTTATTTTTGTTTATGTTGCATTTGTTTAACTCTGTGAAGCTGTGTTACAGTGCCTGTGCAAAACACCTGGTGGTCTAATAAAGAACTGGCCAATAGCAAGGCAGGAGAAAGGATAGACAGGGCTGGCAGGCAGAGAGGATCCATAAAAGGAGAAAATTGAAGAGAAGAGATCGAGCAGGAAGCAGCCAGAGATGGAAGAGGACTTCAGGGGCCAGCCACCCAGCTACACAGCAAGTCACATAGTAAGAGTAAGATTTACAGAAGTAAGATTACTGGAAAAGCCCAGAGGCAAAAAGCTAGGTAGAATAAGTTAAGAAAAGCTGCCTAAAAACTAAGTTAATTTGGGCCAGGCATTCATAAGTAATAATAAGCCTCCATGTGTGAATTTATTTGGGAGCTGGGTGGCAGCCCCCACCCCCCAAAAGAGGAAAAGAGTAAAATACCAATAACAATAATACCTCACAGGTGTGCTCAGTAGCCAATCTCTTAGTTGAGTCCAAATCCAGTCAAATTGATAGCCAAGACTAACCTGAACAACTTCCATCTCTCTCACTTTCTTTCTTGCCAAACCCTAAGTTAGCCTCACTGGTATTCACATCATTCTAGGCACTTTATACAGAGAAGGCAGAGTCAGCTTTCACCTGCATGTGGGGCATTCTTTTTATCTACAACAACGCAAATGCAATAAAAGCTCCAACATCTTAAGATGTACTATTGTAGCCAGTACTTGGTTACCAGCCATTATCCTTTAGTCTGGAATAGGTCTACCAATCCAACAATATCTCCCTATCCAGCCTCTCTCAATGTATATGGGCTCAGTGAATGAATACAAAGGATTTTCCTCCTCCCCCAACAATCTGACCTTCATGGTTTCCAGGGTGAGTGTTCGGGTGCTCTGGTGTTAGAAGAGAGAAAATGAAATATTTTTTTTTGCTGAGAATCCTAACATTATTATGCTTTATTTTACCTGAGAAATAAGTCAAATGTCATACATATTTACTCATGGTGGTAGTTTGAATAGGAATAACTCCCTTAGACTCATGTATTTGAATGCTTGGCCCAGAGGGAGTGGCACTTTAGGAGGTGTGGCCTTGCTGGAGTAGTTGTGGCCTTGTTGGAAGAAGTGTGTCACTCTGGGGGTGGGCTTTGATGCCTTACATGCTCAAGCTGTGCCCAGTATAGTACACAGTCTCTTTTTGCTGCCTGAGGCTTAAGATGTAGAACTCTCAGCTCCTTCTCTAGCACCATGCCTCTATTATAATGATAATGGACTAAACCTCTGGAACTGTAAGCCATCCCCAATTAAATGTCTTTCTTTATAAGAATTGCCATAATCATGGTGTCTCTTCACAGCCATAGAAACCCTAACTAAGACAGAAGTTGACACCAGGGACTGGGGTTGTGCTATGATAGGCCTGACCATGTTTTTGGGACTCTGGGTTATGGAAGCAGTGGAATTCTTTAAGCACTGCTTAATGGGCCATACTAGTCAGCGCATGGAAGACAATGGTGCTCAGGGTGATTTGAACTATGGAGACCTGGCTCAAGAGGTTTCAGAGGAGAGGAATGTTAGTATGTTGCCTAGAGAACAGTCATGTGATATTTTGGTGAAGAACATGGCTGCTTTTTGCCCTTATCCAAAAAGGCACCATGCAACTAAAGTGAACAGTTTGGGATTAGTTCCATTGATAGAGGAAATCTCAAAACACCCTAGTATTGACTCTGTTGTATGGTTACTGGTGTTAACTCTTATGAAGATTCATAATGAAAAGGAGCAAGCTGAACAAGTAAAAATGCAAAATGTACAGATTGAGGAAAAAAGGGCAACCAGGAAGTAGAGTGCAACTAACTCCTATGTTCAAGGAGATAAACAGATTAAAGAAAATGTAAATGATGTAAAATGGAATAAAGGGAGTGGTGACTGCAGGGCAAACACCTTCCCAGCTAAGCTTCCAATTTGAGAAAAGGAACTAAAGAAAAGTTCAGAGCCAGGTGTTATGATGCACACCCTTAATCCCAGCATTCAGAAGGCAGAGGTTGGTGGATCTCTAAGTTTAAGGCCAGCCTGGTCTACAGATTGAGTTCTGGGACAGCCAAGTTTAGGTAGTCAGGAAAGCATCCAAAACAGAAAGTTGGTGATGATATAGTTGGACAAAGAGGCCATGTTCCAGCCCCATCCAGCAGCAGAACTTGGCAGCTTTAGCCAGGTAGTTCTGGCATTAGAGTTAAGGATAGAAGAAAGGGGTTATGGGATCTACTTCCACAGCTAAGGAAAGCTGCTGAGGTCAGGCATGTGTCAGAGGTGTCCCTGAATGGAGGTCTAGAGAGGTCATTGTGGGAAGCTGTGAAGTTGAAGCCTGGATTGCCTTGGGGACTTCAAGATGTTGGAAATCCCAGAGTCATGGGATAACTGTCAAGGAAAGCTGCTAATAGGGAATGGAACCAGCCCAAGAGAAAGAAATGTGTTTTATTCAACAAAGCTAAAAGAAGTTGGAGATCTAAAGAGTGCTTTGATATCAGATATGGAGATGCAGAGTTTAGAGTTTGCCCAGGTTTTTGGTCTTGATTTGGTCTAATATTTCCTCACTATCCTCCCTTTCCTCCAATTCAGAATGGTAATGTATATTCTGAGACATTATATCTTGGAAGTATATGATCTGTTTTTTTAAATTTTGATTTTATAGAGGATTACATTTAAGAGACTGCATTAATCTCAGAAGAGACTTTGAATTTTTAAATGTTGTTGAGACTATGATAGATTTGGGGAGTTTTGAAGTTGGTCTAAATAGATTTTGAATTATGTTATGGCTACAGGACTATGAGGGCCAGGGAGTGGAATGTGGTGGTTTAAATAGTTATGGCCCCCATAGACTGATGTGTTTTAATGCTTAGCCCATAGGAAGTAGCACCATTAGGTAAAACCTTGGTGGAGTAGGTGTGGCTTTGTTAGAGGAAGGGTGTCATTGTAGGGGAAGGCTTTGAGGTTATATACTCAAGCTATGCTCGGCATGGTATACAGTCTCCTTTTGCTGCCTGCAGATCAAGATGTAGAATTCTCAGCTCCTTCTCCAGCACCATGTCTGCATGTAAACCAACATGCTTCCTTCATGATAATAATGGACTAAACCTTTAAAAATGTAAGCTACCCCCAATTAAATGTTTTCTTTATAAGTGTGGCTGTGATCATGGTGTCTCTTTACAGTAACAGAAACCTTAACTAAGACACTTATGTATTAAGATAGTTGATACCTGGATTATTGGATGTAAAGTGATACTGACATTAGGATATATGTTTTCAGTCCAGGGTTTGGACTCAGGATCTTGTGCACAGTGGGATAGAACTCTACCACTAAGTTACTAAGCTACATCTTCATTCTTTTTTTCCCACAGAGTCTTGAAATTTTGTAGTCAGAAGTTTTCCTGTGTCCTGCCCAGTTCACAGCCACTCAAACCCAAATAAACACACAGAGGCTTATATTAATTACGGACTATATGGCCTAATGGCTCAGGCTTCTCGCTAGCTAGCTCTTACATCTTAAATTAACCCATTTCTATAAATCTATTCTTTGCTAAATGGCTTGTGGCTTACTGGTATTTTACATCTTGCTTCTCAAGCAGCAGCTAGCAGTGTCTCTTCAACACTTCTCCCTTTCTTCTTCCTGTCTATCTGCTTATATTTTCTGCCTGCCTCTAAGCTGCCTTGGCATAGGCCAATACAGCTTTATTTATCAAACACTCGGAACAACACATATTCACAGCATATTGAAAGACATCCCACAGCACTTCGCCATTCCTGTCTAATCAAAAAGGAAGGTTTTAACTTTTACATAGTAAAGTTACATATAACAAAACAGTTATCAAGCAAGAATTACAGTTACAATATCTAGTCTTTTATATTTGCCAAATGCAAAGAAAATATTCTATTTATCCTATATTTGTGAGTCTAAGCTTTCATATATAACTTATTTTTATCATAACCATAAGAAAAATTATAATTATAACTATCTAGTCTTCAACTTCATCAAAGACCTCAGAAGGATATAATATTACCTAAGTAAACAGGAAATGCATTGTAAGCAACTTCCAAAATTCTAGAATGACAGAGACACCTGGCTACCTGGACAGTTACCCAAAGTTCTTCTGCAACGTTGGGGCATCTATTCTTTAGCCTACAGGCCTAGAGTCTCTCAGTCACTTCTCTGTGTCCTATATAATGCCTGGCAGTTTCTTCTGTGAAGCAGGAACCTGAAGGACCATCTTCACCTTTCAAAGTTCAGTGGTCACCTTCCTATGGGTCCTGCATGTCCACTTTATACAATGTGTTGTCAATCAGTCGACACAAGGGCATTTTTTTTGACCAGTGGCTAACTTTTGACATAAGGAAAGCAAACTATATAATGATTTTGTTCAATGTCCATCATTCTCCTTGAAGTAATTGGTGCTGCCAGGAGCAGACGTGTCTCATTATCCAGAAAAGTCTAAGTTTCTAAAACATTTTAAATGCCATATTTAAATATGTAGGCTTTGAAGTGTTTGAATATTACCTACCTAACTGAATTATATCTATATATACCTAGAAAACTTAATATGACTCTAAGTTTGACTGTCAGAGAAGACTAATTATTAATCTGTATTTCTTAATTATCCATTACAGTTTAAATGAGTTACATGAACATAATACCTTAAAAAAGAGTAGAAATATATATATATATATATATATATATATATATATATATGATAACAAAATCAACTCTAAATTTGTATCAATAAACTAAAATCCATAACAGTGTAAAACAGTTTTAAACAAGTTGTTGCTCTTTAAAAGTAGGTTCGTTAATCTACCTCTTCATCCTATCATATCTATACTATCCCCTTTTCTTCTTTAGAAAGATATTGCATTTATAATCAACCTGCTTTAAATAAAAATAGACATTCATAAAGAATATTTTGGGAATTTGGGTCTAGCTTCTCATACTACTTCCTGCTGGATAAGGGTGCTCGCAATCTAATGGGAATCCTGAGAAAATTAAGAATTATGGTTAAGTCCTGAATGAAGTAGTCTGTGATGCTGTATTCTCTGAGCCAGTTGCTTTAAAGTTGTCTTTGGATGTTGGATCATCTGGGCCTCCCTTGGAGTCTTACTTGATCAAACTATATTAGCCTGGAAGCAATCCACAGGTTCTCATCTTCTATGGAAACAAAAGCAGAACCTCTTTTCCAGAGCAATATATCCTTAGAAATAAATTTTGAAATCAAGATAGCTTTATAATATACATATTGATTTAACTCAGCAGCTTTTACAATCAAATGTCTCTCTACAGTTAAAAATCCCAAAACAATATAATCCAGACTCTCTGTGTGATATCCATCTTTATGTGGCTTATTTTTTATATTACCTTTACTGTCTCTTTAAAGACTTTATTTTTTAAAACTATTTCTTTATATAACTGTCTATATTCATTTTATTTTCTCTTCCAAGCCTATGTACATTTTTACACACATTGTAAACAGTTTAGAGTTTTATTTTGTCTGAATCTGTCTTATTGTGAATCTATAAGCCTTTTATGGCCAGGGGAGACTTTAAATTGCTAAACTGCATGGCCAGGATGAAAAGAGGCAGCCTTGGCTGCTGACTTCACCCCTTTTCAGCTTTTCGACATGGCAAAGGTAATTCACCTCCAACTCTGGGCCATGTGTACCATCAAATCTCAGAAGCAGTGGGTCTATGCCTACATTAAAACAGCGTGTACTCCAGAAACCTGCTTGTTGGTTTTTTGTTGTTGTTGTTGTTGTTTTGTTTTTTTGTTGTTGTTGTTTTTTTGGTACTAGCAAAAGCTGTGTCCACCAAGCACCATGTTGTGCAGCTTGCAGAAACCTCTGTGTAACTTGGCAGGAATCCACCATGCTGTAGCTCCAGCATGCATGCCACGAACCCGCCAAAGCCAGGGGACACATCATTGTACCTAGGCCCATCATGAGTGACATGAACTAGGAAGGTGCTCTTAGTCATCTTTATATTCTCTTTTTAATCTCTCTCAGGATTCAGGTGGAAACTCTTGCCACCATGTCTGGGAAGCATTTGTAGCCAGAAGTTTTCCTGTGTTCTGCCTAATCTGCAGCCACTCAAACCCAAATAAACATATGGAGGCTCATATTACTTAAAAACTGTGTGGCCTAATGGCTCAGGCTTCTCCCTAGCTAGCTCTTACATCTTAAATGAACCCATTTCTATAAGTCTGTTATTTGCCACATGGCTTGTGGCATACCTATCTCTACGCTACCTTGCCATAGGCCAAGACAGTTTTATTTATCAACTCGTCAGAGCAACACAAAATATTCACAGCATACAGCAAAATTTAGTTCAGGCTAACCTTAAACTTAGTATTCTCTTTCGTCTTCTTCCCAAGCAGCTGAGGTTACAAGAATGTGTACTTATACTATTTTGACAAGTTACTTTGGTCACTCCTCTTGGGAAAGTAAAGTGCCTTAATAAAGTTGATAGGCAATGGAAGGGAAATAAATTAATCAAACAAATGTATAACTGCAAATCTGTAATTACAGGCAGAAGTGGACACAAAACTGTAGAAACACCATGGAGAAGGTTTAAGTAACCTTGATGGCAAGTTCTGTGCTGACAAAAAAAAATTAATTTGATGCTATTTTTAGGATTTAATTTGCTAATCATTATTCCTTATGCTTTTTAATTTCATTTTTCAGTTTGATTTTATTCATAAATCTAGCCAATTTTTGTGATCTTAAATAGAGCATAATCAATGTTATTTTCATATTTATGCTTAATTGATCTCACCTACATGTTTTAAGCTTCCCGTTGAAATTGATTATTCTACTTCCATTGAAATATTTTAAACACATTAGCAACTGTAAGCAAAATTGTCAAGACTCTTGAGATGTTTAAATCAAACAAGTGGCACCTATATCTCAGTGAGACATTTTTGTCAGTGTTAACATCAAATATAGACTTCATACACTTTAAGCTTGAGATCATGAGTGTGAAATCAATATTTACTGTTATTTTTCAGTTGGTACCACCAGCTTATCTAGTATGCTAACATGGTCAGTATTTCAAAGTACTATAAATATATAAGAATACATCTGGATTCTTGTTTTCATGCTTTATTGACAAAAAATAATGCATTGAATAGTTACTATAGTTACCTGTAGTCCTGATGCTTAAAAGATATAAAAGTCATTCCTGCAGATAATCGAATTCTTTTACCTGGCAAGGCTAAAAATTCATAATATAATCCCAATTCCTTTGCTTTGCCACTGCTTTGTACTGTACAAACTGCAGACTATAAATCACAGAATCTACCCATGTTGCCTTATCTGTGTCATCTATATTTGAATATTTTCATGAATTTCCATTCTTTTCTTTATTTTCTTCCTCAAAATGTAGTGTCATATTGGTAATGATCACCTAGATAACTCTGTCTATATGTTGTAGAATATTTAGCTAATATGTCAACAGAATAAGAAAAATAATATACCGTCAAAGCAGATGGAAATTTTAAGACAGACTGCTAAAGAGAATAAAGCTGTTCAAAGAAAGTGAGCTAGAAATACAATGATAGGCTTTACGTATTTTGGTTCAGACATTAACTGTGTGTGAATAGGGAGGGGCCCTAGAACAGTGATTCTCAACCTTCCTAATCTGTGACCCTTTAATACAGTTCCTCATGCTGTGGTGACCCCCAACCATAAAATTATTTTCATTGCTGCTTCATAACTGTAATTTTACTACTGTTATGAATCATAATATAAATATTTGTGTTTTCCAATGGTCTTAGGGGACCCCTTTGTAAGGGTCTTTCAACCCTGAAGGGGTTGTGGCCCACAGGTTGAGAATTGCTGCCCTGGAGAATGTGCCATGGACAGCCACAAAGACAGCCAGGAACTGACCATATTCTGACATTTCATTGTCTTGGAGGATGTATAGTCTACAAAAAGCCAGAGCTGGTAGAAGGCCTGTGTGACTTTGATGCTGGGTTTTCATACGGTTTCATTCTAAAACTTTCTATATTAGTTTTTAACTGGAAACCTTCTATAAAGAAAACAGTGCAGAAACTTTCAGAGGACTCAGACCATTTGGCAACACAGTAGCTGTCTGCTAAAATGCAATTTAACCTATCTGCCTTCATTGCCTCTCCTGGCAACCAAACACAGAAAGGGTCATAATGGACTCCCAGAAATAAACCCCAAACATCAGAAAGACAACACTGGAAATGATGTTATAAAATTTTGAACTAGCCAGAAGGTGGTGGCACATGCCTTTAATCCCAGCACTCAGGAGGCAGAGGCAGGTGGATCTCTGAGTGTTCGAGGCCAGCCTGGTCTACAAAGAGAGTTCCAGGACAGGCTCCAAAGCTACACAGAGAAACCCTGTTTCAAAAAACAAAAACAAAACAAAACAACAGCAACAATTTTTGAACTCCTAAGAGGTTCATTAAACTACATTAAAATATAAGATTAAAAACTACATTAAAAATACATGAAAAGAAGAGGATGAATGTACTAGAAACAAGATGAGGGATTTGAAGATGGGAGCTATGGAAATCGTAAAAGTAAACCAAGTAAAAATTCTAGAACTAGAAAGTATGATGACAGAAAAAAAGTCAGGGTGTTTAACAGAAGCTTGGCATTGAAAAAGAAAACATCAGTCTTTGTGTAGCACAGTAGGAATCACTCAATGTGAAATCCAGGAAGAATGAGACAAATTAGGTATTTAGTAATCTGCAGAATAAAAAGTAGTCTTGCACATGGTATACATCGCATTCCCACATATGTGTGTGTGTGTGTGTGTGTGTGTGTGTGTGTGTGTGTGTAGGAATGGGGATTTGAGGATATCTGAAGTATTGCAAGCTAGGGATAAGGTACATTGAAATCACTTCCTGCCTTCTCTTCTGTGTGCTTTCCTTCTGGCTTGTGCATACCTTTTCCTCCCTATAGAATGCTCCCTCTCTGGTTATATGGGTCAGAAGTATTAGCACCCCACAAAGGAGACTTTCACTTTCTCTGCCTCTCTTTTGTTTCTTGTTCCCTAGATCCTCACCTATAGCTCAGTTCATAATGTCTTCCTAACTCCTTTTCAATACATTTAAGTTTATGCTCCAGAATAGCAAAGTAAACAACAGTTACCATCAGATTACACTTAAAACATAGTATTCACAATTCATTTGCATACCTTTTTTTTTTTTTTTTTTTTTTTTTTTGGTTTTTCGAGACAGGGTTTCTCTGTGTAGCTTTGCGCCTCTCCTGGAACTCACTTGGTAGCCCAGGCTGGCCTCGAACTCACAGAGATTCACCTGCCTCTGCCTCCCAAGTGCTGGGATTAAAGGTGTGTGCCACCACCACCTGGCCATTTGCATACCTTAAGACTCATGTGTCTTGAGCTCTTTGAATGGAGAACTCTCCTGTGTTGAACCAGGAGTTCTTGTCTGTACCTTTTTGTCTATTGAGGCATTAATTTCTGTGAGACATCCTACAAACATAGAATTGTGCTTGGTTTGATATTTCAGTGAACAATACAGCATTCTAAGCATGCACACAGACACACACACACACACACACACACACACACACACACATGCACACACACACAGAGACGTGTATGCATGTATATGCCCTTAATCTGTCAGTTCTGAAAAGCAACATGAAAATTCTACTAATTGCTGAAAATATTTCAACTCCAAGCTTATGAATAGAGAATGGAACCTTAGAATGCATTTACCATGATATGAGCTTAAGAGCTTGAGTCCAGACTCCAAATGATCCTCAGAAGCACAACTCTGTAGCTAAGGGCAGGCACGCATTCTTGATCCTTAGGAGTGAACAGGACCTCAGATCCATGCCCCACTAATTTCTTGTAACTGTAGGCATGATCTTTGTTCTCAGTGTAGCATTGACAGATAAACCAGTCCTGAGGATGTTTGGTGGATTATTCACTTTGAATATTGTTACTTCTCGTCAAGGTACTTGATTTTAAGTACCATTTTGTGAGCTGGCTAAGTACTGATGATATGAAGGGACTACACACAGCTCCCTACTTTAGCTCCCTTCTCGGGCCTTTTAGCACATGCCTTCTTCCTCAGTGAGTCAAGGCAGATTTTAATATGTCCTCCACCTCTTTAAGCCCTGGAGACTTTCTACTCAACTGTTGTGAGACATTCTGATCAATCTGCTGGGTGGATCCATGCTGCTATTGTCTCCTCAAGCTCAACTTCAGTGAACATCTTACCATCACCAAGCCACCCTGTGGGCATCTCATGTTCCTGTTGGAATCATTTACAGAATCCAGCAAAGGATGTTTAATCTGGAAATAGTTGTTCATTGAAAGCAATTAGTAACTTCACCTCTTCTCTCTGAAGACTTTCATCGGGGATAGAGCTGAGGAATTTTGTTTTTTGGTGGGGGCGGCGGGGGAGATTTTTTTTAAGAGGATGAAACCACTAAAGATTTTGGTTGCTTTTGTACATTACAGCAATAATTGCCTGATATCTCCAGAACCCATAGTGTGATCTCCTTTTGAATGTAACAAAAGTAGCAAATAATTCAATCCCCTCACAGCTGCATGGCTGGATTCCTGGCAAGCACATCAAATGATAGTCTGACTTAAAATTACTCTTGCCTTCCTCTCCCTCACCTCACAACTAATTCTTGCTTGCGTCCCCCAGAGATTTGCCTGTATAGATCAGCAAAACCTTACATTTCCTTCCTAAAGACCTGACACTCCCTGTAGGCTGAGCAACTCCACATTCTCCCTTCTGTCTTAAAGTCACAATGTGTCAAAAATCTGCAGATTTACACAAATATGTAGCTATAAATGGAAACTTGTTTTTCTCACACTGTTTTATGGGCTTGGTCTGAATAGCCAAGGCACCAAATCAGAATCACTGCCAAACATGTGTTTAGTGCAACATTTACGGCTTCACATTCACAGTTATTAATTGAATATTTGACCTTGACGTTGCTACACGTTTTAAGAGCTATTATTTTTCATTATGTAAATAATATAATCGCCATTTATCAGTTTTTCATGTCTTTATTTTTTCCCTGCAGTAAAAAAGATTTAATCTGGATTGAGATCACTCCAACATTTTCTTGCTCAGATGGCAAAGTTCATTTGAGGAGGAGAGTGAACGTTCACTGTATGGAGGGCCCCTCCCCGACTCCCTAGTATGCCTTCCTTTATTAGTGCAGCGTAAAAAATCTGAGCCTGCTCCAAACCACATGTGGGTTGCAGTGCTCCAATGTGGCACTTTCTCAAACCTGTATCACACCCCGTGTGGACCCTCTGACAGAATCGTGCATTGTTCCTGAAAAACACCATTGTCTTCTGTTTCTTTCCCTTTACCTGTAATGCTACCCAGCTTTACATTGCCATAGCAAACACCTGAGGCAATTAGCTTAGAAAGTACTCAACGGGGCTCATGTTTAGGGAGGGCCAGGCCTTGACTGATTGGCTTCATTTCTTCCAATTCCACACAAGGCAGCACGTAACTATGGGAATAGGCCACAGAGAAAACCTGCTTACTCCATGGGTAGAAAGCAAAGAAAGAGACAGAGACCGGTTTCTAGCAAAACGCTGTGAGGGAACCCTTGGATCTCAAAATAGGCTGCATCCCCAAAGTCAAGACCATTTCCCCAACATTTTAAACCAAGGACCAAACCTTCAACACTTAAGTCTTTGGAAATAACAATGTCTACCACACTAGCACATATAATGCCAATCATTTCCTTCTGGGGGGTGGTAGAAGCTGTTCACCTCTAATGAGCTCATGTTCAGACACCTCATAACCAATGCCAGCATAATAAAATAGTTATTTTTATGTGCAGTCAAGTAGAGCTTGCTAGGGTTCTGCTCACCTACAGATCCTGAGATAGTCTTACTTCTGGCTTCCGAAGCATAACTCAGTGTGGCACATGGATGCCACAAGACCTCATTAAACTGAGGATTCTGCCTGGCCCCTTGTTTCTAGAGCCAGACTCCTCTTCTCTCTGCTCTGTTCAGTGCTTCAAGAAAGCAGTACTGGTGGCTTATATTAGGAACTCCCTGATCTTTATCCTTGGAGGGTTTTACTTTTAGGGGAGCTGCAGCAGCTCATAGAAGACTGGAGTGGAATGAAGAGAGAGACTTGGCTCTTTCCTGCCGTGTTTCTGGGGGTGGGTGTATCTGCCGGGTCTGCCACTTCCATTGTCTTGTCCCTACCAACCACAGTGGAAGTCACTGGACATTGGTAATACAGTATCCTGTCCTCAAGCATCTAGGTCACTGGTTCTCAACCTGTAGGGTGTGACCCCTTTGGCGTTGCCTAAGACCATCTGAAAACATAGATATTTACATTATGATTCATAACAGTAGCAAAATTACAGTTATGAAATAGAATCGAAAATAATTTTATGATTATGATTAGGGGCCACCACAACATGAGGACCTGTATTAAGTGGTTGCAGCATTAGGAAGATTGAGAACCACTGATCTAGGTCAAAAGGCATACACTAGGTTGTATGACCTGTGAGCTTCTGGAGACTAACTCTCCTGTCTCTATCTTTGATCTTTCTCTAGGAATGCTACATAGCAAGGCATTATTTTTTTTAATTGTGTGTGTGTGTGTGTGAGAGAGAGAGAGAGAGAAAGAGATAAAAAGTGAAGTCACTTTTCACGTGAAATGAATAAATCAATTATTCCATTTTGGTTAGACATTAAATATATAAAATACTTTTCACTGTCTAGATCAATTTAAGTATAAATATATATGCTTACCAATTGAGTTTCAAATCTAGAACTGTAGAGAGCTGCATGAAGCTGCACCCTTAAGATGGCGCTGGCTTCCGCCCCCCGCCCTCCCGATGGCAAGCGCTCTCTGTGTTAAACAACACCTTATTTGGCTTGGTTTCAGATTTTGGCTTGCTAAGGCATACGTGTACCTATCCAGGAATCCCATGTGGCACATGGTGGCTGGTGGACTGAGACCTATATAAGGCTGGGGCGGGCTCTCCCTAGGGGTAGAAGAACAAAGAAAAAGGCCTGAATAAACAGCTTGAAGAAGAGCTCGGTGTTGTGTCTTCCTTGCTGGTCGAGGTGGGTGTGACATAGAACAGTATCCCAAGACACATCAAAATATAAAAACCAAAGTATCCAAATTTAAGGACAGATGCAGTCATATGATTTCACTCAACTTGAGTGTGGTTGTTTGAATAGACATGGCCCCCTTAGACTCATGTGTTTGAATGTGTATCCCATAGAAAATGGCACTATTAGGAAGTGTGGCCTTATAGGAGTAGGTGTGTCATTGTGGGGGCTGGCTTTGAAATCTCCTATGGTCAAGCTAGGCCCAGTGTGCACATAGTCTCCTTCTGCTGCCTGTGGATCAAGATGTAGAACTCTCAGCTCCTTCTCTAGCAGCATGTTGGCCTGCACACTACCATGCTTTCCACCATGACAACAATGGACTAAACCTCTGAAACTCTAAGCCACCCCCCAATTAAATGTTTTCCTTTTTAAGAATTGTCACGGTCATGTGTCTCTTCACAGCAGTAGAAATCCTAACGAAGACATGGAGTCAACTGATTATAACTCTTTGTCATCTTGCATAGTGTAGAAAAAAAGCTGGGTTCCTGTATTGCAGAGTCAATAGCTTATGTGAAAAAAAAAAAGCAAGAGAAAAGTATTCTAACAAAATAAGGCAACTATTTTAAACAAGAGATGCAGAAATACCTCTCTGAGGAGATGACATTTATGCTGTAATCTGAAGGAATGGCAGAAGCAGCTTTAACAGTGGTGTAAAGGGCATTCTGTAAAGGATAGCTGAGTAAATGAAATCACCAAATTGAAATTTGAGTTCTTTTAAGACTAGGGTTGTTTGGCTGGGCAGACAGCTCTAAGTAGGAGAGTAGCATAATATGAAGAGAGAAATTGGGTCATAGACTTGACCATTAGAGCCTTGACAGTCACAGATTTTATTTTATGTGCAGATGGAAACCTGTCAAGGGGAGCTATAAGGAGGGAACTATGAATTGATTCACACTTAAGTATAACTTAGAAGACTTTTGGGGAGGAACAAGGAACATCATAAGCATGTCCATAGTGAAGAAAGAAGATGTTGGGTGACAGAGTAGAGAGACTCACTGTAGATAAGGCTAAGTTTAAGACTAGTGAGAGTTCAGTGGGAAAGGTGATAATGACATCCAGCAACTGAATTAAAAACTAAAGTGTTGTTGGTGACCCTGGCACTTGCAAATTTTCCAGATACTGATTACTTTCTGGTTAGAAGAAAGAGATAATTGAGTGTTAGCATCATCTACATATCCATAGTTGTTCATGGATCATCAAGTTGAGCATTTCTTGCTCTGCTCCATCAGTTACAGTCCATTATCAACTTTGGTATCCCAAACCATAATATTTATTCTGCTTAAGTTATTTTTATTTTATGTGTATGTGTGTGTATCTGAACTGCTGCATGTGCTTCACGTGCATGAAAGTTCTCCGGGAGATCAGAAGAGGGTGCCAGGTCTCCTGGAACTGGAGTTGTAGCTTGATATGAGTACTGGGAACTATGCCTGGGTCCTCTGTAAGAGCAGCAATTGTTATTAACTGTTGAGCCATCTCTCCTGCCTTTTGTCCTATTCTTGCTCATACGGGAGGACTGACCAAGCTTTTCACATTTTGAAGCTGGATGAGTGTCTCCTACTGCCAAGCCTACCCCATGTGTTTTATTTCATTCCATTTTTCCCTATTACTTCTTCAAACTGTTTAGTCTTACACCTTTATCATCAGAATTCTCTTGAAGACAGATTTGTTCACAAATGACTATGTATAAAGTTCAGGGCCCAGTTCTGAACTTAGAGCAAATTTTCTTCCCTTCTCACAGATCAAATTCCGTCACAACCAAAAGATGCCTTATTCTTGTGTGCCTTTCCATAGGTCAGTCTCCATTTCCATAGATGTTCCCGAATACACTTCAGTTTTTCGTATTCTTTTGTGTAGCTTTAAATTCCACATAAAAATTTCTATCTTTTAATTCTAGCCAAGGTAACTCTTCTGAGTGCCAGGCTAATGTATCTTACTTTGACAAATCTTCATAAACACCTCATAAGCATCTAAAATTTCGCATGTTCATGTTTGATCTTGCTTCCGCTCCAGCCCTCAACTTGACTTCTTCGAATTGCCTATCTCAGTAAAACAATACCAGCATACAATGCTCTGTGCCAGGGCTACGTGCAGCTCCTCTGCTGGAAGACCATCAGCTACCTTTCACGTGTGTGTGAGAATCTTAATTCTTCAGTGAAGGAGCATCCCAGATGAGCCTAGGAGGAAACATTCGGGAGGCAGAACCCTCATGGAAGGGGTGGATGCCTTTCTCATAGGAATGGGTTGACTGTTGAGTAACTGAGGTTCCCTTTTCTTCCTCCTGTGTGGCTTTTTTGCCTTTCTGAGTTTCACACCATCCTAAGGCAGCAAGAGAACCTCACCAGACAAGGCCTCTGGATCTGGGACTACCCAGAACACATCTGTTAAAGAGCATCTTAACTTGAATTATTTTCTCTGGCTCGTATGCTCAGTTATTGTCACCGGAAGCAGACAAGACATTCTCTAAATAAGGAACACTGGGACATTCTTCCCACAGTATCGTCATCGTCATCAGACATGACCCAGAAAGTCTCCACGTTTCTCCTCCACTACTTTCCTCATAATCCTGCCTGCTTCTTCCTTTACTACTACAATAACTCACTAATTGATTCACCTGATTACAGCATTGCTTCCCTCCACTTCCCAGAAAGAAGAGAGCATACCATGGTGCCTTGTCTCCAGAGGCACAAGCAATCAAACACAGCAGGGTTTCTACTCACATGCAGTACTTCTCTTTAGCTGATTCAAAATTTATTCAATTGCACAATTAATTCAAAGAGGAAGGCACCACAAGTTTGAAATTTCAACTGAGAAAACAGGCATCCTGTGGTCCTGGAAACACGTAAACATTTCTACTCTCCTGGGTTTGTCTTTCTTTCTTTCTTTCTTTCTTTCTTTCTTTCTTTCTTTCTTTCTTTCTTTCTTTCTTTCTTTCTTTCTTTCTTTCTATTTATTTATTTGTGCATTGTTTTACTGAGAGCTTGCAACACTGTCTCAAAAAGCTTTGAAAGAAAAGCATTTATAAAGTTTATAACTCAGCCGGGTAGTGGTGGTTTACTTCTTTAATCCCAGAACTTGGAAGGCAGATCTCTGTGAGTTCAAGACCAGTCTGGTCTATGAAGAAAAACAGTTTATAATTCATCCATGTCATTGTTTGCATTCTGGAACCAACAGTGTCTTTTGGGAGAAGGCAGTAACGAAGTCTTGTATCTCTATTTCCCCATTTCATAAGTTTTTACTCTGCTAATCTGTATCTATAAAACTGGCAGGCAACAAGAAAGAAAAAACAAGGAACCTTTGCATAGGGGCATTACTTGTACAATTAGAAAACTCAAATGTATATTCCTTTGCTGCTAAACCATAATCTGGATCCAATACATTTAAAATCTTCACCATAACTAAATTGCAATACATATAAACTTAAAGGACAAACCGTTTAATCAAAATATGGTATAACAGGATATGAGTCTTTTTAAAAATTTTTACGTGCATGAGTGTTTCACCTGCATATATATCTATGTGCAACATATGTGCAATGCCCATAGGGGCCATAGGGGGTATCAGGTCCTTTGGAACTGAAGTTACAAATAGTTGTGTCCTACTATGTGGATGCTGGGAATTGAACCCAGGTGCTCTGAAAGAGTGCCCAGTCATCTTAATCCCTGAGCCATCTTTCCAACCCAAGGATATGATTTATGGAGATAAACTGATGTAACTTTCAAAGCTATCTTCCTCAGTGCAGAAAGTTTTGTGTAATGGAAGACATAAGACTTTTTGTTTTGTTAAACTGTATACAGTAGCATCCGATTTGCCAGCACCAGCTGACTGGGTGCTTGTTAGTTTTACAAGCATTCAGAACTATTAGAAGATTGCAAATATCTCAAACTGCTTGAAAATGTATTCTTTTTAGACCAGTGACTTGGCCCACAGTCTACCTCCAAAGTCCCACATTGTAACCTGATTCCCTATTGGAACTCAGCTATCACAAGGAGGAAGGACAGCTCTCATTCCATGCCCACAGGACAAGCCTCTCCATCGCCATAGATCGTGAGGTACTTTCCTCTGTGTGTAACTCTTCATCACTGTCCAGCCTTCTCTAAAAATCGTTCTGAGCTATGATTTTGAATTCACATCAAAGTTTCCAGTCTGTAGTTTCTAGAACCCTTTTCACTCCTTGCCCTTCATAAAAAGCTACACGATTATGTTTCTTCCTTTGTTTGGAAACACTGCTGCCCTCCTGAAATTCTCCCCAAGTCTGTGGTGCCATGCTCAAAGAGCTATTTTGGTATGTTTATGGATAATTCTTTTGATCCTACAAATTTGCATTTGGTTAAAGCAGGGATCATTCCTTTCTGCTTTGTCATAATACATTTCAAACTGCAATGCCCTTTTAATGAAGCCATCAGCCTTTTCCGGACTGAAGATAGACTGAAAGTGATGAGCATCAAAAGAAAATCCAAAACGAACACAGACTTTCATCAAACTCCCTCTCCAAGTGCTTTCGAGCAGTTGAAATTTAATATAGCCAAAAATACCTACTATTTTCTAAGAAGCTCTGCTAATATTTTCTTCATGAAAATTATGCAGCAATACTATACTACTCTAAGTTAAGTTCATAAATAGTATAGTATATTTTTGAACTTTTCAAAAGCCACAAACGTCTGATTTTATAGGATGCCTAACCAGATTTTCAAGTACACAGCATTAACAGAAGGAGGGAGCTGTGGGATATACATTAATCAGTAATGTGTGATTCTTTCCCATCCCCCACACAATGAAAATCTGAGATTTATTTCCCTACATGCTTGCAAGAGGTGAGGGATGTGGCGCCTCAGCAGGGCAGGCTGGGGGTGAATGTTTCCTTTCACTGGTTAGTAAAGCTACATATTAAATTTAACCACCTCATCTTCTTGCTACAGTTACTACATGATAGAGTTTCAACAGCTTTTTTTCCTTCTTCTGCTCATTATGGAGCAGATATTATAAGGGCTAAAAGGGGTTGTACATTAACTGGATGAGATCCAATTATGGGAAAAACCAGAGCAGTACTCCTGGGCAATCTCAAAGCTGCACAGAAGTGATCACATGACTATACATTAAGAAGCCTGAATGTTCACTTTTTTCAAAATAATTTAATATATGTATATTTCAGTAAATGAGTAATGAGTATCTACTTGTTAGATATAAATACAAAGCGACCAGACTTTGTAGAAAAAAAGAAACACTTCCTGCCATTCAAAAAACCATTTCCTAATGGATATTTGCTACTATGTCCTCACTTAAATTACTTTAGAAGTATGCAAGTGTGAAATGTAGAAGTGAATTATTTACTTGAAAATAAAGAATGCTTTTGGCTTTTCTCTTATGTATAAAATATGTTTTCACTTTCAGTTAGTATTACTAAAATGATAAGGCTGTGTTCTCACATAAATTGTTCAACAACCTGAATTCACAGCCTTTAAATATAAAAAACATGCATCCTTCTAGGAAGTGCTCACTCTCTGAGCACTAGTGACATTTCTCATCTACATGACCAAACACTTGACAAAAAAAAATAACTTAAAGGAAGAGGAGGTTGGGGGATGACAATCCCTCATGAGGAGAAAGGCATGGGAGTGGGTTTGTGAGGGAACTGGCTCAGTCGCATTTGCTAACACAAAGCTGAGCAACTGCAAGTATGGCCAGAATACCAGACCCAAGATCTCTGCCACCTTCCTCCAGGAAGGTTTGCCTCCTAAAGGTTCATCAGCTTTCAAAACGCTGCCACCAGCTGCCAACTAAGTGTTCCAATACAGGACCCCAGACGGTTCACTTTCAAAGCACAAGAGTATTAAGGGATGTGTCCCAATATACTGATGCCAACAGGGGTTCACTTTGGGGAACAGAATCTGGTCATTGTTTAATTATACATAGAACATAATCATTTCAAGTATAAACTTTTGACATTAAATGGGACTCCATACAACTCTCAGGAAAATTTAAGTCTGCACAATACTACTGGAGTCCCTTTGTTATCTTTAATGTTTCAGAGGGATTTTTCCCCTCCAGAATTTCATATTTGGACGAATAAAACAGTTGTACGTAGATATTCCAGGGAACTCACACAGAAATTTATTTAAGTACTGATTTTGTTATAAATCAGAGTATCATAAATAATACCAAATATCACAAATCTTACCTCCAAGTTATTTCACTTGTTAGCCTTTTTTTCACAGTGAAGTATTTCATCACATTTCCAAATCTCTTGCAAATGCATAATGTGATAAGCACAGATTCAGAGCCAGAGCTGGATCCAGTAAGCAACAAGAATGCGGAACACTTTTCATGTGGATAGAATTGGCAAATGGAACCCTCCCCTCCCAGTGAGGAAACACAAAGCTAAACATGGCTCTACTAAATGTGTAGATGAACATGGGCTCATCCACCAATAGTAAGAAAGGCCAACACATGTGCTTACAAATGAAAACAAGGTTGTTTTGTCCTTTATTATGCATCTAGTATTCAACTAAGTGTACCCAAAGTCAAGGATAGCATCTGTCCCACAGAAAAAGAGATCCAGTTCTGATTGATTAGCTGAAATAAATCAGGGAACAGTGAGAAAGAAAGACAACACTTGCTTAGCCATTCATTGTCAGCCGAATCAGCCCTATGATCTGTATCTAGATTGCCCTCATTTGGGCTAAAATTAAATGCATAACCGGAGAATATTACAGCATGGTTGTCCCTCTCCCCCAGCTTTATTCAGGAAAAAATGACAGAAAATTATACATACTTAAAATACAAACATGATATTTGATGTAAGTGGATACTATGAAATAATCAATAAAATCAAGCCAATTGACATACCTATAACCTCAGTCTGTAAGTGTCTGACTGGGTCCATGTGTGTACATATGGTCACAATATTAAAGACTTTCTTTGCAAAGTTTAATTATATAATAGATTGTTATTAAATAAATGATTGGTGGAACTTACTCATCTATACCTGGAATTCTTCTCATTTCTCCACCCACAACTCCTTATAATTACTATTGCATTTTGTTTCTATAACTTCAAGTGTTTGGCTTCCATAGATAAGTGATGCTAAGCAGGATTCATCTTCCTATGTCTACCTTACTTGACATAATTCTTTCTGGTTGCATCCATGTCTGTGTTAGGGTTTCTACTGCTGTGACAAAGCACCACTTGGGAAGGAAAGGGTTTATTTCAAATTGACAGTTCTACATCACGATCCATCATTGAAGGAAGCCAGGGCAGGAACTCAGAGGCAGGAGCTGAAGCAGAGGCCATGGAGGAGTGCTTCTTACTGACATGCTCCCTGTGGCTTGCTCAGCATGCTCTCTTATAGCACCTCAGTATTACCAGGATGAGGGTGATACTGCCCATAATGAGATGAACACTCAGATGTCAATTGAGAAAAAGCACCACAGGCTGGCCCATAGGCCAATCTAGTGGGGGCATTTTTTTTCCAATTGAGGTTCCCTCTTTGCAAATGGCTCCAGCTTGTTGGCATAAAACCAGCTAGCACAATACCCTTGCAAATGTCAGAATAATATATTTTGTGAATACGCTGCTGTGAACAGTGGTTTAATGAACAAGAGGGTAAATATATCAAAAATACTAATTCCATTATAGATACTTAGATATATAGATCCAGAAGACAGCTTGTTGCTTTGTTTTTAATTTTAAGGGGACTACCATATTGCTTTCCACAACAGCACTGCCAGTTGGCATTCCCTTCAATGAAACACAAGGGCTCCCTTGTTACACACCCTCAGTGGGTACTATCTTTTAATAGCACATGCTGTAATAGTCATGATACTAGTAGTGACTTGATATCTCATTGTGGTGGTGATTTGCATTTCTCCAACAGTCAGTGGCAGTGAATGTTTTTGGAGGAATGGGAATGGGTGTCCAGGTCCTTGGGCAAGTTTTAAATGAAGCTATCTGTCTTTTGCTATTGAGTTTTACAAGTTAACTATGTCTTTTCAATGCCAACCACTTATTAAATAAATGCTTTGCAAATACCCTCCCCATCCCCTTTCCACAAACTGTGTTTTCACTTTGCTGTTTGGAAACTTAAAAATTTAGTGTTCTATTGTTCTGTGTGTATGCTTTTGGTGTGTATGTGTGAGTGCATGCCATGGCAAGCATGTGAAGGCCAGAGGACAACTCTGTGGAGTCAGTTCTCTCCTTGCACCTTTGGGTTATTTCCAGGGATCCAGTTCGGGTCACCCAGCTTGCACTGAAAGTGGATTTACCTGCTGGCCTGCTGGAAAGTTTTAAGCGCGTCTAGTTCCATTTGTCACTCGTGTTTGTTATATCCAAGATAGCTTTGCCAAGATCAGTGCAAAGAGGTTCCTCCTCTTTCTTCTAGGACTTCTCCAGTTTTAAATCTTATATTTGAGTCTTCCATCCTCTGTGCTGTTTCTGCCTGTGCTGTAAGATAGGAGTCCAGTGGAAACATGTGTGATCCAATTTTCCCATCACTGTACACCAAAGGACAGTCCTTTACCTCACAATCATCTTGGGGCTCTTGTCAAGGATTAGTTCCAGTATATTTGAGTTTATTTCTGAACTTTCTGCTTTGTTCCATGGGTCTGTATGTCAGTTTTTAAGCTAAAAATCACAGTGTTTTGATTATAATAGTTTTAATAATGGGGGATTTACTAAGGCAACTCCATGCAGTTAAAAAGGAGGTTTATTTTGGGGGGTAACTTACAGCCAGTAAAGGGGTTGGTTACAGGATCCAGGAGAGGTGAGGTGCAGTCCAGCTGGGTTTTCTGGAGAACTCTGCTTGGTCTACCATCCACCATCCAGGATTACCAGGAACCAAGAGCGCAGGCACATCCGGATCTCAGGTCTTTAGGGCTCCTGTCTCGGCCCACCTTAGGGGCAGGTCATAGATAGGCGTGACAGTTACTGGTAGCCTCACTGGGGATAGTACTTCCAGGTCAAAGCTGGAACAGCTACCCACTACATTGTAGCATAATTTAAGATACAGTGTGTGATTCCTCCAGACATCCTTTCTAAAATTATCTGGGTTCTTAAGTATTTCTGGTGTATATGTGTTCTCTGTTTATTTTATAATTGATTTTTATCATTAATGCAAAACTGTCAGTGGAGTTTTGATGGGGACTGCCCTGACTGTAGTTCACTATTGTCCAGGAGTCGACAATACTGGTCCTAGATATGCAGTTCAGGAGCTCACCCACTGTTTAGGTTATCGATTTCTTCCACAAGCATTTTCGTTACTTTCATCTCACAGATCTTTTACCTTGCAGCGTAAATGCATTTCTAAGTGCTTCTATAAAAAACACTACTAGAACGGAGTTTTTCAAATTGTAGGATATTTTCTTCGTTTGCTTTTCAATGGTGATTATGGAACCTCTAACTTTACTAACTTCACTGATTTTCATCATTTTTTGATGGATTTTTAAAAATATATGAAGTCATACCATTTCCTAGCACGCATAAGTTCTATAGTTGATGAAACGTATGGCTTAATATACATTTACTCACCAGGAATTCCGACCAGCATTTCAAAATGGTTACCACTGGGCCAAGGGCCAGCTGCTCTAGGGTCTACAAGAGGCTGCCTGCTGCTTGTTCTTTGGCAACTGATGGTAATCCTTGAGACCACACCACTGCAGTCCCCACTCTACCTGCCTGTTGCCTCACCTTTGTGTGTATTTTCTTCTGTGGGTTCCAAACACCCCTGTCTTCCTCCTTGCTAAGGACACATGATTACCTTTGGATGCACTTGGATAATCAGGATTGTCTTCTCAATCCAAAATCCTGCATCACATCTGCATCTTTTACTAGGTAACATTATGTTCATGGCATCCAGGTGCTATTACTCAACATCAGTATAATACATCAGGTATCACCCTTTACAGAGGCCTAAATATTTGTAGAATCCACTGTAAGGAAGCCTAGGTATTCCAGTCAGCTTTCATGAGAAGAGCTCGGACACCCCGTACTGCTCAGTAACACTCAGAAACAGCCACTGCAAAGTTCCAAGCAGCTGTCTTTTTAATATTTATGGCTAACTTTGCTTATTTTTGAATTACGCTTCATGTTTCTGTCATTTTAAAGTTTGGTGTATACAAAATGCCTACTCTTTTCAAAACTATGGTACAATAATCTTTTTTTTTTTTTCTAAGAGCCGGACTATTCATTCATGGAACATTTTTTTTTTTCCATTGTCCACTGTGAGTCAAGCACTTTTAAAATTTCACCTGAATATTTTATAACAGGTGTTCCTAATTACATACATTTTCATAACTTCCAGTAAAAATGAATCAAATTGATTTACCCAAATTCCTTATGGCTATGGCTTAAATTAGCACATCCCGGCGAAAACGTTTTATAGAATGCTAAGTATGTCCTTAGTGTTTTACCATATTCTTTGAAAAATAAAAAGCATAAACCATTGTCAAGGAATTATAGAGTCTTAAGGAAACAGGAAAGTGATGTAGTTTGAACAGACACAGGGTCTCAGCCAGCACAGCAGGCTTAAAGCAAAGCATACGTTCATGTGGTTCACATTATTTTATCCTGCCTGCATTTCATTTCATACATGGAATTTAACATTCGAGGGAGAAATTACCCCTATGAACATGGTGTTTCCTAGAGTGGATGAACCCGGGGCCTTGGATCCTGCAGCCACTGGTTGCTTTCATGACTCTATCATATGTGTAAGCGAACAGGTCATATGCTTTCTGCATTGCTGTGTATTGTGCCTAGATAAAGTAAGCCTCTAAGTATGTAAAAGCTACCATTAATACAGACGGCTGAAGCAGGAAAATAAGAAGAAAGTCTAAGCTATGTGGCTAGAGGCTATGTGTGCCTTTGTGCAAGACATTTTTTTTACTTTATAATTTGATTTAATTTTACATATCAGCCATGGATTCCCCTGTACCCCCTCCTCCTGTCCTCCCCCCAGCTTACCCACCCCCCATTCCCATCTACTCCAGGGCAAGGACTCCTGTGTGGCAAGACATTTTTAAGATAACAAAGGCTATTTTGGAGGCCCTTAGGAAAGATGTCAGAAAAGCAAGCCTTCAGCCTTTAGCAAATGAAGAAACAAAAGAAATGAGTAGAAAAGCCAACACACAAACACATATAGAGACATGCATACACACATGCATCCACATACACACACATTTATACATGGACAACATGCATGGGCACATACAGACACAGGGAGATATTCATACACACATGCATGCACATATGAGTTTATGCACAACATGTGTGGACATACACATGGTGGACAAGAATGGACAGGAGGAAGAACAGGACAAAGATACAGTGAGTGAGACTAACATGACGTGTTTGTATAACTGTGAACAGCAGTCCTGGTTACATTACTGAACGTTATATAAAACTAGAAAATAATGGTATGTGATTAGAGGAGGGACACAGAACTATAGGCATTAAAAAATCAGCTAAAATGGTTAAATTCAATATGACAAGAGATAGGAAACCACTGAAGTTCTTTGAGCAGAAGAATGACATGATGGTGATAGATGATAATTTGCATACATAGCAAAAGGATTTAAAGAGTACTAATCAAATGAAATTGGAAACTGAGAAAAATATAGCCTCTGAAATAGACAATTTAATGGGAAATTGTGACAGTACCCAAACAAATAACATAACAAGAAAAGGGCTTTGAAGGATATTGATTGAATGCGTCACTTAAGCAACAGAATATCTCAAATGTGCATTATGCATGCTCTAGTTCTTTGTACCTTGGACAGCTTATCTATTTACCTCCCTCCAAAGAACAGACACACTTTTCTGCATGAACTGTTTGCTTTTGATGTATAGACTTGAGCAGTGTGATAAACTGCATCTCAAAGGAATGTGGCACTTTCAGAAGTTACTCCTTCTTTACCACACATGGCTTGGAATATCATGAATAAAAATGACTAAAATTAAACTCAGACCAGCAGTAGATAACTGCCATCATCATCGTTTGTTGAGAACTTATCACTGCCAAAGAAATCACTTCAATATGCACAAAAGTTTGTAAATTGCAATTTGACCCCATTGTATAAATTTCAATAGTCATCTGAAACATTGAAAGAACTCATTCAAAATAATTATGTGGATTCTAAATTGTGTACTCAAACGCTGTGTTCAGTTCAGTCTGGGCATAGGACAAGAATATATGCCACAAAAACAAGATGAAAAGTTGAAGGTAGCTATCAAAAAAAATTTGTTAATTTCAAGATATGGGCAAGGAAATTTTACCTCTTTAAACAGAGTGAAAATACTTTAAAGAGAAAAATGGTGTGAATATATCCATATATTAGGTGTAAAATTAGACTTCATTGCATGGAAAGCTGTGTAGAAATCTTTTCTGATAGAGAAATATATGTCACTCTCTATTAAAATGAAGCAAATGCCTTATTTGGGCGCGACAGCATGCATAATTTAATTAGATGCCCTAATATTCAGGAAAATGTCATGAAAAGGCTGCTTTGATACGTGTAGCAATTCTGAGTTTTGGTGGCATTCTAGCTAAAGAGTGTGTGCTCTTGTAGCATGTGTAGCAATCTCCTTCAACCTGGCTACAGAGTCTGGGCAGATTTCTAATCGTTTAATGCTACAAAACACAACAGGCCCAGGAGTGACTGTGTGTGAAAGCTGAGAGGCAGAGAGCAAGTTAGATGAACTTCCTAATGGTGATCTGAGCACACCAAGGTTTACAGTGATCTGGAAAGGCTAAGGGCTGCAAATGCTATAGCAGTGGGCGTTGGGATGGACAGGGAACAGTCCTTGCAATTGAGATTTTTTTCCATCGGGGATGCGATGTTTGATCTCACTGTTTCCTTCATGGATGTTAGCAAATAAGAAGAGTGGCCTCTCTTTCTTTGCAAAGTTCTGGGTACTTGTGCAAAGCCCTTTTTTTAGGGGGAAGTTAGAATCAATTGAAGAACAATCATAAACTTAAGCTGCCCTCTCCTCTTAGGGAGTTGTTATGACTTTAAATCAAAGAGACAATCTGGATGTGAAATGATAAATGACATAGACAGAGTAAAAACACTGATTGAAAAGCTGATCTAAGGACCGTAATGAACATCACACAATTCACAGGCACTAGGGAACATAAAACATCAAAGGGATACAGTCATAAGAAATATACTCAGACCAATATTCTAGACAGCTGGGGTATTAGAGTTGAGGAGATTTGAGTCTCATAAATATGAGGAGGCTGTTTCCTTTATTATAGCCTCATATGCACAGTCTGTTAAGCAGAGTAATTGCATATATGCATATATATATACACACACATACATATACATATAATATAGTAAAGCCTAGGAATTAATGCTTTTGTTATTTTACATGCATTGTCTCAGTGTGTTTAGTTACATCGTATTATTTCTTCTTATAACATCAGAAAAGAACATTATTCTCATTTTTGCTTTCCCCATTGGTGATATTGGTCAATATTACATTATCAAAAACGATTTGTTCAGTCTTACTTTACATATTACAAATACAAATTTATTTAGAACTCATATGGTACCTTTGGCAAAAATTATACAACACGTAACAGTTCTTTCAAGAAGCTTGGCTGACACTGAAGAAAGATTGTCTTTATTAAAATTCTACTTAACCATTCCAGGGAGACACTGGGGCCTCTTTACTTAGAGTATGAAGGAATGGTTAGAAATATAGTCTGGATGTCTGTTTCTGTATCCAGCAGGTGTCAGTTCTCAATCCTTAGGACTAATGTCTTTAGGGCTTGAATGACAGCTGTCAGGACATACAAGATTCAAAACACAAATTGTCATTGAACCAAAATCTGAAGATATCACTGCAGAAAACTCAAGAGTTATCATTTGCACATCTGTGCGCTCTACGTCCATTCCTTATTGCTGAAGACCAACATAACGTTTACTCTATTCTTATTGAGCATAATGCATACTTCCTTCCTTTTCAGTCTGTGCTCTTAACCCAAGCCTCTTAGTTATAATTCTCCGTTTCAAAAAAAAAGGCATTGGATTAACTGATTTGATTTCTAGACAAGGCCCAAACCTAGATCATGGAGGACTGGCGCATGAGAAGTGCTGCAATGGGATTTCCTAAAAGACAGGTCTATAAGAATCCAGCATGGAGGGCCACAGTGTCTACTAGGGTTGAGCTGATCACACAAGTAGTGGCCCAGAGGAGATGATGATTGAAATGCTGTTCCTTCCTGCAGTGACTACAACTTTCCTGATGCCCTTCACGAGACTGAATGGTAGAGCTTTATTTGCGCACATACATTTTAACCTAAAGGCTAGTCCTATGCCTTCAGCACTCAAGTTTAGATCAACCCATGTCTGTTTTTATTCTCCTCCCATGCAGACCTGAACCTCAGGTTCCATCACCCTTCACCCCTGTTTGTGTCCTCTGAGGTTCTTTTCATAGCTTTTCACTATCTGGACCCTTCTGTAATGCCAATGGTTAAACAAGATATTTTCAACACAACAGTCATCTCCTAAAGCAGTCAATAAATGGTAGCGTTTTCATTTCCCCCACCTCCATTACTTTTGACTAAGATATAGTGGAACAAAGTTTGGGTTTGTGTATATGGTGGGTAAAGGGAATGATTCTACTTTTTTAAACCTTTGAGTCAAGATTTTATTTCCCCTCTTTATGTATTATTCTGATAAATCCTAAAAGGAAATGTCTCCTCTGCTTTTAAGACCAATGTTAAAATACTACATCCAGTACCACATTTTTCTGTCTACTGTTTGCACTGCTTATACTAAAGCTTTAAAATTTTAAGCTTCACTGATGGAACTTTCTACTTAAATTATTAATCCAATTTAATTTAAATTTTCATAAGTTATTAAAGTAGATTCCATGTGAATAGCTGGTTTTCAGATCTGGCAAGTCCTAATTCAAGACAGTGCTAACGTGCAGCCTTTGGGTATTAACTTTCCTTAAGTAATGGATAAAATCATTTCTCTCATCCAAGACGAAATGTGAATAGCAGATGCTTTTCTCCGGGTTTAATTAATTATCGCAACATTAGACCACCCAAGAGCTGGAAATGAAGTTGGAGTTGACTATATAGTTGAATCTCAGAAGTCTAGTGCTGTCTGCTAATCTGAATACTTTTCATAATCGAAACTTTGATAAATACCTATCGTGTCCATGATGGCATGGATTTATCCAGGTTAAGAAGTTAGAGTCACACAATAAAATATTGTCCCTTATGTCTTCTGCTACCTTTCTTTCTTTCTTTCTTTCTTTCTTTCTTTCTTTCTTTCTTTCTTTCTTTCTTTCTTTCTTTCTTTCTTTCTTTTGTCAGTGCCAGTGACTAATTTCTTAAATTTAGTAGACTGTTAGATGCTAGCTACCATTAAAAAAAAAATTAAGTCCATGGTTATCATGGCCTCAAAAGTATTTCCTAAGACAAATAAGAAATACAAAAAAAAAAAAGCCTTTGTCAAATAAAGACCCTAAAAGTCTAAAACTATCTGGTCGACCTTTCTGTAAGTGTTCCCAGCTCCTGAGTAGTGGTTCAAGTATTTCAGCCTTGCCATGCCATTGTGTCATAAGCACATGGGCATTCGTAGACACTGAAACTCAGGATCATCACAGTCCATCCTACCTGTGGTGTCAGAAGAAATACACATGCCCAAAGAAGAAAGAAGTAATGAGCTATTTCATGGTGTTAACTTGAGGATTACGAAATGATTTTACTCTGATCAAAATTTTTTTCTCTCCATGTGTCACATTGCCTACAATTTTCCCACTGGCTGCACAAATGAATAAATGATTTATCAGATTATACCTACCTGAGAGGATACTGTTTAGGAAGACAACACTCCTAGGGATTGCTCTTTAACCCACCAAGACCAGCACAACACCACACAAATATTTCAAAAAAAAAAAAAGCAACAGTTTAATTTCAAATCTAGTTTTGGCAAGAACAACATTATCACACCAAAAATTATAAGTACACACAAATAAAGAAATCCCAAAGTATCAGGTATTGAGAAAGAAGAAACATATAACTCAAGATGTCAATAATTGTGACCACAGTTGGAGTTGTAAATCAAAATCACCAGGATGACCAGGAGTAGACAAATGGAGTAGCTAGCCAAAATCAGGGGTGTATGTTGGGGTTGTGTGTAAAGCAGGGGAGCTGAATTTTATAGACTCAGTTTGCTTCTATGTGAAGGATGAATGGGTGACGCTCTCTGGGACCTGTTCCCTTGAAGTTCAGCGAGTGAATATGCCATTCTTTGAGAGTAAGTTGTGGCACAAAGCGAGGAGAAACAGCTACAGTTGGGAAAGAGGGGAACAGAAACAAACAGGAAGGCTGAGAGAGGTTCTTTCCTTGGGGTGACTATCACACCTCCAGCAAGGTGCTGGTTTGTAATATTATGTCCTAGTCTAAGAGTCAAGTCTTTGTACACAAGGGAAGTCAGTTGATCAGAGGCATCAGCAGTACTCAGGGCTTTTACTCTGAATAGTCTAAGACCATACTTCAGATCATCATAAGTATAGCCTGTGTTTTAACAAGGCCTAAGTCCTTCATGTGCACAATGACTTGAAGCATTTCTGTTTGTATGTAAATGTCAAAGCATGATATATTGAGAAGTGAAAATCAAACTCTCATAAAACCTTTGTTCTTTTGTCTAAATGTAAGTGTGCTATATTAATCTGACTAGGCAACGATGTCACTTTGTGTTGGTCAACTTAATTCTAAACATATAGGATCTGCCTACGTAACTGCTGTTCTACAATGAAAAGAAAACAGGAAATAAACTTTGCCTCTAAATCAGCTGAGAGTTTGGAATTGGAAGATTAACATACCAGTTGGTCAGATTGCTTATTTTCTCATTTCTACCTGATGCCAAATAACCGCATGAAAATAAAAAATCAAAATATTGAGTTATTGGCTGTGCCCTACATAAACCATGTGTATATTTGGCTAATTTTCATTGTCTAAATTATTTAACTTTTGATTACTTGTAAGAAATGTAGTCTTTACACTCTAGAGAAAATAATAAGTCAAGAAAAATTAAAAGCATTTTAGCCATTTCAAGGTAAAAAAATATAAGTTCCCCAAAAGATTAAATTTTGTCTTTTGGCATTTAATAAAAACTAAGAGGGTTTGTTTTGGTGTGCTTGGCTCATCTCTCTGTGATCTAGCCACACTTCCCAATGTGTGCTTATTGTAAATTCAGGATGGCTGAGAAACTTCCTGTCCAGATAGCTCATTTTCATCTGATCTCAATTTTCCCACCCAAGGCTCAGACCACCCATGGCAAATAAACAAAATTACCACCAAGAGCTAATTTTGTAATGAAAACAATTTGAGCACAAATGTGTGAAAGCAGAAACTTCTGTTACTCTTTTACTTTTGAATGAAAGTTTGAGGCCATGATTCAATTCTTAATCTAGTAATTTGTTTGCATGTGCAAGACACACATCATTGTGTCCTCACTGTAGCATTAAATGTTGAGGATGTGGAGACATAAAGCTGCTTCTATTTTATGATTTCTAGACATAGCATTTTCCAGGTTTCAGTTTTCTTGTATTAATAGGGTAATACTTATACCTATTTCTTTATTGTCTTATATTGTGAGTGTCTTTGAGAAATATGAAATGAAAGTTAAAGAGTCTGACGATGCAGTGACTCCTCTATAAATATAATGGATTGTTATTGAAAAGTATATTTTCTTGGAAGCATTTTTGGATTCATAGCATGTTCTGTATCTGGGCTTATCTAATAGCATGTAACTTAGTATGTCAAATTCTGCCATCAATAACTTTCATTTTCCAATACATTTCTTTCTGAATGTTGAAAGCCAAAATTATTCCTTTTAATCCAAATATTTTTATGGGACTAAGACTTTTTGAAAAGTTTATCTGAGTACATTTAAAAAGCACATCCATGCAACTTCGAAAGTTTGAGTAAAATACATCATCATTAAATGAATTTTTGGTGTTATTTGTATTTTCATTGCTACCAGGAGAAAAGGGAGTGGAGTTCCACAAAGCTTTGAATAAGAGAGAAGATCTAATTCTAACTAGGATGCACTGGCTCATCTTCGTTTAGAACGCTCACCTGGAATGTGACAGAATAAATCAAGGGATGTGTGGGTTATGCTAATTATCTAGGTATTAAGGTCTCTGAAGATGATTTGATCTTTCTCCTATATCACCTTTGGTCTCTGTTAGACAGTGAAACTTTCATTGAGTTATTGCCCAATTTGAGGAAGAAACAGTGACTTTGATGTTGAAAGTGTTGTGTTCCTAGGATTGAGACATCCAAAGGAAAGGATGTTGTGCAGTGTACAAGATCTACAATTTTGGCTTTCAGCCTGGGAGGAGGGGAAGGCAGGGCAAACAGAAACCAACCTTCAGTATCAAGTTGTAATTAGCAACAGTGTGGTGAATGGGAAACAGAGCTTTCTCTCTTCATTGTATTCTTGCCCTCTGTCTGCTTTAGTTCAGCATTCACAAGTACAATCTGTTCATATACTAAAATCTCTGGAGTAAAAAATAAAGTCACAAGGAGACTACAAAATACATGTCTGTAAAGAGACCAGAGGAAGCACAGTACAAGAAATGAACAAGAAAAAGCCTTAGAAAGGTAGGAAGAATATTAGGAAAATAGAAGACCAAAAGGAGGCACACTTCCAAAAACAGGGAGCAGTGAGCTTCACAAATAGTTCAGACAAGTTGGCTTATTTGAAAGACTGATAGTTATAGGTAAGATTTGATGACACAGGGACATTTAATTGTCCTATTTAAAAGGCAACAAGGGGGGAAGGGCAGGACATTGAATTTCCCAGGTTGAGATGGACCTTTTGACCCTCATTCTGAAAGGTTTTAGGAGTTGTTCTCCTACTAATCGATGAGTTTCAGCATTTGGACCAGTACTAGTGCTTCTGATGCCCACAACTACACTCCAGAAAATCTTCAAGCTCTTATGCCATATGCTACAGTGTAAACCTGTTGTGGGGCTCCGATGTAAATACGATTCCACAGTTGTGCCTTAACTGTGTTTCCAGTCCTTTATGGGCCGTATTACAATATAATCTGAGTCTGAACCTAGCATGTATTGATGACAATAGTGAATATTCCATACTTATGCTTAAATATTTGAGTATGTTGCACCAGGTAGGGAATAATTGAGGTACTTGATGCTTGTGAAGGCCTCCTGAGAATTCCTGTGTTGTCTACTTAAAAAGAGAGCTGTATATGTAAATGAATAGATATCACAGGACACCAGCTACCAACTACAGGACCTTGGACCTTTGAAACTCATTTCCTCATCTATGAAATTCGGGTAATAGCAACAGCTGGCAGCTTCTGGGCAACCAAAAGTCAGCTGTTATTTTTTAAGGGTGTGGCTGCTGGTACTGTACTTCAGTGGATGCCCCACACCAGTGAGTAAATTGGACTAGATGGGTTATTTAAGGAGAAAAAAAAACAAAAGAGGATAAAAATGGGGTGGGGAGCTGGAAGTAGATTTGAGGAGAGTTAGGTAGGGGATCAGAGGGTCAATATGATTAAATCATGTTCTAAGCATTTCTCAAAGCATTAATAAAATATACTAAAACAAACAGCTAACTCAGTTACAGTTGTGAGGATGAGATAAAGACGTATTCTTGATATATCCCTGGCATAAAGTACAGTATCCAGAAATAACCATAATTATTCTGGGAGCCATCAAAGTGGAGGCATGAACAATGGGTTAAGATCTGAAAGATAGCATTGTGGAAAATTGTGAGTCTCTCATTGAGAAGTGAAAGGAATAAAACAGACTCCATGGGTTATTCTGAAGACTGAATAAATGAAAGAGTGACTGGCTCTTTAGAGGTACTGTCAGCAAGGGCAGGGTGCTGTTCCACAAGATGGCTTTCATTTGACGTAACTCTCCATTAGTGTTATGAGGCAGCCATCTTTTGTCTGGCACACCCAGATCACCTTGATGATCTTTAAGGGACCTCAACCTTTAAGTCTTAACCAATACCTCGGGTGTTTTAAGAAATCTAACACATAAATATTCTCAGAATAACTGGAAAATACAGTTTCCAAGTTTCATGGACATTTTATGTTACTTAAAGAAGTAATTAAAGACGGGCTTTGAGTGAGAAGAATGTATTTCCTCGTTAACCCAGTTAGTTTGAGTCCCTGATTTAATTACTTTGGCATTTTGCCTTTTGATATTTTCCAGAGTTGTTTTCCCCTTGGTTTTCTCCAAAATGAAATAAAGACTCAAAAACTTAATTCTGTTGCTGGCATCACTAATGAATAATTTAGTGTGTTGGTTTAGAATTGCACCAAAGCCTCCTTAATTTTCAAAATAAAATTAGGAAACATCATTGGAAGACCTTGATTCTATGCTCCTCAATATGACGAATTCTGCAAAGGAAAGCAATGATAATTTATGTCTGTCATCTCTGAACCTGAGAGAAGAGCAACAACAATAACATTTTTTCTTAAAGGCAAATCACCCACAATATTTCTGGTCAAGGGGATGAAAAGGGAAAAAGAAATCTTGCAAAAGCTGAGCTTCCCACCCCCTCCCACAGTTTCTGGAAGGGATGACTTCAGTGGCTCCTAACTGATTCTGCCACTGTAAAATCCTACAGTCATTCTTCCACACATAAAGGACAAATAGGCAGAAGAGGAGGATCTTGATGCTTTCAGTTTTAACTCTTCACCAATAGTAGAAAAGGCAGAATGCCTAAGCTATGGCTCTGTGGCCAATAGGATGGCTGTGTGTCTCTCACATGACTGCCTGCCCCTGCCTTTCGCATGGGCTCTAATTTAGTTCAATTCAGAACTGCAGATAGTACGGTTTCCACAGGAGCAGGGATGCCTGAGCACAAGTGGCTGAGTTCCGAGGGACTTTAGGAAATGCTTCTCCGGCTTCCTGGGCATGCAAACAGGACTCTGCACCTGCACCCCAGCCTGGGGAGAAGCCCCTGCTCTGCCTGCAGGCGTGAGGAACTACAGCCAGAAGCAGCATTTAGAAATTGTAAGTATACATTTCTTTCCGTCAAGTGTGCTGATTCAAATAGTTTTCTGTCAGAAGCATAAAATATTCGAAGATTTGTCAGGGTATTCTTTTATGTGTAGTTTGAAAGGTAGCCAAAGGGCAGGGAAGCATTCCAGGAGCATTTGTTGCATGCTTTCTTGTGTGAAAGATAAAGAATTAAAAAAGAAAAGTCAGGCTTTCTGCAGAGTAGCTGCAGGAGGCTCCGCACTGGGACATTGCTCCAGCACGCTGCTTTGTTCATAGGGAAAAATGAAGGCACACACATATGTACTTAGTTCTTCTTTTCTCTCTTTATGTCTAATCAGTTTTGATTTGTCCCCAGGAAAAATAAAAGACAAACTTTGCTGACTCCACTGACTGGGGCACCCCACACTTTCCAGACATCTGACAGTTATTATAATTAGCCATGAAAGACTGCTGAAGCCACTTGGAGGCAAATAGCTCTTAAATCTGAACAATGGCTTCGAGCCAGGGCTTTCTTTTGATTCATCTTCGAAGTGTTTAAAATTTTACAATAATGACCGAGACTGAACTAGGTTTTGGGTCCGAGGAGGAGTGTTGGGCACTGAAAGTGGTCACACTGTGGGGAAGGAAAAGACAGCTTTCTGTCTCAGGAGCGAGGCCTCCACAGAAAGATTTTTTTTTTTTTAAATTCCTAATAGGGTGGGGTGAGGATGTGGGGGTGGGGAGGAAGCATGCCGAAGCTTCTTCATAGAAGAATCCTCAAAGAATAAAATAATTTAGGATTTCTTCCTGCCGCAGGGGGCAAAGCTATAGCTCACATCTAAGTTACATTTGTGGTAAGATTTTTTTTTTTTGGATGGAGTTTTAAACAGAAGTGACATTCAGAGCTATTTTTTTTTAAATTTATACAATAATTGGAAACAAATGGTAGAAAAATGTTCCTGTTACTGCTTTCTTTTCATATTCAGCTAGAGCAATCCAGCAATGTATTATGTCTTTCCTTCTAGAAACATCCAAATCCTTAAAAAGTTCTAAGTTTAGTCTCGTAAGAAATGAAACTGCAAATCAAATCCGTGTGATTATGACTGATGAGGATTTTGAACAAAGCCCCGGACAGAAAGAGAGTTTATAAGAACACACTGCCCTCCCCATTCTCAAAAGAGAATATTAACTCCATCAATTATTGAAAGGAATTATTCAAAGGCTCCAGACATAACTAATTATGGCTTAGAGAGGTGCCAGAGCTGAGTCTGTGCTGTAATTATAAAAGTCCAAGACACTAGGAATCGCTTTTTCTAAAAGGAGGCTTGAGCACGAATTTTCACATAATCTTTTAAAAATACACCAGTTTTTCTTTGTCTGCTCTCATGGTATCTACACCTCCCCCACCGCCGCCCACTGTGTGCTGAGACACCTGAAGGCTAGACATAATGATCAACAGAGCTCCAGCCTGTCTGGACTCCAGCCAGGTTTTTTTTTTTTTCCTCCCCCCCTTCCACAATCAAGGAGCTTGCACGCAATGCATGCCGAGCCTATTCCACTGCTATGTGCAGATCCGGGATGGAAGTCGTACACATACTGCGGAAAGATTAAAGACAACAATATCCCCTTTCTCCTACCCTAGACAGACTCAATGTTTAACCCTTTCGTTGCCTTTAAAACCAAGATGTCTCAAGCACTCGAAGGCAGGTCTCCAGGGACTCTGCAACTCCTGCACCATTTCACATAGAAGCACACGCCTCATTTGGTGTGGAAACCCCATCCTCACGGATCCTGGCAGAATATTTGAGGATTCACAGTGTGTTAACTAAACGAAACAGAATTCGCTTGTGCGGGGAAAGCATTTTTGAACAAACTTATGCTCTATAAGATCGCGGGTGGGTGGGTGGGGAGCAAAAGTCGGAGGTCTGTGGGAAGGTTCTTGCAAGCTTTGCAGAGGGCTGCAGAGGGTTTCTGAGGGTGCTGTTCTGTAAGCATCGTTTTGTTCGCCTCGGTGTCTTTCTCTCATTCTCTCACACACACTTAAGGCGTACACAGCAGCCAGACAAATACATCACAGTGAACCCAGGTTAGCTGGTGATGTCATCACAGATAAAATTTCGCCTTTGTGGGCAACATTTTCGATCACCTAGACGCCAGCGTCTGCTGGGTGTGTGCCCATAGGAAGTTCAAGTGTTTGTGGGGTTAACCGACACCCACAGGAAAGCAGTCTTTTCTTCGGAGCTATCTCTCTCTTGAAGATGTGTTTACGGGGCAGTATGGGTGTGCTTATCATGATATATGTAGTCAGGCAGAGTTCTCCGTTTCCAGAACGCCTTATTAATATGCTGATTGAACATGTCAGAGGTGGCTGAATTTCAATATGAATGGGTGTAGAAATGAAAAGCGTTTAAAAACCATTTAGCTCAACATTTTACAACACTAACAGTCATTATGAATCAGTATTCGTCATTTGCTATTAATTTTGGTGACTTTTAAATGATTTTTACTATTAAAATTCCTCAAGGAAAGGTTAATGTATACAAATGATTTTGAAGTGATGTCTATTCTTGTGCCTTTGTGAGTATGTCTCTGGATTAGATGAAACTTGGATTCAGTTTTTGTGCAGGACTTCCCGCTCTTTATTTTTCATTTCTACTTTGTGATTCTTGCCCTAAAGAGTCACTCCCCAAACAAGTGCTCAGATCTTTATTAACGTACATATGATATTATTTTATTTTTCTTGCATCAAATGGAAGAGAGATAATTACTTTTACCACACTATATGACTGGATTTGAGATACAAATGGAGAAAATTCTAAATATATACTACACCTTAGCTATCAAGTTTTGATATGTAACTTATTAATAATATAGGATGATGGGGTATGTACCAGCTCAGACATGCCTGACATTTGGTATACAATTTTGTAAGCTCTGGAATTCATTCTCTGTGCTTCTAATTTAGAAAAGCTTTTCAAAGCACATGTCTCTGAACAGTTCTACTAACATATCAGCACATCAATGGATTTATTTGCCAATGTATTGTGTGATTGTTTTAAAGCAAGCAAATAAAAAAAGATTGCTTCACGTGATTATTTTTCAGAAAAGTATATAGTTGAAGAATTGACACATTTTGTACTTAGAAAAACAATCTAGGCAAGTTGAGTGGTATTTCTATGGTGTAGCGCTCCACTGTAAACTAATAAATAGTTTTTTTTTTTTTTTGGAGGCATGACTTTCTAGCTTTATGTAAACAATCCCTTCCAACACATACTAGAATCCTGAGTCCTGGCCTGATGAAAAATAATTTTATTTCTTTATCAAAGAGAGTAAGTGAGGAAATAGTTTTATTTAGAGTCCACCTACTTTCTGAAAGCCAGGCCTGCTTTTGCCCTCTGGGGATACAGGTTACTAGAAAGGCATCTTTCAAAGACAAGAAGATAATGGACTTGATTGAAATAGCTGGACTACGTAAGACCAATCCAAGAACAAATGGTTTTTCAGAACATAACGAAGAAAGAACAATTTCCTATGGCTCATTCTCCTTTCATACTGGTAATGACTTATTGGAGACGGCAGAACAAACAGTAGATGGGTGTACCCAAACACAGAACAACCAGAGGTATTTGATGTCAGGGATGGATCAAGACTCTTGGGTTACAGAGAATATTCTTACTCCAAGTTTTTTGTTGTAGATTTTACTGGCTGTGCTTCTCAGCATTAGCTGAGGCTGTGACCGCGTATGCATTATATTTAACATCTACATTGAAATACAGTCTGTGACCGCAATTCATTTTTGTTATTATATTATATGAGTGTTTGCAATTTTGTAGAGTATGGTGTATTTTAAGACAAGGAAATTTGGGTAACAACACCAACTGATAATGATTCTTCTAAGTGAGAATCATGCTCAGGTATTGAATAAATGAGTTTATTGACAAAATAATTATTATGGGTACTTCACAGAGAAAAAAAATGCTTTAATCAACCCCCAAACTGCAGTCCTAATCTGATGGTCAGAACAAAAATTACTACAAAACCAGACAGTTTTTGAACACTTGGATGAGTCCTAAAAGTAGACTCAGCAATCATAATCTCTCTTTATGAAGAGAGAGATTTTTTTTTTTTTAAGCTTAGCCTGTAGGTTGAAGGCCTGACATTATTGTGCACAGATGCCCAAGCGCTCTTCAGAGCGTACACAGGAAACTCTGGTTGCAATAAGCAAAGAAGGGAAGCTGGTTTGGCTGCTTTAGGCTCCACATTTTATTCCTCCAATCTGGATGCGTGCTACACTCAAAATTAATCTGAGTGAGGACTATCAAAGTTATTTTTGTAACTTACAAAAGAGCCACTGTTTTGTTAGACGCCCCGTGAAGGAAGAGAGTTCGGAAAGTGATTGACCGACCCTCCGCTTGCAGCCCACTCAGGCTCAGTGAGGCGCTGGGGTCAGACGGGCTCATGAATCACTGATAGGAAATGAACCCAATGCATATTTGGAGGTTTAAAAAGAAACATTTAGGGCAATTTGTGTGTGTGTGTGTGTGTGTGTGTGTGTGTGTGTGTGTGTGTGCCGTAGATGGATTTTGAGTTGGTTTTTTGGCACATCTTTTAAAACACCAACCCTTAGTTCAGCTGAAACAACTTTTTATACGTATAGCTAGGGCCAGATGGCCGCACACTCCTTTCTTATTTAGATGAGATTCTTCCTTTCAATAACATCTTTCTTCCTGACCTGCTTAAAAATTCCAGCGAATGAAATCAGCAGAGGATTTTCAATTCTAATTGACCATGTGGAGAGGAAGGACGGGGACAGAAATCAGGGGAGGCTTTGTGAGGCTCAGTTCTGTCTTTGTGCTTCACCCTACCAGCCAACCTAAACTAACTGAAAATATTTAAAAATTTTACCATTAACATAGCTGTAATGTTATTCTTCAGTGAGAATCGTTTG
The DNA here is from genome assembly GCF_949786415.1 of Peromyscus eremicus. Classification (NCBI taxonomy): domain Eukaryota; kingdom Metazoa; phylum Chordata; class Mammalia; order Rodentia; family Cricetidae; genus Peromyscus; species Peromyscus eremicus. Next base: position 54,903,096 of record NC_081431.1, on the reverse strand, counting down.
ATGGATCTGATTCTCTTATTTCATCATAAAATTCAAAAAGTTAGCATGCACTTACACAGCTTGGTTTTCCTGGGTTAAAAAGTACATTAAAATGTTAGCACGACAGTTGAACTGAGAGGAAAGAATGGAATACCATTTTTATTTTCCTCATCACTTAAGTAAATCATTATTAGAATATATGTATGCATTTTCAGTTTTCCATGGAAATATCAATTATCAAGATTTTTGGTTTATTATATATGAAAAATAAATAAAGAAAAATATTTTCCTGGAAGTTTATTCATACTTTTACTAGCAAATGTATTAGAAATAGAAGATGAGATATATATGTGTATATGTATATAACATAATATGTAGTTCAGTGGTTTATGTATTTTATATATATAAATATAATGCACAGTTCTGTTAGTTATAGATGCTTTGAAAGTGGACATCTACTTTGGTAGCCATCCATTTTTTTGTTGTTGTCAAATTCTTTTTAGTGACGTGGTGGTATTGAGGCTTGAACCCAAGGTCTAACATGTGCTAATCACCCATTCTACCACTGAGCTATACCTCAGGCCCTCTTTTGGATAAAGTCTTAACTCAAATCATTATCTTTATGTTTATTGTTGCAGTTAAAAATACTCTGTTCTAAAAGTGTATTTTTGGAATGGCAAACCTGTGAGATCCTGACATTATTTTGACATACAAACTTACAAGAATAGTTGAACTCAAGGTGCACATCGCAAAAACAGAAATTAATAAAATCAAGATCAATTATCAATGTCACTGAAAACTGAAGAGGGCTGACAGCAGTGTAGTCCATGGTTTCATAATTATTCTCATTATTTTGAGGGGAGTTATCTGGTCTGAAACTAATATACCCACTGTCCAAACAGAGATGCTTTATTAAAGGCCACACTCATGCAAATGTTGGAAAATATACCTTGGGAATGGAAACATTCATTAGGATTGTGTGTGTGTGTGTGTGTGTGTGTGTGTGTGTGTGTGTGTGTGTGTAAGTTATACAAAAATTGAAGAAGACTGCCCATGGAATCTACATTTCTGAAAGTCATTATCTAGCCACTAATACATGAAATCAATTCTTTACAAACCTTGGGAAAATTAAAGTTCTGAGATCTTATATGTATCTTCCTGTGAGTCAATTTGTCCTTCCATGCATTAGGGTGAGAATTTTCATCATATGTTTAAGCATTTGCTTTTATTGCTATTCTCATAGTAAGTGATTTTTTTTATAACAACTTAGAATTGGAAAAGTCAATTACAAAAGTAAGTTCATAGCTGTGATTTAACTGAACCCTGTTTTATCCTATGTGATTATGTTTAAAGTCCTAAGAGATCAAAATTATGAACTGATAACAACAATGACAGTAAGGTGGCATCTAAGATGTTAATTTATAAACCGTTAAAACTCATCTTTACCTTCAGGACCATAGAGCTTATTTAGTCATGAATCGTAGCTGGAATATAGAAGATGATATGTAATGGGATCATGAGAACTATTAAATTAAATTGGTATTGAATTTTTTGTTTGTTCTTACCAAATAATCAAAATATAGATTTAAATAAGGATAATGACTCTAGGCTACTTCGATTTCCTTCTTTTCTGTTGTATGACTGGCTACTAAGCAAGTCTTGATTCTGTGGGGTCAAGTCTGTTCACAAATATTTAATACAACAATAACTCTTTACATCTCATTAAAATGAATGTTGGCGTTTTTCATTTATGTAGGTTCGTGGTTGAAATTTCTTACTCTATTTTGCTTCATGGATCCTAATTTTCATTTAGGTAAAAAAAAAATTCAGGAAAAATTACAGTCAATTGTGGAATCTTTGCAGCTGTGCAAAATGTCTGCCCTCACCATAGTCCCTTTCCTGTCCCGTGAAACCGTGGGAATGACTCTGTCATAGAGCTCCATGGGAAATCCTGGCCCGCTTCAGCTCTCCCTGGACACAATTTGCAGTTTTCCTTTCTTAGGACTGTTCCGCAGCTTGAACTTTCCTGTACAGCAGTCACCACCTCCCATCCAGTGTGATGTACACCCAGCCATTGGTGCTCAGTGAGCTTTTGCCTCATCCTTCATTGGGACGTTTGTGAGCCATGCACATACTAGTGTGCTCTTGTGTTGTTTTCTAATTTTATATTCTTAACTGTAAAGGAAGCAAGGCTATCTGGATAGATGCGAGGATAAATGTAGGGGCTCACACAGATGTCTTTGGCATTCTGAAAATCTGGAGTGTCGTAAATAACAAGCCACCGAATTTGCCTTTGTGGCTCTCACTCCTAGCTTCTGCCACGAGCCCGCCTCCAAGTGGAAGAGTTCTCTCATTTAATAAGCTCAAGGTGGAGGCCCGGTTTATTCTTGTGGTCCCCTTGAGTACATACATTTCCTGGCAGAAAACCACTGTTTTAAAGGAGTGAATTTCATTTTTTTTTTTTTTAACAAAGGTTAATGGGAACAACCAGAAGACAAGTGTGGAAACATAAGATTATGCCAATAAAATTATCAGAGGACAAATTGTGTCACCTAATCTGAAATCAGAAGAGTCTCAAAATTTGGACGTTTTCAGCACTCATAAGCACATATGGAAACTCAGATGTAAATTTAACTTCTATGTGATAGTAAGTGAAAGAAAGACAATTCCTTTTAAGGTTTTAAGTATTCATTTAAGTCTACCGCAGTGGAAATATTCACGAAAGAGACACGTTTTGCTGATTGTGTAGTTGTTTAATTGTCTTGATCCATTCGTCATTTACCAGAACTTTATTCAAAACATTTTAGGAGAAAAGGAAACCCTCAACCAGTACTCACTCTGTCTTAGGAAACACTTAAAGCGCCTCTTATCCTGGAAAGAGTTAGGGATGTAAGCTAACAGTGACATTCTTTGGTTAAGAAGGGAGTACAAAAGGGTTAAATTTTAAAATCTTTGTGAAGGGGGGCGACGGGGAGTCTCTGGAAGATAAAACCTAAACCCAAACCAAAGGCTAAGCTGCCAGTGATTTGGTTGTATTTATGGATTATAGCCCATGTTGAAAAGAGAAAAATCAGATGTAAGATGACGCTGCAGGGGGCGTCTGGACTTTTCACTGACTCTGAAGTCTGTTTAGTCAACGCTTATTAAGGCCTGGTTTTGACCTTTGCCCCCTTCACTCCTCCCTGTTCCAGGTGCAACATTTGTGCAAGTGCTTGACCATTATTGGGCACTCTGAGCAAACTTCCAGTCCTGAATGAACAGACTATGCTGAACATTCAAAAACTGCAGAGTGGTCATGATGGGCACATTTTTCAAGTCTCTGTAAACTTACACCCATTTCCTTTCTAATTTATAAACAACAAATGCGGGTCTTTTTTAAGCTATACCTGAGGCTGTTAAAGTACAATTTGCATCTAAAACACATTAATATATTAGTATTGTAATATTTCTGTGAGGATATCTAAAATAGCTACTTCTACCCAAACTGAGTCTCTTTCTAGGGAGCATGGATATTTTTGTATAGGTATTTCTTTTAAATCATTGTTCTTATGTGTATTCTAAATAAGTATACTCTTATATTGCGCATTCTTAAAACATTAATTTTATTTTATAAGGTGCAACTAAGAGAGAGAAAAAGACAAAAAACAATAGCACTTTCTAAAACCTTGGAAAAATTTTTGCAATGAGATCTTATATATTATATTTATGTATTTATACTGTATTTTAGAAGTGTTGGCAGTTTAACTAAAGCAGCCAGACTCACACCTTTAAAATATAATGATAAATTGCATGCATGAAGCATAATATGTCTCAAAACACAACCATAGAACACAAGTGAGAGAGAATATTAGACAGCTATTAAACCACATTTAAAATGACTGGGGATTTTGCTTTATTTTAACTGTATTATTTTAAATGTATTTTTGAATTCCAAGAAAAATTGAATCTCTGACTTTTGACCAAAAACATCATTTTGAAATTTCACTGGTGGGGTCATATACAAATGTTTCTTGTGGCTAAAAATATATAGAGTAAACTTCATATTAACTTCAAAGTATTTCAAACTATACAGAAAATTAAAGGCAAAATAATATTTAGATCTATGTTGTTACTATCAAGATCTACAATTTATTTATTCCAAACAATTAAAAAAACAATTGAAATACAGTTTAAAAATGCCAAAACTACTATGTCTTGATTTCCCTCTGGCCATAGAATGGAGGCCTGTCCTATAGTTGGTTGGTCATGTCAGAAACTATTACAAATGAGACATCAAGAGCCAAATTCCTAATCAGCTGGCTTAAAACTCATCTTAAAAATCAAGGAAGGGGAGGGGGCAAAATGACCACCATTAGATATGTATTTACTTATATAATTTGGTAGCTGTTGTGGTAATTAAATATAAAGACATTAAGAGAGGTTTTTTTTTGGGCGGGGGGGGAAGGCAGTATTTTGAGAAAACCTATATCTAGCTTCCCTTCGTTCAGAGCCTCTACAATTTAGCCTTTTAAACTACGTTTTCATGTTGCATAAGGCATGGATAAGAAGGCTACAACATCAGGCCTTAGCATTATTCCTGCTTACCAAATTCCCTTGCTTTCTAAAGGGTTGTGTGTTAGAGCTATATTCATGCATCAATGCATTCACTTTTCTCTCCTAGATGATTGTAAGGATGCTTTATTTTAAAATATTCTGAGGAACTCCTAGAACTACACTCAGCTTTGTGAAGGAAATTCAGGAGTATCTTACATAGTTATAGAAATAGACACTGACACTGGGGTCATTTTTTTTTTTGGCTTCTTCTTTTGGAGTCAAATGTCCACCTTAAAAAGAAGAAGTGGATGCGTTTCTGGAGAAGTGTCTTATTTGAGTGTGTTGTCCCTAAAGATGTGCATAAACCACGTGGCGATGCATTCTGATGCAGGCATGGCCGGGGATCTTTCTGCGCCTGGGCATTAGAGTATATATCTCCATCATCACTTCATGTGTTATCTTAAACAAAATCTAAGAAAGAAAACTTTAATACACATGAGTAAGATGAATGGTTTTCTTTTATAGATTCCTTAGTAATTAAATTACTTGCACAGCGTATAAGAGACATCTGCAGAAATTTACAACTTAAGCCAAAAATCCTAACACTTCAATGGAAGAGACTTAATTGAGGTACCGGGGTTAGATACTTAAAGGCAGGTATTCATGTGAACTACAGTTAGCTTCCGTTTATAAACTATGTGTTATCTCAAGATTGGGTAATTAGAAATCAGTAATAAATATTGACTCAAGACAATTACCTAACATGACCCAAAGATGATGACTGAGGAGTATAAAAAGCTTTATTTCTTTTTCTAGCTTCTATTCAGAGTTTATCACAAACCTCCCTAAATATAAACACTGATCATTTTATTCTAGATGTAACTAGTAAGATGATTTCAACTGCAGTGTTTCCTTAAAACATCATATTACTGCTGCACAGTAAATTTTAGATTATTTTCAGATATATTTTGTAAACAAAACCATCTATTCAGACATCATATTTCCATTATAGAGTACATTAAAGAGTAGGGCTCTCTAAAGACTTTCATCTTAGGGTTTTATCCCAAGAATTACAGATGTATGTGCTAGTATTTTAGTGAGGTTTTTCTTTCTTTGATTATCTTCAGCCATTTATGTCCACTAGCCTTTAAGCTACCAACATTCTGCTACTGCAGGTAATTACATAGTGTCACACACTTGACCATTTTTATTGTTATTTTTCCAGCATCCTGGTCAATTAATTAACAGTCTTTCAAAATCCTCATGTCTGGTTCTCATTGTGCTTATTCAACAAATAAGAAACACCTTGGTAAGGACCAAAAAGGATGCTTCTCTGGAAATGTGATGACTCTCTATGGACATAGACAGGGTAATGATTCTCTAAGGACCTCTGGTATCCTATCAGTGACTGACAGAGGTTGGGCTAGGAAATCTCCAAGATGCTTGCATATCTATCTCTATGCCAGTACAATTAGATTATATTTACTGATGAGTTCTGAGCTCTCAAAATACTCTGTATGTTATACAAGTGTTCCATCCTTTCAAAATATAGACTTACTTTTATACAACATTATCCTTTTTTTATTTATTTTCCTCTTTAAAATGTCACTGGGCCTGAATTTTTTATTCCTGTGTGTCTCTTCTGGGGAGTAGCTTTCAACCGACCCCACTGCTTTCCTGAGGGTGTGTCATCTGTGAAAATCTAATAGCTGAATAGGTCAGATAATTCTGATAATATATGTTGATGATAAAGCACGTGATGTTAGGGAAAACTTGCCACTCACTGGTAAAGATTCTGTTAAGTGGGAATCACTCTCCAAGAGTCTGTGGTCAACTGGACATACTCACTGGCATGGCAATGGGGGTAGGGCTCAACTGCTACCACCCTTGGAAAGCCATGATTTGACCCAGGGCTACCCAGGTGTTGACCAAGATATTAATAGGAAGAATAAAATCATGGGTATTTCAATGCATTATGAAATGTACAAAGTTTTAATTTGACATTCTCATCATATTTACTACAAGGAAGTTAATACTTGAGTTAATGTTGAGAACTTCGCCAATGTTTTCACTCCGAATTTTAGCAATGCAAACTTGCTCAGATTTCTTATTTGTGAACAACTTCCTTATAAATTCTCCTGCTAATTCAGACTATGCTCCAGTATAACCCAGCTTGCAACTGTGATTAACAAATGCTTTCTCACACTGGGAATGACCATAGAGATTTGAACTTAGAATTTCAAATGTCAGACACAGAAATAATATCAAAATTCAGGACTGCAGCATGAGCAATGGGAACTCATGGAGGAAAATATTGCAGCAAACGATTTAAATAATGAATGTAATATACATTTCAGCAGTTATCAAGATATAAAAGTTTTAACTATGTTGAAATTATTTTTCTAGTGTGGTCCATATAAAAGACTTAATTTGTTCATTTAAGAAATGGTAATCAAACAACCGTTCACAACATGCCATGAATCTGACAGCAATAAATTTCTTAAATCTATTTGTGTGCCCAGACTATCTCTGCTTCTGAAGTAGTCTACAAACATAGAGTAGATGCAAATTGAATGGCTTTTGTAACAACTCAAATGCACACAATACATTGTTAATGATTACATTTGGACCCGAATCCCATTACTTCTGTCACTTTTGAGTACATAGGTCTTAATCCTCTTACAAGACATTTTTAAATGGGCTGTTAAGCTAAAGAAAAAACAGAATTGGACTAGAAATTGTCAGTGCCTACTAAAATGTGCATTAAAAATAACATTTTGTTAAACAAAATGAGAGGGTTTTTTTTTTAACTGAAGGTCAGTCATTTAAAGTAAAAATTCAGTGTTCAAGAGATTTAGTTAGTGAAATGATGCAATATTATTTTCTATCAAAAATCCATCCAAGAGATTACTAGAGGATTAAAAAATTAAATATGAGAAGGGTGGCAGTGGTGCACACCATTAATTCCAGCACTTGGGAGGCAGAGGCAGGTGGATCTCTGAGTTTGAGGCCAGTCTAGTCTACTGAATGAGTTCCAGGACAGTCATGGCTACACAGAGAAACTCTGTCTCAAAAAATAATAACAACATGGATCTGGGGCAGAGAGATGGCTCAGTGGTTAAGAGCAAATACTGGAGGACCAGAATTTCATTCTCAGCACCTCACACTTCCAAGATCCTCCCCAGAAAAATCTCTGAATCTCTGATATCAATTTGGGCAATTTTTTCTTTTCTTTTCCTTTTTTTTTTTTTTTTTTGTTTTGTTTTGTTTTTCAAGACAGGGTTTCTCTGTGTAGCTTTGCGCCTTTCCTGGAACTCACTTGGTAGCCCAGGCTGGCCTCAAACTCACAGAGATCCGCCTGGCTCTGCCTCCTGAGTGCTGGAATTAAAGGCGTGCACCACCACCACCCGGCAATTTGGGCAATTTCTAAGGAGCAGGAAGAATCTGCCCATCTGCCTCGAATATAATTGAGGTGAATTGCAAATGAGTAAAAGACAAAACAAACCACTCCTCATGAGTAGAGTATACAAAAGAAAAGTTGAGAGGCAGTGCTGACAAGGTTGATAAAATACAGGAGTTCAACAGTAAAAGCAAGGCTCTAAAACCATAGCAAGTTTGAAAGCAACAGAAAGCAAGAAGTTGATGAGAGTCAGATAAACAGTCTCCCAAGTCAATAACTCTATGAGCTCCTGAGAATCACACTCCACATAATTCAGTGCTTATCGTGTAATTCTAAGATTTGGGTATAATTCCAGGATATTTATTCCTCTTGTCATCCTTCAGAATTTCAATTATTTGGCACATGCTGATGCATTGTGAGAATGTCTTTTCTAGACATTTCTGTTCATTTAGGATTATATAGGTGTGTGAGCTTACTACCTTCAAATTCAAGACTTTTACAAATAAAATGTTACATAAACAGAGAACATTGGTTTATTTCTTAAATCTTGACAAAGAAACCCATGACTATAATAACATGTGAATGACTAAAAATTCTATGATGTTTTCATTATTCAACCCAGAATCAAGATTTTTTAGAAAGATGAGAGAACCAACAAGAAAATGTTCAGGCATTGACTTCTATGCCTTCTCCAAGAAAGGAGCTGATTTGAGTCACAGTTTCACATCTAGAAGCATTCAGGTTGAAAGCTTAGGAAGTCACGAGGGAGATCTTACGGGTCACACCAAATTTCTGAGTAAACTAAAATTTGGTGGAGAATAGAATTAAATCAAAGAAATCAAGAGTTTTGAAAATTCTATACTTCTAGTTACATATTTTCACCCCAGAAAACCCCATGAAACCACTGAAGAGAATATTGTCAACATATTTTTTTGATAATTAGAGCATGAATTATATAAATTCCCACTGCCTGACTCAATGAGTATTATTGATTGAGCACTTAGATTCAGTTTGGCCCTTTTGTAAGGACTGTAGTGATTCCTTTCATTTGAACAGAAGGCATCGTGGGATGGACTTCTGGGTTACTGTGAATGACTTATAGAGAGGCTTGATAGAGTAGTAAAATGGCAAACATTTCTAATATACTTTTTTGACACATTATTCACTTTGATGGACTAATAGAAGATTGCATATTGAGTAGGTAAAGGAGATTAAAACCCAGAAAACTGATGAACTGTGAGGAAATATGACTGGCATCAAATGGTCTTCTTGAAACAAATATAACTGCTGTAAAAATGAGTTGTAGATTTAGAACCAGAGAAAGAAGCAACCATTGCCTTTACGTTTGTACCCTTGGTGACACCACCATGCTTCAACTGGTAGTCCCAATCCAATGGTCACACAGATGGCCCTGGTTAACTAACACAAATAAGTCACACAGGAAAATTAAGAAGTTGTCAATCTGGGAAAAGAACGGGTAGGGAAAAAGGAGGTGACAGGAACAGAAGGGAGTTAAGGGGCGGTGAAGGGGAAGAGCAGTCAAAATGAATTCCATACACAGTAAACTGTCAAAGAACTCACTTAATAATAAAAATAGAACGGAAAATTACCCACAGGGGTCATACTTTATTATGGTGTGTATTGAGAGAGATCAGTATACAGAAATATAAACAAGTACAGTAAATTGACGTTTCTGTGATGTTTAAATGTGTTTCTTTTCTGTCTTCCCTGTAATAGAACTCATTAGAGATCTGACCCCCACATCCAAATATTGATTACCCACAATACCATGAGATAGCACTGCATCCTTCTTAGAATGAATGCTAGCTTACATTTGAAAATGCTTTACCGCCTTGATGCCTCCCCAGCCTCTTAATGATTAAAACAGAAATGGAAGAAAACAAATCATGTGGATTCACAGGTATAAGTCTTTATTGCTTCAGGTTCTAGTCTGAGTACTTAAGTATTACACAGCTTGGGGATTATCACTTAGTCACTTTGTAAAAGTCACTTCATTTCCAAATGAGGATAATAATAGGATTTATCTGAAGACAGTCTGAATGAAATATATATATATATATATCATATATATATATCATATATATATATATATATATATATATGATTGCTTCGATGTGCATTTAGAGGATGACTGAGCACAGACGTGTAAACAACAGAAAAGGGGATGAGTGCTTCTGCAGGAAGTTTGGTCCTTCTTTTTAAAACAGACAGCTGGACCTCACCTTCTTTTTTCTTCAGCAGAACTTTTTTTTTTTTTTAAACTGCAGGTAAAATATGGCTTTATCAAGAACACTGTTTATACTACTATCGAAATGAGCATGAGCAATCTTTTTTTTAAAAATTTTTATCTTGCAATACAATTCAGTTCTACATATCAGCCACAGATTCCCTTGTTCTCCCCCCTCCCCCCCTCACCTTCCCCCCAGCCCGCCCCCCATTCCAATCTCCTCCAGGGCAAAGCCTTCCCCACAGACTGAGATCAACCTGGTGGACTCAGTCCAGGTAGGTCCAGTCCCCTCCTCCCAGGCCGAGCCAAGGGACCCTGCATAGGCCCCAGGTTTCAAACAGCCGACTCATGCAGTGAGCACAGGACCCGGTGCCACTGCCTGGATGCCTCCCAAACAGATCAGGCCAATCAACTGTCTCACCCACTCAGAGGGCCTGATCCAGTTGGTGACCTCTCAGACAAAGATACCCCCACAACAGACTGCTGGCAATGGTCGAGAGACAGTCCAAATTGACCTACTCTTCAGCAGAACTTTTATCAAAGCTAATGTTTGCAGCCAGATGAGTTCATATGTCCTTTATGTTTCCCTGTACCAACAATTTTAAGGACACACAGCCAAGAAGTTAAGAGCACCATGCCCATCATCCTGGTTATTTTTGTCATGAATTTGGATTACTATTTTCTATCCTCACTCTTCTGGGATGTTTAGTCTTTAGTTGTGTTTGTGTACATGTTTGTTTGATGTGTGTGTGTGTGTGTGTGTGTGTGTGTGTGTGTGTGTGTGTGTGAGAAGGGGTTATGTCCATGTGAGTGCAGGTACCCATGAAGGCCAGAGACATTGAATCCCCTGGAGCTGCGTTTATAAGCAGTTCTGAGTCACCCAGTGTGAATCACTGCAAAGATTTTGAGCTAAAAATCAGTTTCCTAGCTAAAATACACGAAATTTTTTTATAAAGAAAATAAAAGTTTAGGTTGACAGCAAACAAATGAGACGGAGGCCAGATGTGGGACATTCTGACTCAGGAATATGCAAAGAGCTCCTAGGGCATTCAGAAACAAAAGCTACATAGCTAATAGGTAATAGAGAGATTCAGGTGCACAATGCTAGCCTTATAGCAATTTCAAGTGCCATGAAAAGCATTCTCTGCCATTCTGCACGTTTCTCTCATTTCTGTGGAAATGACACTTCAGTAGGTTTCCCAATAGCGATCATAACAGTCACAATGATGCACTCCCTGGAGTGTGTTCTCCCTTCCTGACAACATAGCTGATTTTCCCTAATGAGCCTTTTGGTGTCAATGCAGCTCTTTATTAGCCATCTCTGAACTACTGTTAGGTCTTTATGTCCTTGGATTATGTTCTTTACAGTATTGCTGTATTTCTTTGCCTTAATGCAATCAGTTTCAAGAGATTTTGACTAATTGGCTATAGTCTTTATGTGAATAAGTAGCAAACGATATTATGGGGTGGAGGTTCTGTTACTGAGAGGGTAGTGAAAAAGAAGCTTTTTTATTTTTAATTCTGGGTCTTGAACCCAAAGCCTTGAACGTGCAAATTGAGCTGTGCCCATGAAGGGAGAATTTTCTTCTTCTCTTGATTTTCATGTTTTTGTCTTACTGGAGAGAAATGGTATCTTTGAATTGATGAGAACATTCCAGGAAGAAGAAATCATCGTATAGGACCAAGTCAAGAATCATCAACCTCTCTACATTGATGTCTGGTGTGTTTTAATATAATAAAGAATTAAAAGATTCTGTAACAATAGCATTTACAATAATTAGTAAAGTATAAGAAAAAGAACATTGTTAAAGCTATTTGATTTGTTTATAGTCAAGTTTAAATTCCCTAATGGTTCATTGGAAGGTATAACACATGTGTTTTCTTTGTAAATCTTAACATATATTTATCTGATATAGCACCATAATTTTCATAGATATTATCATTTTATTTAGAAGAATTAATTATCAAGAGAACTAATCAGGGTTATTAAAAGAGAGAGTAAAAATAATTTACCAAATTAGAAACTACTTTACATTTGGAATATGTTTTTAAAGTGAGGCATCACAGTAAGCAACATGAAATATATATGTTGCTGTATGCTGGAAATAGGAGCTCCTGTGTAGAATCAAACATTTCAAGCTATGCATTGTTTGAAAAACCCGGCCTTCTTGAAGCAATAATCAGATATTCCTTCCCCGCACAAGCTCTGAAACAGAGTGAAAATGTAGAACGAGTGGAAATAGACTACCATCGTCGTTCCTGCTACTGCCAAGTATTTTGTCAAATGCGACTCTTCTCTTCAAGCATGTAGACTGAAAAACTGCACTATGGGGAGGACCATCCAAGGACTTACATACCCAGGAGACAGATCAGTTCCTTGGTGATAGGAAAGAAAAAAATGAGGATGGAGGGAGACACGGAGACAAGGGTTAGAAGAAAGAGAGAAAGAGATAGAAAAGGCGATATGGAAAAATTCATGTTCATGAGCCCAGTTTTTCCTTCCACATTTCTTTATTACAAAATAAGTAGAGTGTAGAAGCAGAGTAGATGGAAGAGCTAAGAGTGTTCGGTTGATGGAGTTCATTACTCATGAAGAGTCAGGAGTAAGAAACATTTCTTCATAAAGATATTCATAAAATTTAAAAGACAAAGTATAAGAAGACAGTTTCTTTTTTTTTTTTTTTTTTTTTTTGGTTTTTTGAGACAGGGTTTCTCTGTGTAGCTTTGCGCCTGGATCTCGCTCTGTAGACCAGGCTGGCCTTGAACTCACAAAGATCCACCTGCCTCTGCCTCCCGAGTGCTGGGATTAAAGGCATGCGCCACCACCGCCCAGCAAGAAGACAATTTCTAAAGTTAAAAACAAAAATATGAACTTCAATTCTTTATTAACATTGTAAAGATAGCTAACAAACAATGTGTACGTTCACACACACACACACACACACACACACACAGAGAGAGAGAGAGAGAGAGAGAGAGAGAGAGAGAGAGAGAGAGAGAGAGAGAGATGAGTAGCTTTTTTACTTAAAAGAGTTGAAGTGGTTCCCAAAAATTTAATCATAATTAAAGAACCACTGAAAATTTATGATAGAGATCCAGACCACCTACATTTCCAAGAAAAGGCACAGTGAAATGCAAAGACAAAACAAATTGATCCTTCCTCCAAACCAGCCTTGGCAGGATTGCTCCTCAGACTACTCTTCAACTCTATAAAAACCAGCTTCCTGATTCATCAGCAGATTCAGCATAGCCTTTAAATACACTCTTCCATTCAATACACCAACAGAGGGTCCCACGAAAATTGTCTAATATGGATGCTTAAAATAATAGAATGTGGGGGAATATCTAGGAAAATATTTTGTCATGTAAAAATCTACTCCTTGAGATTCATTCGCTATGAAACTGTCTAATAATGGTGAAAGTATTTTCATCCCCTAATCTTAGGAATAGAACCTCTCCAGCCATGTCATTTTACTATATATTACTTAGTTTGCAGAGGGTAGAAATAGCTTTTGTTTGGGAATATTGGTTTGGTTGTGAAATCTTTCATGCCCTCCATCCATTCTTTTCTGTTCTTTGCTCTTCCACTAGTATCAACCCCTCTGCCATCTAGGGCCGCTGACAGTAGATTGGCCATAGCATACAGCTGAAAGAAAATTTAACATGGGCACCGCTCAGAGCACTTTTAAGAGATGTAGTATTGAACACTAGGAAGACGAGCACTATCAGGCAGACTAATTTTAGTGTAAGAATATAGATGATACATTCAATAGACTTCTGTTGGCTTAGCTCTAAAATAATTTTAAGAAGGAGTCTGGGACAGACTAAGGTTTTTAAACATCCAAAGAAGCTTGTCAGTATTTGGATAGCCATCTTCAAGACATAGAAGATTCTCACTTCGATTATTTTTTTTTTAGGGAACAAAATGGACAGAATCTTAGTTCAGGTTGGGCTAAGGAATTAGCTGAAATGACTGTAGGTGCTGTGAAGACGAGAATCTGTAGGGTAGGTCACTGATAGGCTGGGCATCAGGAAGAGCTGCAGTTTGAGTGGAAGGCCAGCCTGTTGGCTGACTTCTCATAGCACATGTATTCACAGAGGCAATTTCGTAGCATCCCCTCCCCTCAAAATGAAACTCGGCAAACATGCAGATTATTTTCTTCTGGGAATCCCCTCTAACTCGGTTGCTGCATATGACTCATTTGCACAACTCTGTTTCCCAAGCACTTATAGTAGACAGTTGACAGTCATTTGAAGATTATAACCCGAAGTATGAAAGGGTGAAGTTTGCCTCTTAGAAAGTTGATTCAGGAATTCACTCACATGAGTTACTGAAATGTGATACTAGGGTTTGAGTATGAAATGTAGCCTCGCTTAAAAGAATTAAAAACAAGTAGCCATTTCCCCTCTTTAGCCTTGTCCTTGCTGTCAAATCAATCAGTCTAAATATAATGTTATTGTCGGTAAGTAGAGAACACACCTGTAGTCTACATGGGAAGAAGTCTCACTAATCATTCTTGACTTCTTGGGAGCCTGCACCCTAAAAGGCTGATGATGCTTGGAACTCCCAACAACTCACATAGATCCTTGCTAAGGATCCAGTTTCCACAAGAACATTTAAAAAGCAACTAACAAGGAAAGGATTGTACTTTTGTGTGTATAGCACACAGTGCTGACGTTCTAGTTTACAGTGTGCCCCTTTCTTATGATATATGAACAGATCAAGAAACTTATAGTGAAGTTACAATTATTTGCACATAGACAATAAAATGTTGAGTTTTCACTAGAAATACCAAAAAGAAGAGCAGTTTTCTGTAAGGATCTTTAACAAGTTCTCCAGGATTGTATTCACTGGCTGTGCAAAGCAGGAAAAGTACTGCACTGTTAATGCACAGGTACACATCTCTCTATAGAAGCAAAGCCCAGATAACTTCAACACGTTTAAGAAGTGGCGGTGCATGTGGCTCATATCCTGATTACAACAAATGCAGGAATAGTTTAATGATGATGTCATTTCTGTCTCCAAGGGCTCGAAGCTGGAAATGAGGCCACTGTTTGAAACTGTACGTATTACTTAGTGACTTCTCTCATTGACCCTGGTCATTGAGAATTTCTTTTGGTTAAATTATAAACCAGAGCGTGCTCGCTTCGGCAGCACATATACTAAATTATAAACCAGAGAATAACAATAGAAATCTTTCTATGTTAAGCATGTATCTCCACTGTACATCCAAGTGTATTTAGCTTTTATAAAAGAGTTAAAACCCTCTTCTATAGAGAGTGTAAGAAACCACAGCCCAAGGTTTCCTATCATTATGTGGCGCTATTGTTGTGTTTCCATATACCTCTCGTTTGCTTACGCTATTTCCTCCTATTGTAATTTTTTTCTTCCTGCTTTTTGAACGTTCAATTGAAGTGCAACTGAGATGGAATCATTCTAGATGCATCACCCCTATCCATATTTGCCCAACGGAATCCCTTCTTTGAACTCCAATAATTTTAGAACTCTCTTCTGTCTAGAGCACTCACCACATTTTCAGTCTGTAGTATCTCCTCATTTCTTGGAGACCATTCTGTAAGTGGAGTTCTCATTTACTAAACAGTATGTCCTGAATATAGTGAATGCCAGTTGAATATTTATTGAAATATTGAATTGATGGGTAAAGATTAAGGGAAAAATCAGCAGACATCAAAGAGGCAAGTCTATGACTGAACTATCTCTAGAAGTTTTGAGAGTATCAAGTTCTCTCTGCCTGAATGATAGCATTCAAACAGCCTTATTTATTTCAATAGTCTGAATAAAAAATTGCCTCTGTAACTGAAAATCAGATAGGAGTTGTTTGACTTGAATTATACAAATTGCACTTTCCTTAATTTCAATGACTTTATAAGTCTGTATTCAACAAATGACCAGGATTGAAGACAATGGTATCAATTATTACGAAGTACAAATGATGAGCTCATCAAATAAACCATGGGAAACAAGCAGGCTTTTAAAAAAAGAAGTACCATTATATGACCAGGAGAAGAGATGGCTGAGGAATTCAAGAAATAAATAAGCCAAAGGGGTCTTGGGGTGCATATAATTCTATATCTGGTTGCTAGTCATACTTTTTTCATCCAACAAATATTGATCACATACTTAACTGTCCGCATTCTTCTTGATGCTGGTAAATGAATGGTTAGCAACTTCCTATCTCACCATAAACACACACTAGGATATAATCTTATATTGCCATAAATACTAAGAAGATAAATCAAAGAATGGTGAAGGTGAGCTGTGAAGTTATATACCTATGTATCAAGAAATACATACCTAGGAGGTATTTGACCTAAGTCTTAAAGGAAAGAATATGGGCAAAATATAAACCCCAGGAGCTCTTTCTAGACCAAAGACACAAAAGTGTAAATTCCCTGAAACGCAAATGTCATTATGGTCCATGAGGAAGAATTAAAGCGGCCACCCTAGTCAAAAAGAGTGACTCTAAGGCGGATGGGAAGAGACACTGTGAAGAAGCTGGGGTGGCAGATCATGTAGGGTGCTTACATGTTTAAGATTTGGAGGTTTATTTTAAAGCTGCTAAAGAGTGTGAACAGGGGTCTGTGTGATTTATCTTCAGTGTCAATTGACATCATTACTGCTGCTTGAAGAGCAGGTCCAGAGGGATTGCGTAAGGGCCTGGCATGGAGCCCACTTAAAACCTTCCCCAGGGTGAGTAGCGGTGGAGATGGTGAGAAGCAGCTGAAGCCTGGATATAGTTCAGTTGTCAGCAAGCTTTTATTTTTTCCTGAGACTTGGTAAGATTCAACCTGGGGTAGATTTAAAAAGTGTCTTTATGAGAGGATTCCATTGTATTATATTCATAGGATAATTATTCTTCAACTTCTCTCCAGAGAGCTCAATGTCAGGATTAACCCAGCTCTCTGAGCGGCCTGGGTGACATGCATTGTGTCATAAGTCAAGCTAGATCCCAGAGCTCAAGGCTACGGTTCTGTCCACCAGATTTCACATTTTTTAAGTTTCTACATATCCAAGAAAATATTTGATTTATTGTATAACTTATTTTTTAGCAGAATTAGGAAAAAAAGTTGAATTTTAAGTGACTGGCTTTATAAAGAACTATTAATTTGTTTTGAGAAGATGGACATATGATTTTCAGCTATGTTTTGGATTCTGTAGACTGAAAACCAGTATTAAGCAAATCAGTTTGAGAAATTTTAGCAAGTATTCTGTACAGGGCTGTGTTTTCTGTATCACTTGGGTTTTAAATAAGTGCATTTTAAATTTACGTAGTCATACAAGGTTGCTCAAAAATACACCTAACCAGTTGTTAAATGTAAAGTTAAATGTTAAAATGTAAGTTTCTTGTTAGTCTTGATCATTCACGTATTTGCTTATTCTTATACATTAACCAAGGACATTTTTTTTTTTTGGTCTCAAAATACCTCTTTAACAAATCACGCCTGTATTCAACACATTAATAAATTTACTAATAAATTTCATTAAAATGACCATGTTGTACTACAGAATGTATATTATCAGAACTATAGAGTACCAGCCTATTCTTTTCTTATAATCATTGAATAAAAGTTTAATAATTCTTGGACACTTTGGTGTTTAGCCTGTGAGAACATGATATAACTGCTCAGTTTTAACCAGGAACTACGGATACTAGTAGTAAAGTCTTCCCCTTACATACATGTGACTCATTTTTCCTCCACAATATTCGTTTCCCACACTCCACTAGGCTCGTGTCTGATTCACGTAGACTCTGCCTCCTGAGTCAAATCCTCGTTCTTTTTCCCAGCCTCCTCCCCTGGAAACTCAATGCCCTGTGCACCCTTCACACCCTTCATTTGCTTGGCCGAGAAGGAATAATAACAAAGAGTTGGAGACAAAACTTGCTTTCTAAATAATCAGTGAAGTTCATTCTAACCAGGCAAAAACCCTTTCCATTAGTTACGGGAAGCTAAATAATTGATTATTTAATGATGTCTACCAATGGCTTATTCTTAAAGCAAATGAAGTGAGCATCATTTAAGTGTTCAAAGATAATTTTAACCCCTTCGGTGCCCTATTAATGAAGCATTTTGTTATTCCCTTTAGAATGTTTTCCTCCTAATCTTAGTTTTTTTAAAAAACACAAACACTCTCTTTAGTATTATCTGAATCTTGATTAGAGGAAGTGTGTAAGTGTGGGAGACAGACGAGCGCAAGGAGCCGGAAGTTCTTATTTTCTTCTGCTTGGGGTTATTTATGTTTAGTAGAATGGGGAAGGACTGCCCTGGAACAGAAAAGGAACCTCATCTCTTGAGGAATGCATCCTCACCAAGGAGAACCAAGACCATACCAAGTATTTTCTGTGGACAGTGTCATTGGTTACAAAATGTGTCAGTTTTGTCCCAGTGAAAACATAGTTTCTCTTTAATGTTCCCCTATTGAATTGAGGGGAAATGAGTGCTTTTTCTTGCTGTGAAGACATGACAGTGGATACATACAAATTTGCTATAAAAGTAGTTTGTAATAACTTGCTCTGTCAAAGCCATTGATGCTCAATTCTGTCTTTTTGGAGATAATATTCATGAAATCAGGCACACTTAAGGACAGTTGCAAATTTTATGTAATTTAAGGAGATTATAGAAGAATTGAATTTTTTCTGTCCTGATTCCAGTGAGTACAGGGAGGATGATAATAGAATGTAGTAACATTCTTAGGGCTCAGCATGTTCCAAGCCCATTAAAACAGTCTATCTCTTAAAACCACAAATATTTTAAATATTTAAGTTTAAGTTTCCTCAGTCTATAACAAGCATAGAAGATATTTTCTCACAGGACATCAAGCCATGAATAAACACTTCTTAGACTGCAGATGGGAAACTAGTAACATAATATGAAACTAAAAAATTTTTTGTAAACATAATGTATTGCTATCACTGCTATAATCTACAGTGTTAGTACAAAGTACCTTTTAAAATGTATTGATACACAATGAATGACTAAAAGAAAAAATAGCCAGGCAGTGGTGGTGCACGCCTTTAATCCCAGCACTCAGGAGGCAGAGGCAGGTAGATCTCTGTGAGTTCAAGGCCAGCCTGGTCTACAGACAAGGACAAGCACCAAAACTACACAGAAAAACCCCGTCTCAAAAAGAAACAAAAGAAAGAAAGAAAGAAAGAAAGAAAGAAAGAAAGAAAGAAAGAAAAAAGAAAAGAAAAGAAAAGAAAAATTGAATGGTTTTACTTTAAACATTGTTAAAAAGTAACTTTTACCGTAGAACTATAGGATTCTCACACTTATAAAGTGATTTTGGCTTTATCACTCTGTCTTGCCAAATAAATATAGGAAAAAGTTAACAATAAACCAGAGTGGAGACCAGTTTTGCCTCCCAATGAATCTTTCCTCTTAGCTATAACTAACTAAACATGACTGCCCTTACCCTATGAAATGTGAAAGCCAGTGATGTAGGATGTGCCAAATAAATGGGCACACAGCCTGTTTTAAGAGTGACTGGTACTTAGGCAGGGAATGAGGAATAAGCAGAGCTGTTTCGCCTGCTACTTTCTAGGTGGGAGTAGGCATGCCACTATCACCCTACAAGGGGGAACTGAAAACTCAGAGCAGCTGCGTCCCACGCACAATGGTGCAACACCGATTCCACTCATGAGCTGCTCACACATTCTCTAATTTTCTGCTGAGGGAAACGAATGCTCATGTGAGAATAAGTTCTCAATAAATCATTTACTAGGCAGCAAGTCAAATTTGAGATGAATCATGAGTCTACACACTGTTCAGAGAACCCAGAGGTTATTAAAGTTGGGACTTTTCTCGAATAGCATTCATGTTTCTTACTTAGATGAAAAAGAAAACACAACTTGTAGTTAAAATTGCTTTCTGAAGTGTCTACAGACTTTTGTAAAAGAAACAAAACAAAACAAGTGTCCAATTAGTATTTTTAACATATTAAGGGTAGGGGGGGTGTTATGGATACTTGTTAAGCCATTGAGACAAATGATATGTTTTTGCTTTCTAAAATTAGAATTTATAAGCATAGTTTTCTGTGTGTGGCAAAAATGGATTTGATTCTGTTTGTAAATGGTGGGAAAGATGAAGCAGAAAGAAGAAATTGATTGGCAACAATAATAGTTCACTGTCTGACTTCAATTATAAGGCAGACAATTTTTTTAAAATATATGAGTAGATCCTGTTATTTATCATGGGAAAACCAGCGATATTCTGGTACTTAATGACACTATATGTGTCCATTCCTGACCTATAATCATACTGCCCATAAAATTTTAATTGTTACTTTAGTATAGGCCCATTACAATCATCACTGATTTATGATGGAAAAGAAGTTAAAAATTGCTCCTCGCTCTTAATAATTTCTGCTGCTAGCACATTATTAAGAAAATAAGATGTTTTCTTCCCAGAGGCTCAGTTTGTATTACAGATTACAGTGTTTAGAAAATGACAGTGACAGGAAATGTATAGGGATGTGGTCACTAAAGTACACAAAAGAACAAGACAAAAAGGTCTCCAGAATTTGAAAGAACATCCCTATTTGAGGAACTGTGAGGTAGTCTTAGATGTCTGCTTGATGATAAGGAATCTTCAGAAGGAACAGGAAAGGACTGTCCAAACTGCTGAATTATCTGAAGGAAATACACCAAAGCTGTAGCTGGGTTGTTGCTCTTCCATGACTTCTGTTAATGAGGGTTGCCCAGTTCTCAGTTCCTTGCTGACAAACTACAGACAGCTTCCAGCTTGCACTACAAATCCATTCTGTACCAAATGTACTACATTGTTCCTAAAGTTAATTTTTCCAGCCTCTTTATATATGTATCTTTTATCTCTTTCAAATACCTAGTAAAGAAAAACTTCCATGACCAAATAGCAATACTCAGGAAGCCGATTCGAGGGTGTTTTTGAGACAGATTCCAAAAAAAGAAATGAAAAGTAGAAGAACAATAGAAAACAAAACAGAGAAACCATCTGTCACACACTGGAGGGATGAGCAAACAGAAGAGTGAAACTCTTGGGTCCATATTGTTTGAGACTGTGCTAAGAGACCATTTCCCCTGACCTGACATGGGACTTTGCTTCCTGGATCTTAGCTCTTCTGTCAATGATCTTACATATCCTAGTCAACCACCCCCTCACTGAACTGTGCCCACAGCTCCTTTTGATATAAATATTTGTCCAAGTCCAGGGGAAGATATAATATTGAAGTTCACATCTCTTTAGTATTGTTTTATTCTACATAGCATTTTCAAGTAGTAAAACAAATTTTGCTTGTTGTTTTGTGTTCTAAGACAGATTCTCACTCTGTAGCTCAGGCTGGCCTGGAACTCACCTGGAGACTCAGCTGGTTTCTATAACTGATGATCCTCTGCCTCAGATCCTAGTGCTTGGATCACAGCCATAACTTAGACTAAACTCTTAATACTTTCCTACACAGGCAAGGTGACTTGGTGACTGTGTGACAGTTATGCACAGGGCTCTTTACTGTTCTCTCTTTAAACTATACTAAACTTTCCCCATTAGCCTCTTCCAGGGACTAGCCATTATGCTTTGATGGAGTCAACGAAAGGAAGCAATTGCTTGTCTTCACAGCTGTCAACAGTTCGGTACAACCTGAGAAACCAGCCTAGCCGGGTCTCAGTGGCTCTGACTGCTCCATTAAACACAAACTCACAGCACCTACATATGCCTTAGGACAAATTATTTTCACAAATGAACATCTTTAAATATCACAGCATGTAGTAGGATGAGTTATCCTGCAAAAATAAATAATTTAAAAACCCTTCCCCTTCCTCTACTCTCTGCCTCCCTCCCTTCCTCGCCTTCACCAACCTCAGAGTATTCAAATCCAGACATAGTAAGCAGTCTACTGCCTAGCTAAGTCTACAGCCCTCATTTGCTTTCATGTAAAATTATATTTAATAGTTAAACTAATAGTTATAAGCTTTATAGTTTATCCTTAACAAGCTTCCAAGATCTTTACTTTAAAAACAAATGGGACATATTTTATGCTTTGTAAAACATCAACTTATAAGTAGATGAATCTTGTTTTTATGTATCTGTCTATGGAGATCTGAGAGGATAATACTCTACTGGAATTGTCTTAATAATCAATAGTATACATTTTCCATCTTGTCCTTAACAAAATACACCTTAACTATAATCACTTGAATTTCTGCATATTTTTCTTACCTCTAGGCTTTCTAATATTTTGCAGCCTAGAAAATTTTTAATCTTATCTTTGAATTAACAAAACTATACTCTTATTTATTCCAATTTAACTGTTTTTTTAAATACTCATCTCATTGCTTACAATTTACACAGTTAACGTAGATGCTAGAGAGATACAGTAAGACATATTCACTTTTCATCCATGTGCATGTGTGCACGTGGGCACCCCCACCCCCACACACATACACTTGCACATGGAAATTCTTAGGCCTAGCTAACTTTTAGTACCATTTCTCTGCCTTAAATATATAATTACTGAGGTTTAGCTAAGATAACAAGGTTTTTTTTTTTTAATTCCAGTGTCAGTTATGTGCATGTGCATTACACATGCCCTGCCTTGCAGAACATTGTGTAGTTTCATCTTTCTGGAGCTAAGGCCCGGACGGAGAGCAGCCAGAAAAGCACATGGCTGCAGCTCCTTGGCACCACAGAGATGTGTTTTTGCTGTGACAGAATGGCCACAATGCATTTTTTCACATACAATACATGACCTAATAAATGAAACTGTCCCTTACTTTTGATAGCACATCTTATTCTCTTGTTCATTTTACAAAATCAGAAATACATCTTTGATTGAGCTGAGTCTTACATTTAACATTTTTAGAGCAATCACCTTTCCATTATAGGGTTTAATTTTTTTTTTTACTTAAGAGATGAAACAATTCACTATAAAAATTAAATATAAAGTAAGTAGCTAATTCTGCTTTTGCAACTTTGAACTTTGAGAGTGCAGTCAATATTTCCTTAGAATAGGAACACCATACATCACTTCGGTTTGCTGCTTTCAAGGTCATGACTGGGATCAGACAGTCCCCATTTTTTGATACAATTAGAAGATAAAGACCTGTCAATTCTCAGAGAGCTTAGCCCAGAGCTCTGAGCAGAAGTGGGTCAATCGCCCTGCCCTGTTATCTGTCTAATTAATGATGCATTTAGTTCAAGACTCATAAATCTACTCATCCACTTCCCCAAACACTTTGCATGTACACAAATTCCCCTACTATGTATTATCATTTCCAAAAAGATACAGTAAGAATGGACCTTAAAAATCTCAAAATAGTACTTTAAAAAATACATCGTCTTCCTTCATAATTACTTGCCATTTTTGTGCCTAACTATTAACCATGTCAGCCTCCTGAAATCACTTGCAGATATTATACTGTGGAAGAAATGGATGCACATGCCAAGCATCTGTTTGAACAGTCAGGAATGAAAAATGAATACTCATTTACTCCCAAGGATTATATGGGAGTGCACATCTCCAAGTGTTTCTGTCCTGAAGCACTTGGGTGCCACACTCTGCAGTGGCTTCGTCCCCAGTTTCTTTTCATGTTACTGTTTGGGATTCACTTGTAGGCAAGAGTCTGCTTACCAGCTTCCTGTTCATTATGGGAAACAGGTTTTCTTAAAATGTTAGAAATACTCTTGTAATTCTTGTTCCGACGCTCCAGACCAGATACCCACCAGCCCTTTAATATGTCTACAAAGCAGCAAGCCCAGTTGAAATTCTTTTGTTTTTTTCTCCTGCCCTACAACTTCTGATCTCTTACGGAAATGAAAAGACTGAAAAGGTAGAAACAGATTCTATCCAGTTATGAGACACTGAGGTGACAAATTTATATACTTTGGTTGTTTACAGATACACTGTGTGAATTCTGAACTCCACTCACTTAATTGAGTTGCAAAATTCAACTAAAATAGTAAAGTGCTAAGAGACAAAATGTATTCTAATGTAAACCTATAAAGAGGAAAAATACTGCCTGATGCCTGATGTGTTACAAAGCTTTTCTTACAGAAACATCTGGTCAGCCCATCTAGCCTGCTTTTGTATATGCTTCCCCACCCCTTGGTGTATGGGTGTGGGTGCTACCCCTATTGCCCCCCTAAAATATGAGCAAATATATTTGCATACATTAAAAATCATAAAGAACCCAAAACATCTGGAAATTTTAGGAGCAAAGCAAAACAGTCAGGGTAGAAAATACAATTTTAAAATGCAGATGTTTAATTGTGCTGTCAGTTTTGGTACAAGGGAGTAAGAGCAGAAATAACCAGAAGCTCCTGGAGGAAAATTAAAATACTTTCTTGAGTCCTCACCGTGGTTAAAGCAGTGAAATCGGTAACACAATATGGACAGGGCCTTTCTAGACTGAGGTCTGAAAATGTTACCATGTGCAATTTCATAAATTGGCCATTTCCAAAAGCACAATAAAAGTTTTTCATACTCCCTTCTTTCCTTCGGTCGTCAACATCAGGCAGTTATTCGGGGTTTGGCTTTCATCAGTGACAAGCTCTTTCCCCCACCCTGCGCGCCCCCTTTCTAAGTCCCTCTGATAGTGCTGAGTGGCCAGAAATTACAGATGCAGGACAGCTGACAAATGACGGCGAGGCCCCTCCCCCAGGGCCTTGGCAGTCTCAGCCCCTGCCAGAACACGCCTGAGCACAGCGCGCCTTCCAGACAAAGACACAAAGATTCCATTTTCTCAAGGAAAATGGGTTTCATGTGTAAAACACTGGTGAGAAAAATGGAAAGCTGACACATATGTGCAGTCTCCAAGAGGCGGGGCTGAATCTCTCTGAAGATTGAAATTTCACTTGATTGCATCAAAGCCTAACAAATGTTATTTAACCTACAAGTATTTCAGTCTGTATAAACGACATCCAACAGTAAGATGTTTTATTTGTTTAAGCACGTGGTTAAGAAGCTAAAAGAATTTTGAGCTTAGTAAAGAGGTATTGATCGTAGACGACTGTTGGGTAAGAAGAAATCGACACTTGCTCACATCACCAGGTCTACAAAGTAAGGGATTTTTTTTTTTTTAATTAAAACCTTATTGAATCAAAGGCTTTAGCAAGATAGTATTAAACTCTTATGAGTATGTTTTCTGTGAAAAGAATCTCCTCCCAACAGCCCCAGGATATCATTACTGGAGAGGCAGCGAGTACTTTATTAGAGATGAAACCTTGGTGCGTCAGCCTTGCCAAGCACGCAGGTTTTGTCTCGTGGGCCCAGAGCCCTGTCCTCCACAGCGAAGGCCATCTGCCTGGCCTCCCCGTCATGCCAGGCAATGTGTAGGTGCAAAGGCTGTATGGGAGAGACAAAGAAAGGCTATCTCCTGAGAAAGATTACGCTTGTCTTCTAGTCTGCCTGGATGCCTGTCCACGCTACTCAGGAGATGAGTTCAGTGTTTGCAGAAAACTTAGCTTAATATACTTAAAAAAGTGAACCCTTAACAGGTTAAAATATAATGAATAGTAGCTCGTCAGGGGCGATAGACCAAGAAATTGCACTGAGGATGTTTTAATTTTTTAAAAAGTTGAGTAACAAATTAAAACAAACACATTTTGTATTTTTTCTGTACCTTTCCCAAGATTCTGCAATTTTTAAATTTCTTTAGCCTGTAGAAACACCAGAGTAAGAGGGAGAACAATGACAAAATACTTCATAATCCAAAAAGAGGAATCATGGAGGATAATGAGACTATTAAGTAAACCTTATGACTGTTAAAATGCTTTATTTAAATGCTTTATTCACAAAAATATATATATTTCAGGACACTGTAGCTATTACGTCCAATCTGGAGGGAGGTGAACTAGCATTTTAAAAGATATTTCAAATGCTAGTGAGAAAAGTTGACACTTCATGTATGATATTCAAATACTCCACCTACACAGGCTGAAAACGTCAATATGTTTGTCAGAAACCAACACCAGTTTGGCTGGAAGCATAATTTTTCTTCTCGATTCAGCCCAGCAGCAGCCTGCCTTGGATGACATTCTCAGTTCCCCTGCTTAGAATATAAAGGATTTTGCAAGTTGCAGATAACTTTTGGAGATCAATCGTTGGAGGAAACTTTCTATTCTAAATGTAGATTTATGTGGTGAGAGGAAAGGATGTGAGGTATTTGCTGTTTTAAAAACTCACATGGACAGCATGCTAAGCAGCTCTGCCTCCCTCACGCATTCGTTGATTTAAACCAGTCCAGAGCTCTGTATTGGGAAAACAGCTGTAGTGATGGGGTGTGTGTGCTTTTCATGATATTTTGGCATCTCTGTAACTTGAAGTGTAATACTCTGCTTTAAATTTTTTTAATGTGGGCACCACTCATACATATTGATTCTCTCTCCCACCCCTTGACCATTACTCTACTAATCTGACTGACACAGGCTGGGGTAGAATAGCATGATAGGAAACGTCCCACTAGAAAATAGGGCTCTTCAGCTCCCCCCCACCCAAGAGAGCCTCTGTCAGGAGGACACATGGAGGGGTTGGTACCCTTCCTCACACTGCCAGTCAGCAGGGTCATTCTCTCCTCTTTAGCTGCATTCTAAGAGGTCCCTGGAGCTCAGCTCCAGGAGACAGTGAAAACAGACTATATTGGGAAGAAGACAGGCTGTGAGATTAAAAATAATAATAATAATAATAATTGAAGAAAGCCAGCCACAGGCTTTGAAAATAAAAGTAATAGAAATACGTTTAAATAAAAAAATACATAGTGACCAACCTAAGAAAATCAACAAACAGAAATAAGAAACAGCACTTTTTTTTTAATTTGGGGGGATTATTTTTCCTTTGTTTTCTAATTTGCTAGAATTCTCTTATTCAATATTGAAAGGAAACACTTCTATGTTCACTAGTCTGCCTCTAGCCCAGTTAAAAGAGCAAACCACATTACTGAATCACAGTATCTCTTTTCTGAGAACTTAAAACTTCAGTAATGATCACAGGCTGAAAGAATGATATAAAAATAGCATGATATCACTAGGTAAGCTCATCTCTTCAGAGAAATGGGGTGATGGAAGCAAAACTAATACATTTAAGATATTTTAGAATAAAGGAAGATTTCACTGATAATTGATGCATTTAAAAATATTTTACATGCTTTTATATATGGGAAATACATTCCACAGAAGACTAATCATTATAAGGTAGCTAAAATTATTAGCTTAGCTTTACCAGAGTCTTTTGTTACTGGAAAAGGTGTATTTATGGAAGTTGAGAACTTGAGTAGTCTCTGGTACTGAAACTAGCCATGAAGGAGGCAAAATGTAAGGTGGTAAAAGCAGGCAAACCCTATGGACTGTTGGATGGGGACCCATCTACATAAAGGGGTAAGAAGAAGCTTTGGATAATTTGCTTGCTGTAGCCTGGGTTCAAGAGAGAGTCTTTTCTTGTTTTGTATAGGCTCTGGACACAAGAACCAAGAAATCCATGAAGGAGACTGAAGCCAGCTCCATCTACATGTTCAATGGCAATGCAGTAGGAACCACAGCAATGTGCCTATCTCTGAGGAACACAAAGAGGTTGGTTCTCTGTACCCTAAAATTAGGATTGATTAAGGTACATCGTCATTTCTTTGAGCTCACTGGAAACACTTTGTTCTCTTCCTGTTAGAGAGTTTCTCCTCTCTCTCTCTCTCTCTCTCTCTCTCTCTCTCTCTCTCTCTCTCTCTCTCTCTCTCTCTCTCTCATCCCTCCCATTTCTTCTCCTTTTTATTGCTCTCATTGGCAGATGTCTTTTATAATTTATGTTGTTTACTGTCCTTTCATTAAATGTAGGCTGCATAACTTAGGCGAGCCAGCAGCCAGAGCATCTAAGTCCACAGGGGAGGAGAGCGGCATGCAGGAGCCTCTCACCCTGTCTCATCGGGGCAGTTCTAATAAGCATCTTGGTGCCACTGGATGCAAAGCTGCCCTCAAATGAGAGCTTTCATCTTCAGGCTTTTTTAAATATAAAGTAACCCTTGAAGCCCTTTGAAGGACCCCACGAAGCAACATACACAAGGAAATAGATCAGCAAGGCTTTGAAAAACATCCTTGTACAAAAATCTGTAAAGCATCTCACCATCTTTATCAAGAGAGACATCTAGGTAAATAAGGGCTTTTAATAAGACACATGACAATCTCAATTATGGGGTCATTAGTGTGTGTTCTCTGTGCTGTTTTATGTTCTCAGCAGGGTGTGTTTCTTTTCTTCTCCCCCTCACATCTAAATTTTCAGAACTGTCTACAGTTCTCTGTGTATAAAATGTATCCACAAAGCTACAATAGTTTGTGTTTTCTTTGTTTTTAATAAAGCTACCCCCACCTGCACCAAAAAACAAAAACAACAACAACAAAATCTTGGTTAAATGGGCAGACAGACTGTAACTAGAGGGTTGTACATAAGGGGTATAAAATGAAAGGTAAAAGGCTATAATTTCTTTTTCTGTGGTGGCAACCAAAATCAGCTCCTGGAGTCAGGTGACTTAAAAACATAGCTACTGGAGCCTAAAGCCTGGAAGAGCAGACTGCCCAGTCTGTGGTAAGTGGGACCTCACTTCTCAAGATGTGCTATGTGGCATGATGGGAAGTCCTCACTGAGTGCTTTCCCCAGTTAGTGCCCAGGTCCTCATACTTAATTTAAAGCAAAGCAAAACAAAAACAACAGCCACCAGGCCCCTGACTTCTGTCCCATGCTGAGAGCTCCTAGAGAGAGAAAAAAAAAAAAAAACGCAAAAGAATGTTTTCAAAAGAGACACTGCAGTCTAAAAGCATCCTCAGTGGACCAGAGGTACATGCAGTGACTGTGCTGGGGTTGTAGATTGTCCGTGCCAGCCCCTTCTCAGGAACACACAGGTTTTAAAGTGATAAAATCCAGAGGTCTGTCTAGCTTGTGTATTCACCATGCACTTGAGATTTTTCAGTTCATAATTTAGCTTTATCCTATTTTCACTGGATTTAACAGAATTATAAAAATGATAGGAAGCATAGGAATTGTACAACATGTGGCTCATGTCAGGTGAGAACTGGGAGGTCCTGAGGGTATCTCCTAAGCCATAGGACTAGCTGGAAATGTCATTGGTTTAATTACAGGTTTGCATATGTGTACACTAAGAAACACACCCTCAGAGTGGATGTTGCAGAAATGTTTAAGGAGAAATATAGTTATCCAAATACGCACATTCAGCAAACTGGAATTACCATTCAACATAGACAAGAGTGTGTTTTAAATTGCCTGAAGATGTTCTTCACACAGCAAACTGACTTCGGTCATATATCTTCTGACATCTGTATACATGCAGACAAAATTCTGCTCATAATCCAATATTTTCTTTGGGACACATGTGCAACATCCTTTTGACCTTTTGTATTCTAATGTGTTTTGCTCACATTCCTGTAGTTTTGACCGCTCGGGAGGAGGCCCAGAAGAAAAGAAGGTAAGTTAGTGCATAAGCTGTGTTAGGTCTTCGGTAATTCGTCCCTTGTTTTCAGTATCATGTTTTTTTAAATTGGGTGAGATGAAAGCCTACTTTCTCAGTTATGAATACCCCCATAGACATGTTAGCTGTAGGATCAAGGAGGAAAAGCATGACAGATGAACCGGTACATCCTCTCATTAGAAGAATTGGCATAATTCTGTACAAAATACAGTTTATTCTAAAAGATATAACTGGAATAATGTTTAAAAACACGATATTTAAATATCCCGATAAATATTATGTATATTAAAGTTGTGAAATTTTTGTTGTTGATTTTTGAGACAAGATCTTATTCTGTAACACAGGCTGGCCTCAAACTCATGGTAATTCTCTTGCCTCTGGCCTTTAGAGTGCTAAGATTATAGACATTAGTCACCACACTTGACTTAAAATTTTAATTATATTCCTAAACCAACTTTCTAGCTTTTATAGGAAAATCAATTTCTTAAAAAAATATATTGCATTAGTAATTGAATCATCATATAAAAAAATATGTAGTTTTAAAAATTAGGCAAGTAGGATGGCTTAGAACCAAAAAACATGCTACACTTTCCTAAAGTGATGTTAAGAAGTCACATTCTACAGATGTTTTGATTGAAATGTTTTAAAGATGGCTGCCTCTTGAGTGTAACATGGATGTCTTGAAGAAATAGTAGTCTTTGAGTTGTTCTCAGTCTCTACCAGCAAATGCTATTTGCTATTTATGCAGGAGGAATATCTCACAAACTGAATGTGTACCTAAGTAAGACAAAAATTCTATAATAATATTTTTTAAAAATAATTAAACTAGAATTTTGTCAGTCACATTTCTTCAGTGTTAACTTTGCATAGTAAAATTATACTGTATTTTGAAAGGCATCTTCAGGGGAGAGGGAATATCTAGGAAGACTTATAGGAGGGTCATATTATATACATGCAAAGAACATATTCTAGAGTTATTAGGAATTTTTAAAGGCAAACTGAGAGGTATTCATTGGTCATAATTCATTTCATTTAGAAACTTGGCTGTATACTTTAGCATATAATTCTGAATTGAGAAAAACTGCAGATAAAATATGGCTTTATCAAGAACACTGTTTATACTACTATCGAAATGAGCATGAGCAATCTTACACAGCAGCTTGCTTTTCCCAAGAAGGTGATTAACAAAGGTGAACATTCATGTGGTGCATGAAACATATAACTTGGAATTTCAACCCAAAAAGAAACCTTCAGTGCAGACCTCCTGCTGATCCAACCCAATTAGCTATATTTTCTGCTCTGAGGTGAAAACTCTTTGGAGGCCTCAGAAATTAGAGTGGAGCTTTGAGTAGAGAAGAGGGGAATTTCCCTCATCTCGTGGGGCCACACCACTGAGATGGAGGCTCTCACTCCTCATGTAGGCACAGGAATCATAGTAACCGTGGCCAATTTACACTGAGTGGAGAGTGTGTTATTTTTCTCTAGGTCAGGGTCACTCATCCTGACCTCTGCTGATATATTTAATCCAGATAATTCTTTTCGTGGGGAGATTTGGCAGCTTTGGCTTCTGCCTGCTGGGTGGCAGTCCCCGCCTCTCTTAGCTCTTCCTATTCAGACACAGTCACAGGTCCTTCAGAGACAAGCTCTCCCTGACTGAGAGCTACCTGCTTAGATATTTTGGGTTTCTTCTTTGATCTATACATAAAATGAGTTATATCAGCTCTTCGAACTCACTTCAATAGAAATTTTGTGTGCAGCAGTTTTCTGAACAGAGCGAACAGCTCTGACACAAATGCTCCTGCAGAACAATATCTCATCTGTGCATGTTAAATTGCAATTCCAGCTGTGCCTTCATAACTGGTGTCACTCCTGTGGTAACATAAGGATTTTAAGAGCCATCGAATGTGAGCTAATACTTATGCTTTATTTAAGACCCTTCAAAGTGCCCAGCTATGTTGATATAAAATGTTTGCCCTCATTTGGATATGAAACACTTTTCTCGTGTGATATCATTAAATATAGTAGTACATTTCCAGAACAGAGCTTTGATAACAGGAAAGAAAAGAAGGTGATGTGAATAATTCTATGTGAAACTGAGCTCACAAACAGAGTCCTAAATGAACTTGGTCATCAGTTTGGGATTTCTCTAATTACTAAACAGCGTTCTTCAGAAGGCATATAAAATATTGAACAACGACAGAAATTTGAAGAGATTATATAGGACCATCAGAGAAAGGAGTTGCTAATCTTGGTCTTTTTTAAGTAGTAAGGAGGAGGTAAAAAAACTACAAACTTGATACACCTGTGAAGGCCCACAAAGGTTTCCTATTGAGATCTGAGCTTGCTTTACCCAGCAGGGCTGCATTAAAGGACTGCTTGACCATATGTGTGGTTACCAGGGGATTAGAAAGTGTCTGCACTTGGATGTGCTAGGGGAGGTCTTTGCTCCACCCTTTGGCATTCCTATAAAAGGCCCTTTAGAAAAGACAGAAGAGGCTGGTGGATAATGATCCAGGCCCTCCCGAGTCTGTCCTGTGTTTTTATTTGTTTCTCTCCTCTCTATCCTTCTAAATATTTCTCCCTCCTCCATCCTCAAGACTACCCTGAGGAAAAAGTAGGAATGGGCCTCCCACAGACAAATGGGTAGGCCCCCCACATACACCTTGCTTTTGTGTGTGCATGTATATGTTTGTATGCTGGTGGTGATTTTTGACTGGAAGGAAAAACATAAAAATATAATAGTCACATAGAAATTAAGAAGACAGGTCATCAAAAGCAAGTGCTCTGTGAAGTACAGCATCTTAGGCTAGAAATGACAGGGAAATATATTCTATGGCCTTAATTTTTTTCAAAGTTGTTAACATTACTAAGACAGTATATTTTAGTTTGAGCTCACATTAATAAAAATGCTACATGAAAAATCTGGATCTGTTAACTGATGAAGACTGACTTCCTGAATAAGTTTATAATCATCCAGTGAGTGAATGCGCACATGTATTTGCACATACACACGGGTACACATATGTTATGACATGGCCTCCCCATTGTGCACCTGTTGTGACAGCGCTGATTTTTTTTCCCCTGTTCTTTTCAGTTTTTGTTAACTTTTCTAAAGTTTCTGTGGTTTTACGCCTTATGACCTCTACCAGGTGATGTGGAGGCAGTAAAAATTAAACATACCTTGTTTATATGTCATTATGTGTTTGCAGTTTGAGATTTTAACAAGTCATCTGAATCCACGTATAGTGAGATAACCGACTTTCCTTTGTGGGCCTGAGTTGTACCCTAAGGCTAGCTAGATGTGGGCTCAAATCCTCTCAGAAGTTAATTGTAACATCACTGAACTTACAGCCATATATGTGTAGTGTCAAAATTAAGACATAAAAGCCAGGAGATGTTAGAGCTCCAGTTTATAGTTAACTACATCATAAGGTGGCATTATGCTGATAGCTCATGCTTTCCTTTATGAGGAGTCTATAACAGTTATGATTTGCATGTGTATGCCACTTTTAAAAAAAAATACAATGGAGTCTTTCCCTAGTAGTAAATAACATGATGCGAAATAAAAGGAATGAATATATTTCAGAACTTATTGCTAGTAGATGTTGTGTGTGAAGTGAATGAGTTCACATTAAGAAGAAATCATGATTTGGTTTAAATGATAGACTGGGGAACAGTTTTCAACAACTTTGTCCCTAAAGCCACTTTTATCACAGACTTTTCTAGACCAGAGTTTCCCAAACTGTGATTGTACAGAACTCCTAAAGGCTTTGTAAAAATATAGACTGCTCAGCTTTAGGCCTAGAGTTTGTGCTTCGGGTGAAGCCTGCCAGCCTGCATGTATAGCCAGTTCCCAGCGATGTCAGATGGTCATTGACAGCCTTCCTGACATCCAGGAACCACCTTGTAGTTTGAGTTAAGACCTTTCCCTTTGTTAGAAATGGCAAGGACTATACAGGTTAAGTAAGTAAATTCATGAACTGTTAATACTCATTTGTAACAGACCGACTTAGCTTTAACAGCAGAATAGATGAATTATAAATGAGGCTGTTTTCAATGAGATCCTTCACATGCTATTGAAAGAGAGGAAACTTTAAGAGAAAAACAAAACAGGTGATCTCTTCCCCAATACAAATGTTAATCAGTTTAATTTAAAAAAATACATCTATATAGTAAGACAAAACTAAAAATACCTGTTATCAATATTTTATTCATCTTTTCCCTTAATTATCTCTGTTCCATCTGCTCTCAAAGACTTAATGACTTTGTTCTCTCAGTCTTCAACCTTACCCTAATATCCAATATCTCTTAGCCTCATATATATTTTTATTACTTATGTGCACTGCAGGTCTCTACTAACTCAATACCATTACTTAAAATTCATCAGGATTCAATTAAATTTAAGTAAGTACTAATCCATGGAATAGAATCTGTTTCATATATTAGCCAGAACTGCAAAGCACATTTTGACGGACAGTTAGGGCTCCCCGCAGTGGTGGTGGAGGCCACACCCCTGAAGTACTGGTGTAGCTGATCAGCTGATCATATGGATGAGACTGTGGGAACTGTGAGCCGATACATACGGAATACAGGGTTGCTGAGTGTTTTCTTATCTTTGTACATTGTTTGAAAGCATTCAGAGTAAACCAGCTGTCTAAGAAGTCCCCGAGGCAGATGTAATAGACTACTCATCCTAAGACAGGAGTCAACTTTTAACCCTAACTCCAAAATTTGACACAGTCATGAAGCATGATATTAAGAATGGCCCATGAGGTGTGTGATTGTTCAGATGAAGATTATCCTGCACCCCCTCTGGTCAGCTCTTACTGTACAACTTTCCACAGGAACTATGGAATGCTTGATGTTTTAGGAGATGATGAAGGCAGCTGAAATGAAGATGATGCGAAGTCCTTCTCTTTGTGGTTGGGCGAATGAATCTAAAATTGACTTGTAACTCTCACAGTAAACCAGGGCACCAACTTCTGCTTATTTGGCAGAAACATTGATTCAATTAGCCAAATAAGCAACACAAATATTTCAAAACAAGACACAGTTGAATTAATATCTAAGCTGTCCATAAATATGTGTTACGTTTGACAGTGAATTATGCCACCCTAAGGCCTGTATGCTTTAAGATTTCTCATAGAAATATGGCCCCTTCGGTCTATTTGTGGAATGAGCGTTTACAGAGATCTGAAAAACGTGTAATTGTTCTGACTACACAGCAAGGGAAGACGGAAAGTAATTGCTTATTGAATATCTCAAAGTCATCATCCCCCCTCCCCATTCAGTTACTGCTACTTGAAGAATCTTGAACAGAGGTGCTGATTCATTCTCGAGTCAATATTTTATATTGTCAAATGCAGTGGATAAGCTATATTAGAACACTAATAATTATCCTTCATTTTTTATTTCCTGGCTTTATAAAACCATCGTTTTCCAACACCTTGCCAACATTATCTAAATTTGAGATTTAGGATTAGAAGTTGGCTCCTATTTTAGGACAACTGAAAGTGGATGTGAATATAATAACACAGGTTTGAGCCTCTGCCCTGTCTGTTTTCTAATTTAACAAACGTAGCCCTCCTTTTTCACAGAAGCAAAAGTACAAATCTCTTTAACACAAAGACCTCCAGCTCATCGTGTGCGTATCCAAAGCCCTGGCATTGATGCAGGATCCGGGGTTTCCAATGGGGAGGATAATCTGTGATAACAAAATTGTATCCCTTTCTTCCTGCAATTACCTCAGCGTCCTTACAGCCTTGACATCTGGAAGCCCCCAGCTACTGTCACAGCTGCCATTCCTGCCCCATTGCAGGAAGTTGAGCACATGTTCCAAAGAATACTCATTGTTTCGTTATTTTTCTGGGAGCTCAAAACGAAGGCTATTGGTGCACACACTACTTGGTACCACACACATTATGGAATCATATACTCATGTGTGACATGTCACAAGATGAACTTCTTGTTTCCAGGTTGTGCAGGATTGTTTTTGGCTTAGCAACACACACATACACACACACACACACACACACACCACATACAGTGGACTATCTAGAATCTCATCTTTGACTTGAAGACTCTACTGCCATCATTTTCTCAAATGATCAAGGTTAGCTAGGAGGATGTGTGCCTCAAGATACACTCCTATTTAAAATGTTGGGAGAGAATTAAATTAGACAGTGAGTGTTATGAGACGTGTGGCACTCTGTATTTGTTCATATAGTACTTCAGATAACAATCAAATAAATTTTCAAATACTTTGGAATCAACTAAAATAAAATCTCATTTCCCAAATGAAATACAGAATAACTGAGTGTCGGGAAAATCCAACTGTCTTTTGGCATCAATAAATGTGTGAAATGATTTTGTGATTTAAAGATGACGAACATTTATGGCTGTTTACATGGCTCACTTTTATTCTTTTAAAATCATCAAAAGTAGTGGGTGCTACATGGATTTACTTATCTTCAAAAACGCCATAATGATTATCCTCATTTTAAGGGCATTAGTGGGTTTTGTTCACAAAATTAAGAGTGAGATGGGTTTTTCTAATGCTCTATAATCATTTTGTTAATCAAAATGATTGCCAGCAATCTTCTAGAAACTAAACTGATTTGCTCCATAATAGATTAAGGATTGCTCTAACTCACAGCACCACTTGGCAAAAATATAATTGTATATGACTTTTTATTTAGTTTACTAATTGTATTTTTATTTCTGTTAATCCATTTTGCTTTCATTTACTCCAAAACATTAAAATATTCTCCATAGCATATTATTTGCCCTAATTTGCTACTTAATTCAGTATTTCCCTTTGCTTGATTATTTTTTTTTAATTTGTGCTCATAGTGATTAAGTAGTCTCTCATAATTCAACAGTTTATTTCAAATGATTAAAGCAGACTTATATCATTTATGTAGTGACTACAATATTGAAATTTTGATTAAAATTTTGATTAAAATTTTGATTAAAATTTTTGATAGCATATTTACAATATGTTCATATGATACTGATTTTGTATATGCTTAAGCATTGTGTTAGCTTTAATACTGATCCTCTAATAACTAGAAGTCATTGGACATTATGCTAATATTTTAATATGACATTCTATACTGAAATGTTTAACTCACTTTGAAACGAATCTTTATTTGGATAGTGCCTGGTTTTTCTACCTCCACTACTCTATAAAACCTCACCAGAGGCTCATCTTCCTGTAAGCAGCAATTACAGAGTCCAGAAAGATGTTTATGTGAATTTTTAAAAACCCATTTTAAATTCACATTCAAAATATACAATACATCTTGTCCAATTGCTTTCTTGCCTTTATGCTTCTACATTGTGTTCTCTCAGTGACAATTCATTTTTCATCACTGCACAGAGAGTAAGAGCAAATTTTGGATTGGTCTGTGCAATTCTTGAGCAATCAGACACAGGTGAAGGATTTTCAGAATCAAATAAAGCAGAATTGTGTTTATGATGGTCTGTTCACGAACCGTTGGTGCTTTGCAGCACATTGGATAAAATGCTCCTTTTCATTGCTGCTTAACAGAAGCACATGGAATACTGTATTCTGCAGTCCAAGTTCCATCAGTGGGTCAATGTGCTAAGGGGAATGCAAAAACCTGCTCTTAGGGAGATTGCACTTTAGTCTCCCCCATAGGAGATTCAGCTGGGTTATAAAGATCTTTCAACAGAAGTGCTGCTGTAACCTTGGTTCTGGGCAGACAGAAAGCAGCCTCCTGTTTCTCTAGATTACAAACCACTCACGCTTGTTTAGAAGGCCAGATGAATGAAGATGTCAGTGAGCAGCTCCAGACTTGATTTTCTTTGTCTGCTTGTTGATGAGTGTTTTGCAGAACTGATGTTGAATTGTTTCTGTTGGACTCAATTTGAGTGAGAAATACTGCTTAAGCTTTTTTCCTGATTCTTTTTGGTTTTTCCCACATCTCAGAAATCACTTTTAACTTTCCAAAGACATCTCAGTTTCAAAATTCATGGTTAGAATCTTTTATGTCATGACATAAAATGTAATGAGGCAAAATTAGAGATGATTTATGCACAAGACATTGAACCATTAAAGTATTTAAGCCAACCTTGGCAGAATACATTATCAAGATTTTCCCATATGATAAACTTCGATGATAGATTTTATTTTTTATAGTTCTTGGGTTTGGACTCAAGGTCCCACACATACCAGACAAGTATGACATGGCTGAGTCACATTTCCATACTGGAAATAGTATTGTTGACTATGAAATAGTGTGTCTTTAGTTACTGCAAAGTTCTCACCTAAAAAAGAAACTGAAAGTGATTCTTAACTATGAGGATATATATAATGAATCTTGAAAAAAAATATATATATATAATGTTCCTGAACCCTTACCTTTTAAAGAATTCATTACTCTTATAAATGTGTGAGACCTAAAATATACTAAGATTTGAAAACTGTCACCAACCCATCATCTGAAATAGATGATTTGGTAATGTATCTCACAGTGTTGCATATAATGGACCACCAGAAGATGTCTAAACCAAACTGACTTTTCCTTTGTTAGATTTTTCCATGGAAACATAGTGACTCTTCTAGGAAAATCTTCCAGATCATGCCTTTCCCTTGAGAAGTTAGCATACTTTTTTTTTTTTAATTACAATTTAAGATAAATTAAATTACCCTAACATTTCACAAGTATCTCTCCACTTGGAGCCCTGACCTGGGCTGCAAGTGCTTTGCTACAGTGTGGTGAATATTTTACTGTAGATTCTTAGCTCTCGAGTTTCTTCAGAGGCCAAAACAGTGTTGATGCTCCATTTACTCTCATGAGCAAATAAATCTCCATTGATCCAAAAGAAAAATTACAGAGCAGAGCAGCAAATTACGAAGCTCTGACTTCCCAGCATAAAACCATGTAAGTGGTCGTTATCAACATATGGAGTTAGAGTCTAGGCTCTTTAAACCAGATGCAGCTATTCTGGGCACATCGTCTTTAGCACTACACAATCGTATCACAGCTTAAAATAAGGATGGGAGAACACAAAGCCCTGCTCCATGTAATGTGCTTTACTTTTTATGTGGTGTTAACAAAGTGATTCTGATAGCAAATGAAGTCTGTCTTGGTTTAAGACAGAAGAACAGAGGCATTTTCCTTCTGGACAGCAGACTTCAGTACCGAGAGATCAGAGGAACAATCTGATCTGCATTGTGACTACAGACCAAAAGATTTCACAGCATTCCTGCCTCCCTTCTAGCTAAAGTTTACTTGCCTTTAATGGCATTTAAATTATAGCCCTCTGCAGCCACGCAGTCAAAACACTACGTCATCTGATGGGACACCACATGACAGTCAGATGTTGCAGTTTTAAAATCCATATACTACACTTGCCCTTGTTTTTCTCTTTTGATAGCAGAAGCGAGAAAATTGTCTTTTAAACTAGATTTATAGTTGAACTAATCAAGATAGATTGAAGACATGATTTGTTTATATTATTTTAACTTAGTTTATAGATTTTTTTCTTTCCTCCCATAATTTTATTTTAGCGTTTTTTGCATCCCCATATATCTATCACATGTATGTTGTATTTGCACGCAATGCATGAAAATTAAAAATGTATGTTCAATAGACAATTACAGAGATTTTGTTTTTGCTCAAGGCAAGACATTGGATGTAAAGCTGACTTATACTAGAATATCTATTATATATAAAGAAAAGGCACCACACTCTGTATTCTGGGACAGCATTCTGTACAGATGGCCTGTTTCAAATGTCACCCGAGAAACAAGTTTTAATTGGAATATGTACTTTAACATAATGTTTATTACAGTGACTTCACAATAAAACTCTTCTGAAAATTAGCATTTCACTCGGTATTCCTACAGATACACAAACAAGATGCAACACTTTCTGTAATAGCCCTTTACCTCCACCTCTTCCAGTTATTTACATAATAATACATATATCTGTACATCTGTATCATTTGGTGTTCAGAGAATTAAACTCTCTCCTAGGAACACATGCTGCCTTAGTAACTGGTTGGAGAACTTTGCTTTCACTCTTCATAATGTAGCATGGACTTCATTGATTTTCAAGAGTTGGTTCAAATCACATGACAAAATAATGAGGTTTTACATAATATGCTTGCTCATTTGAAGACTCAGGTGGAAGATAAGTGGCTTTAATACTTTCATGGGAGGTTTTGTTTTTTAATTAATCTGAAACTATCTTAAATAAGCTTTATCTGAGAATATTTATGCCAAAATGTTTGTCTCAGTTTTGAAAAAAGCCATTCACTACAAATAAGCAGATTCCTAAATTTCTGAAAGTTCTGAGCAACTTTTATTGTGTGTGTGCATGTGTGTGCGTGTGTGTAGAAAATCACATTGTAACCTATATGAAAAATAGAAATAAAAAAGAATTACTGTGCAGATAGTTCTCAAACTGGAAATGCCTAAGATCTCACAACATATTTCACCTCCCTACGACACCAGGTAAGGAATGGCTGAGATATTTATTGAGAATAGGAATGATTCAATTTTTTTCCATTGAATTGGGTTAAATATATTCACACTGCATTAACATTTGACAAGAAATCATGACAAGTATTTTACTACAGAATTTTTTGGCTAAATAGAGCCACAGAGTGTAATTTTTAATTAAAATGCATTTTTCTTCTTTTGGAAGTTATGGAAAAGATGGAATAGCCATACTCAAAAGCTAAATCAAAGAGAGGAAATTCTGCACAGCTGGACAACGGTTAACTTTAGACTATTAATCTCCTCTCCTTGCAGCCCTAGGATGCAGGCTAGAATTATTTCTGGAAGTCCATTGGTTGATAAACACGAAGGAGTGTATGCAGTGTGATGAACACCTATAAATCATTTATATAGACGCTAGAGGCATGTCTCATTGGATGACATGTCTTCCCTCCTTCTCCCAACTCTCCCTCTTTCTGCTGAGAACTTCCTCCCATCAAGGCTGCACATTCCCAGTGCAGAATGAGCACTTGACAACTTCAAAGAAATGCCGACCATCCAGCCCAGGCCTGACAAGAACGAGGCCTCATGGAGTGGGCTACATGCCACCTACGTGAGTTTTGCCCATGGCTCTACTGATTTTCTAAGCTTCTTCGAGTATCTCTTTGCAGAGATGTAATGCATTTGCTTGATTTTTAAGCTTTATAAAACACAACATTTTGTAAATAAATAGCTTTACAACAAGTTTATGAACCTATAAACCACATTGCTGAGACTCCTCTGCACGACTGCCTATGTCAGGATCCCACACGTATTAACTTCACTGCTGAATAGAAGAACTCCACCATGTAATCACGCCTAATTTAGGCTCTCCTTCTCTTGATGTTTGAATTATCTTCTTTATGCAGTGACAAGAACCATTACGCCACAATTCTTCTGTGTATCGTGGCATTCGTGGTGAGAAATACCCTAAAATCTGTAGTAAATTAGTAATTTCTGAATCTTAAGGTTTTTGGCTAGATTAGCTTGTACATGAGTTTTGTTTTAGGTTTGGTTTTTGTACTTGTTGTTTTTCTTAGTTAGTTAGTTAGTTAGTTAGTTAGTTAGTTAGTTAGTTAGTTTGTTTGTTTTAACCCCTACAGGACCTAGCTTTTTTGTTTGCTTGGTCATTTAAGTCCTAGTATTCTTTTAGTAGTATTTGTGTATTTTTAAATCTTAATTTCTGCTTTTTATGCTTTAAAATTAAAATATTTCATGGTAAACTTATTTCATCTTTTTCCTTATTATCATTCCTCCCTCCAACACCTCCCATATACCTATATCTTTCTCTTTCTCGAATTCATGGCCTTTGATCTCTTTTCTTTAATTGCTCATATATACATATACATATCAAAACATATGCAAATATATTCCTCAATATATAAATACAACCTGCTTAGTCTTTACTGTATAATGCTACTTGTCTCTTGTTGGCTTAGCTAGGTGTCTTATATTGTTTTGTTCTGAGACATGATCTCACCATGAAACTCTCCTGGCCTAGAACTCATTATGTAAACCATGCTATCCCAGAACTCACAGTGAACCGCCTACCTCTGCCTCCTCAGTGCTGGGATTAAAGTCATATGGTATCACACGAGGAGTATTGGGGTGCATATGGGACAAGTAAAACAATTTAGAATAGTGTAATATGAAACAGCAAGGCTTTCTTTACAAATCTAAGAATGTGGAATATATTTGTTCATGTGAGTACATATTTGTAGCTGGTTGAGTAATTTTATAAAGCCTTACCTTACTAAGTCACTTGCTTTATCCAACTTCACTTTTTATTATATGAGGTCAACACTGGTAGAATTTGTACTTCATATGAAAAATATATTTGAATGCTACAAAGCATTCATGTAAAGAACAATTCAAATTACCATCCAGCTGCAGAATTTTCTCCCTCTTCCAAAATAAACCTGCATACCCGTAACAACATATGCCCAGTGATCACATCAACTGCCACTGCACTTTCTGTATCTGTGAAATTGACTACTCTGTTACATCATGTGAACAATTATGTAGCTCAGGTTGTCTTGACTGGCTCATTTCAATTATCACAAGGCCTCAGATTTCATTCATTTGGGGGCAGAATATCCTTCCTTTTCTAGACAGAATAACTTTTCATTGTATTTACACACCCTTTGTTAATCCAAGTCACTAATCTATGAGCAGAGAACAGCAGGTCCTGCCAGTTTTAGTCTATTATGAATAATACTGTTAAGGAACAAACAACAACAACAAGCCATCAAAATAGTTGTGTAAC
Organism: Peromyscus eremicus; assembly: GCF_949786415.1. Classification (NCBI taxonomy): domain Eukaryota; kingdom Metazoa; phylum Chordata; class Mammalia; order Rodentia; family Cricetidae; genus Peromyscus; species Peromyscus eremicus. The sequence goes on along the minus strand of NC_081431.1, from coordinate 54,860,706 downwards.
CTTTTTTTTTCCCCAGTTCTTTTTGGGTATGAAGTTTTTTTTTTTGTAAACTTGTGTAAATCAGTATGAGCAGTATGGAAATCTGTGATCTTAAATGTTACTATTTTTTTCTTTTTAATACTTTCTTAGGATTGGCAGAAAGCAGGTTGGAGATAATTGTTTTTAAGTTTTTAAATTTTAAAACATTTTTCTGATATGAATGTTTCTTTTTTCCTATCGACTAAAAGTTAAGTGTTGATGTAATATCCATTTTGCTGTTCTTAACGTCAATCTTATAAAACAAAATTCTCTCTCTACTACCACAGTCTTGTACATTTTATAGAGGCAGTTCTTATTTCTTCTTCAAATGATGGACTGCATTTATATGAAATACTAATTAGAAAGTATTTTATACTCTTCAGATATTTGCTGCAGTTGTGAGATAATAAGCACTATGGTGGGTAAGTCTACAGATGTATATATAAACCAGCCATCAAGGAGTCTCATTTGACCCTTCCTTGCCCATCTTAGAGGAGAGGAAAGTGAGACTTTGAAAGGATAAGTGTCATAAAATGCATCCATTATACAGGGACATAGACAGAGTGCCAATTCATGGCTTCCTGGTATCAAAGCCATTTCAGATACAGTGTGTTTCAAGGTGATTGAATCCTTGCAAAAGCACTGTGGTAGATCACAGTGTGGTTGGCTGCACATCTTCCCAGGAGAGATGATCTCTGAGAGATGAAGTCATATTTGGGGATCTCACAGCTAATAATTAGTGTGGTATTCCTTTGGAGTGTTGGTTCTTTCTTTATACTTTTCCCTATAATCCATGCAATGCATGGCTACCATTGATTTTACTGAAGTTAATATAGCATGATGTTTTCAAAAAATAGGTCAAAGCCATGTAAACAGAATGCAACTTAAACAGTGTGTGTCAAATATACAACATGCTGTATATCAAACTTCTATTGTTTTGTTTTACTATGATGCTCAGGCTGACCTTGAACTCTCAATTCTCTTGATTCAGTCTCAAAACAAAAGAAAATTGATATACAGCCTGTTGTATACTACAGGCATGTACCACCACACCTACCACCTCACCACAACCCATTAACTTGTTTGTTTGTTTTGAGACTTGGGCTCTTGTATCCCAAGCTGGCCTCCAACTCACTATGGAACTGATTCTCCAGCCTCCACCTCCCAAGTGCTGGGATCACAGGCATGCACTACCATTCCTAGCTCACTGCAATTCTTACCAGGAGAGTAAGTCTCCCATTTTGTATTTGTTGGGTTTAAGAACAAAACATTTAAGTCTTAATTGCATTGCCTTTAAGAAGAACTGTTGGAAGACATTTCTGTAAGTATGGGCATACAGATCACAAACCCTTCTGTAGAATTAAAGCATCCTCTACTAGCTACAAGTCTCACTATTTAGCCTGATATAGTAGGAATTTCATAGATGCTTTAGACTCAGTTCCAAGCATTTGCACCTAAGCTCATCTTTGTAACTCAAGATAACAGCATACTTCCAAAGTACTAGTTACCTCTCCAGGAAGAAGTTCAATCATTGTCACCAGGACCATTTTTCATTTAACTGCTATTGAATTTCCCTGAATAGAAATGCCTTTCATGTTTTAACTTATAGAGCCAAATCCCCAGAAGGTAACTACTCATTACCCTTTGGATTAACCCAGTTTCATGTCAAAGAACTGGACTACCATTTTTCATTCTCATATGCAAATAAACAGGCACAATGATAGTGAACGTGCCCTTCTATGCCACTAAAAATGTCCCAACCCTAATCATTCCATCAATGTATCTTCTTTACCTCTTCTGTTGTAATTGTCTTCTCTACACAGAAGAGAGAAAAGATGATGAAAGTATTAAGTAATTTAATTAATAACAAATAATTTATGTGATGAATAATTTATAAAATATTCATGAAGTACTTAAAAAAATCTAGACCACTACCTTCCAAGGGGTTTATTAAGAAAACAGATATTACAACCACTTTACTCTCGCTACATGCCCTGTGTGACAAAGGTCCTTGTTACATTTACAACTGCCGCGTTCCACCCAGAGAGTTCCACCCAGGAAATCTTCAGGGATCCTGAAATGTAACAAGCAGTCACTGAGACTACCATGTTCTCTGCCTGACCAGGAGTCCTAGGTCAGCTGTGCTCTTCTTCAGTTGATTTCACTTCCTCCACATTCTAATTCATTAGCACAAGAGAGAACCCTGCTTATTGATAACTGAAGGCTAAAATATGTGGTGGTAATAATAATAATAATAACAACTCATGATAAGATAAAGGAAAGGTTATTTTATTTGCTAAAAAATGGTAACAATGCTAAAATACTTCAGATAAAAATAGTTTGGGTGTAACTATCAAACATACAAACATTTTGAAATATTAATACAGCACAATTTCGTTTCCAGAGAAGAATAGCAATTTGGTCTCACTTTTTCTCTTTTAAATAAAATTTAAAAAAGGTTTTCTAATGGTGGGCCAAGTATTTCCATGGTGGCTTTTGGGGTTTGTGTATTTGTTTTCCCAGAATTAGTGGTCTCCCAAACATTGATTTGCAAAAAGCCAGCCACTGACCACCGACTTGATCATTTGTTTGGGTGAAGATACTCTTCTAAATTCCATTTGTTTTAAAGTTTGTGAAGCATATCTTCTTTCGTATTAATATGTTTCTTTCATTTTTAAATAATTGCTTTATAAAAACAGACACAAAGTGAGACCAAAGTTATTATTTTTTATTAAAAAAATCAATTTGAAGTTACTTAAGATGCATCATTCTATAACATTATGAGGGTAGGTGAGTAATAGAAAGCTTCAGTTAAAGGGAATGCAGGTCGTTGATTAAAAAGGAGGAGGAAGGATTAAGAAAATGAGATAAGGGGAATTCTGTACCTGTAATCTTTCAAAAAGTATAACAGCTTGAGGGGAAGAAAAGTCAAGCTTGTAATTGACATGCCAACTCATTTCTAGAGAACTAACCACTTAAGCCACATTGTTAAGTATGTACGTGTTACTGTAAGGTAGATGTTTTGGCCATATTTTAACATACATATCTTTTTAAATTGAAGCATTAGTATATTGATTCTTTTTTTATAAATAACTACTGTAATATTACAATAAATTTAATTTCAGAATTTACTGTATGGACAGTGTAGTTTTTTCTATAATTTTTCTCTGTTGTGGGAACTTGGTATGCCTTAGACTTTTTTTTTTTTTTTTTAGTATTAGGGTACAGAGTTTTACTATGTAACCCAGATTAACCTCAAAGTCATGGTCCTCTTGCCTCAGCTCCACCCTTCCAAATGTGGGGTTACAGTCATACATCTCCATGCTTAGTTATTTTGACTCAATTTATTTATATTGATATCTCATTAACTTGATAAATTTAGTATACATTAATATAAAGGTTAAATTTTGAAGTAGCCACAACTTTCTAGATGTCAAAATACAGAAATCTCATTAAAGAAGCATATTAATATAAAGAAGATATGCTTCACAAACTTTAAAACAAATGGAATTTAGAAGAGTATCTTCACCCAAACAAATGATCAAGTCAGTGGTCAGTGGCTGGCTTTTTGCAAATCAATGTTTGAGAGACCACTAATTCTGGGCAAACAAATATACAAACCCCAAAAGCCACCATGGAAATACTTGGCCCACTTTTATTTAAAAGAGAAAAATTGAGACCAAATTGCTGTTCTTCTCTGGATATGAAATGTGCTGTATTTTTATATTGAAAAAACAAAACAAAAAAACTTACCCATTAAGAATCATATCCCTAGTAAAATGGAAGGTATTTTACAGGTAATTAATGGAAACTCTACTGTTTTTAATGACGTTCTCTTGTAAATACCCTAGCATGCTACCAACCGCGTATACCATGGAGAACTGTTGTCCTCCGCTCACAGTGAAGGGCATGCATGGGTCACCCCACATGAGAATCAACAAAGAGTGCCAGGCTGTACGATGACCACAGAGACGTTCTCTAAAGGAAGCTTTGTGGGATTTCCACCCAGATGGCTGCTGCAAATCATGAATAAGAATGAGGAGGAAGAGGAGGAGGAGGAGGAGGAGAGAGCAGAAAGTGGAAAGGAAAAAGCAGTTCCCTGTGTGTTCAGAGAAGGCTTCCCTACGTGCTCCTTATCATTCCTTAATGTCTTGCTTGATCAGGGAACCGGTGACTTAGAAGCACCTCCAGTTCTCATCTATAACTGACAACCTCACAAAGGGATACTTTTCTATAAACCTGATCTCAGTCCTTTAACTTCCACATTGTCTTTCCTCTCCTGTCATTTTGACAGTACATTGCTGAGTTTATCCTCCCCTCTGTCTGTGGCCAGCTAAATGAAAAACGGGCCACATGCTGTGATGGCTATAGTGTTTCAGTGCCGGACAGAAAGGAGAGGAAGGAAGGAAGGTTCCCCCAATGTTACTCTTACATCTTTGACATTTATTCCAGTAACTCTTCAAAGCATTCTCTGTTCCTTGTCCACCTTGCCTTGTAAAACTTCTTGTCAAAGGAAACATCATAGAATGAAAAACAGATTAATTCCTGCCATAAGCTGTAGAAAGTAAAAAAAAATATGCCTAGCACTGGTAACGGTTGAAATTGTCTGTACATTCTGTTGCCCATAGACTGGAGCCCCAACTACCTACCTAGCTGTGAAAACATTGCCTATTTTGAGCCCAAGCTTAGCGGTTCCAAATCACTTCCCATCTCTGCACTGTCTGTGTCCAGCCTCATGTTTTCCTAACAATACGTGGTTGTGTCCTTCTCTGAACAACTCACTCTCCTTAGCTTGCTTCTAATTTCACTGCGGATCATTTCTATTCGTCTCTTTAGTGGCTCGAAATTGCTCACGTCATTCAAAAACGAAACCCACTTCTGAGTATTTTCTTCAAGGAGTTAGTATTTACAGGAATACAGCAGCAAACTTTGTGAACCTTAGGAAAACAGGGAAATACTTAGAGTACCTCATCAGATATTTCTATGTGTCAGCTAAGGAAACTGAGTCATGGGTGGGGGGGAAGATGTTATCCAACGCCACACAGTCACAAACAAAGGGAGCAGGGCAAGAATAAAAAGTATATCATCCAGACTAGTTTCTGTCTCCTCTTTAGTCTGTATACCACAGGGTCCTGCTTGCAGAGAGACCTAGAGCTTCTAGTACAGCAGACAGCAGTGGTTAGATCATGGGCAGCAGAGGTCGACTTGCTGGTGGTTCTATTTTAAGCATCCTCTCAGGACCTGGTTATTTGCAGCTAGTTACTTAACTGCTGTTTATCTATCTCCTCCTTGGTAAATTAAAAATAATTAGCTTATTTAATCTACTCAAGCATGCTTGATCAGAAATTTCTGTTACAGACTGGACATTCAGTATTCAATCACAAAAGTAAAGCCCCTGTTATGATAGAGGCTCCCATCCAAAAGGACACACAGACAGTCAACTGACAGAGGGATGACCCCAGCCTTCCCTAGTCCCCAACGCTCAGTGTGTACCCTATCTGCTCACATTTCCTTCCCATAGATATGTCAAGGTGAACTCCTTCTATGTGTCAAGTTCATACTGAAAGCCTGCCTGCTTTGGTATTACCGGCTCCCTCATTTCAGTTCATAGTTCCTTCTCTGCACTGTTATTTGAAATCCTTAGTCCCTGATGTTGCCTGGCAGACTGTGTGTTTTACTTCTCTCTTTCTTTCTTACTGGTTTGTGTTTAGTCATGTGCCAAGATCATAGGGGGGAAATGCTTGATATATGTGTGCGTATATAAGGAACTGTACATAATTTACTGACGATTGACTGCCTTAGTATCTCGTATAATGGCCTGTGGTGATATATGCAATTGAGCAGAGAAGAGCAGAGTCAACACATGGACTAAAGAACGAGGATGCGGTTTCCTATGGAACAGCGAGACAAGCCAGCAAGGGTCACTTTGAGCCAGAGACATGACTGAAGTGTGAAGAGCTAATCTAGCTAATGGTCATAATAGCTAATAGCATTCTAGACATAAAAGATGGCATGTGCCACAGTACCAAGGGTGACCTCTGACTGGCATGCTCTGCCAATGGTAAGGACATCCTGCAAATGAAGTAGAGTGAGGGCAGAGAGGCAAGAAGTAAAATAAAATAGATCAGCCAATCCCCATCATGCATGGACTTTGAGTTGAGAAGATATCCTACCAAACTGAGGGGAGAGAGCAGCTGAAGGGTTCTCCAGGTATTCAAGGCAAGGGATTTATCACATGAATTGACTGCCCAAAGGTGCAGGTGATGGTGAAGAGAGAAGTGAGCTTGCCATTTTCTTCCTATCTGTTTAATAACCGCCACAGCAAACACAGGGACTTCCCATAAACAGCAATTCAGGATAGGAAGGGGTTGTGGAAATTTCTACTAAGAGAGTGTATACAGAACATTACAAAGATGAATTATAATTTCATTGTGTAAAAGGTGGATAGTACGTGGTAGCCATCCACGCATCATCCAAAAGATCATTGCACTATCCCAGGTTGTGTAACTTTATTCACTTTGAATTTTATTAAATACTCAGTCATTGACAATAACAGTGATTTCCTGCTAGGGACATTATATTGTAACCTATTGTTTGAGTTTATAAACACACCAAAACACTAGCAGCCTGGTCATCTCCTCCCTCCGCAAAATGAGCTGGCTTGGTGCAAATGCTCCGCACTGCTTGACCGCTTGGATCTAAGTTGTGTATGTTTTAATATCCACCCTAAGCAAGAAGGCAAGGAATAAATGTCTTTATATATATATAAAATATTATTTTCTACATTCACCACATTCTCTGTTTTCAGTAAAGATAATGGCACTTTGGAAGAGAAAAATCTCAATTCACACAGTATCACCCTGCAAGGTACCTTCTGTATTACTAAAAGGCTTCCAGAGAAAAGAGAAAAAAACCACTTCATAAAAACACTCAAAAGGTGAATTTTTAAGGGTTTTTAAACTAGAGGCTGTGCCTGTGCATCTTCCAATTCTTGTGTATCAGTGAGCATAATGTACCCAGCAGATTTTGTCAAAGGAAAAACATATACGGCACTTAGGTTCAATAAGAGTTACAGAAATTGAAAGAAAAGAAATCTGCGTGGAGTTAGTAGAGAATATGTAGGCTTTTAATTACGTTCCTTGTTCAAAGTGATTGGGCAGACTGCCTGCTATACATTATAAATTAATTCCATTCATTATTTCCCTACTTCGAGTTTTGGCTGCCTAATTAATGGCTGTTATATAATTCAGACTTTGAGCCCCTCCCTGCAAGGCTCCTAATCACCTGGTGCAGACACCCAATGCAGACAATTGTCCAGACCTCCCAGAGTCTGACTTCGACAGACTTGGGCCTCTGATTTATGGGCCAGTCCTTGTGAAGAAGAAGGCACAGCCAAGACAAAACCCAGCTCCAGGCAGATTGTGTGCCGGGGTCCTCCCGTGAGTCGCCTGAAAGCTGTCACCGGGCACTGAGGCTCCAGAATGGTTACAAGGCAGCATGCCCACCTTTCTTCAGCCTCCGGGGTGCCACTTACCCTGTGTCCCCAGCTCTGCTCTGAGTGCAGCCTGGTGGTGGTGACCCCAGCTAGGCGGTCAGCTGACCAAAGGAGAAAAGCAGACAGGCAGCAGTGTCCCTCTGCAATATGCTATCAGGAAACTGACTGCTGTGCTTCCAGGGAACGGAAAGAAATTCACTTGCTCTAGCATTCATTTCAAAAGAAAACATACCTTCTGTCTGACCTCGTCGTCTTAGTTCATATCGTGATGTAGAGAAATTATTTACCAAGAAGTGTGTGTTAACAACCCGAAAAAGCTAACAATGTTCCCTCCTGACTTCAAAGGGAATGTACTCATGGCCTGGAAATTCATTTATCAGCTTATCAGACCAGACCGTCAGACATAAATACCAAGCCCTCTGTCTTCACTGTTCCTCTGGAAATGCATGCCTCAGCTGCAGGTGGCATGCAGGGGCTCCATTCCCAATCAGATGCAGACTAGATCAGTTCAGACCTCCGGAATGAGCTTGGAGTCTGCCCAGATGCGGCCTCAGAAAATTGGCTTTATGCATGCTTCACACTTCTCATTCCTATTGTTCTCTCTACAGTCTTAGAGGAGGTTTTGTCTTTTGAGAATCCACTGATCTGCGTGCTGCTGGGTTGGAGGCTTGGACATGAGGCTGAGCCATAAAATAAAATTTAATCCAGTGTAAAAAATCAAGATAATACCTAAATCCAAATGGACATTGGAGGTATGTCTTAGGGACCTTTCACATCGTCCTGTAGAACTCGAACATTTCTCCACTAGTTCAGGTCGTCATCAATTTAATAATGGAAAGATATAATTTTAAAAGTATTTTAAGGTTCCCTGTGTATTTCTGCAGGTAAAATTTACTTCTGCATTCAACTCTTGATTTACCCTTCTACATTGCAGATGTTGGAAAGTAAGGTAATGGCCTCAATTGAAGGAGAGGAGAAGGAGGAAATGGAGAGGAAGGAAATACGTTCAGGGACTTGAGAACTAGAAAACACTTTTATTTTTAAGTATAAACATACAATTCTTTGTCTTAGAGATACTCCACTAAGTAAACTTGCTCTTCAGAAATGACAGAGACAAAGTGGACGTTGATGTTTTATGACAGTTTGAGATCAAATGTATTTGCCTGTGGCTCTCTGGGAGAAGCAAGAGAGACCTGGCTAGAGATGTTAGCATTCCGTGGGGGCACCGGTGTGATGACATTGATCTAAAACAACTTGGAAGTTTCAGATTTTTAAATGCATTTGTGAAGACAAGGAGAGAAACGCAATTAGAAGTGAGAAGGAAATACAGACTGTCATGAGGAAACACGGAATTCTAGGTGTTAACTCTGAGCTGAACTAACAGGAATAAACACATAACAAGATGGTGAGTATGGAATAGAACCTGGAAAATACCACACAGCCTGACCCATGAGCTTCACCAAGCACCTGTGGGGACAGGAGTTCAAGACCATCATGGGCCCTGGTTCTTGATGAAGCAATCACCCCTTACTCCTAGTACATTTTGAGGAATTTTAGAAAAGTCACTTACATTGTCTAAATCTCCCTTTCTCATTTCTTCTTCGACGAAAAAAAATCAAAACTAAATGAGATTTGATGGTAAAATTCGAAAGAAATGGAAATCTATGTACTCATTTATTTTGATGGTAAACTCAGTCTTCACTGGAGTTTCCTCATTAGAATTCAATAATTTGTCATTAGCTCATAAATATTTGTTTGTAGTTACTCAAGTATTCCTGTGTGAATGTGTATGTTTGTATTTTTAGTGAATGGTAGGTAAATAATCCAAATTTCTACCCATATTTAGCTAAAAGTCTACACTGAAAATGACACCTATCAATCTAAAGTAGAAAGGCTTTGCTAAGTATCTACCCCTCATGTACAGATTCTCAAATTAAATCAAACCCTTGTATAATTTTGAGTCTCACAGAGGAAAATAATGCCCGACGTTATTTTGGTTTCCGTTAATCTTAAAATAGAGCTGCTATTGAATAAGATATGTTTAATAACCAGTGACTCGCTGGTAATGTGTGTGTGTGTGTGTATGTGTGTGTGTGTGTGCATTTATATGTGTACATATATGTAAACACACATGCTCACACACGTGAATATATAAAATCCCATCAACTCAATGACCAGACAGGTAGAAAAATGCAAGCTCACCTTCATTTTAGTTAGGCACCAAATCTCTAGAGCACCACTGTTGAGATCAAGAGAGAAAAGGGAAGATTCTATTGCACAATCACATTGGAACTGACATCCTCTCAACTGAAACTCTGAGTCGCAGGAAGGACCCATGTTCAGATGGCTACAAGTCTGTGAGACAGATTCTGACTGTGTAGCCCAGGTTAGCCTCCAATACACCACCTAATCCTTCTGTCTCAGCCTCCCTGATGCTGGGGTTATAGGCATGCAACCCACCACACATGGTTCCCCTCGATGCCCTGAGCTTCTCCAGATCCCCAGGAGCCATCCCCATCTGGTGCACTGGTACCCTTGCCAGCTTGGAAAGTTTCTATGCAATTTCTCCCTCTTTCTCTGTTTTTCTTTCCTCCCTCATGCACTCCTTTCTTCCCTTTCTGTTTTTCCATTAAGAAATATATTCAATGCTGGGCAGTGGTGGCGCATGCCTTTAATCCCAGCACTCAGGAGGCAGAGCCAGGCAGACCTCTGTGAGTTCAAGGCCAGCCTGGTCTACAGAGTGAGATCCAGGACAGGCACCAAAACTGCACAGAGAAATCCTGTCTCAAAAAACCAAACCAAGCCAAAACAAAAAGAAAAAAAAAAAAAAACGTATTCAAGCAAAGGAAGCTTTATATTGAAGTGAGGTGTCAAATATTTTACTTACGTACTTGGGCTGTTATTAAATTAGTAATAGGCATTTTCATGGTTGCTTCTGAGTACAAAGGGAGTGTTCCTGTTTTGATCTTCCTATTCCTGTGTCTTTTTAAGGTTTTGTGGCAACTCTCTGCATATACCATGTGGGGCATCCCAAGGCAAATTATAAAGCCAGAAAGTAACTCTACCACCTCCTCTGCAGAAAATTTCTGTCAGGACAGTTAAATATATACACATGCTATCCTCAAAAATATAAAAAAAAAGAAAAGAGTGAGGTCTGAGAATATATTCTATATTACATGTACAAAAACATGAAAATAAGTTCTGGGAAACATCGTTATTCTGTATTCAGTCATATTTTTCTTTAAATAGAAGCATTCCGTCACACTTGGACTAACTGTAAAGACTCAGGCTTTTGTAGTTTCATCCACTGAGAAACTTTGAATAAAGTGTATTTTTTCACTCTCACCCCCACCGTTCAGTAGACACACTCAAGTTTACTAAAGAAGAAAGTCGTGTTTGGGAACATACACTGTTTACAAGTGTGTGAATGTACTGAATTTTAGGGGACACATGCTTTTAATTTCCAATATGTTGTGTGTGTCTTAATTCTATTATTTCTCCCAAAGTACTCCAAATTTATAAAAATGAATGTACATCTAATTTAAAAATTTTGCTGTCCATTCCAGTAGGATATCTTTAGTACCTATAAAGGTTTAGAAAATGTCTGCTTTCAAAATAATGCTGCTTTCACTAATGTAAAAGTAATGTCTAAGGGCTGAGTAAAACTGAGGTCATTTCCATTCCTTTTGCCATTTGCCTCCAGTTATTTCCCATCACAGGAATGAGAACTTATTTGTTGATACCCTGTCTCTCCAGGGAACATTTTTAGTTCTCTGATATTAATTATCTAATGTCAAAAAAATGATAATGGAATGCCCCCAAATGTTTCCAGGATAGCATGAGATAATTAGGATAACTTAAAAGATATCCCTCAATTCATTTTGTTCGTTTGGAATGCAGCAGACATTGTGTGCTTTTGTGGGACACCAAAATTGGGATTATTTTCCAAAATTTTTAATCATTCATTTCATAGTTCATTGGTCATAATTCATGTGATGCCATGTAGAGTTGATAATTTGAAACTATTTACAAATGAGTATTTAGGTTAACAAACTCCTTTTTAGTAAACATGTTGTTACTTTATAAAGTAAAACAAACACATTTGGGTTTTTTTTTTTGCTAGAAAATAAAAGCTGATACATAGCATATTTTTCAAACTTTCTTCAGGGGGATAATGTCTGTCTGAATTTCCTCATGGCTTCCTTTGGTTAAATGTGAGGTGTGGGGAGAAATGAATTGGACTGTACAGAGCAGTCAATGTGTTTGAAGCAATGTTGGAGAGTCCTATCTTTTCAGGTGACTAATTTGGTTTGTTGCTCAAAATTTCTTCCTTTGAGCAATAAGCAGAAATACAATGTAACATTAAGAAGTGCAGTTTCAAGAAAAATATGAGGACCATAGGTTAAGGTATGAGTAAGGAAAGATGAAAGAGATTAGGTGACAGTAACATGCTTGTGTATGTGTGTGTGTGTGTGTGTGTGTGTGTGTGTGTGTGTGTGTGTATGCTATATATAGGCATGTGTGCATGCAAGCATATGTGTGTGTGTGTGTGTGTGTACGTGTATGTGATGCATATGTAAATGCACATGAAGAGGCCAGAAGAGGATGTCAAGTGTCATCTTTCATCAATTTATGACCTATTTTTTGAGACAGGGTGTCCCATCAAACCTGAAGCATATCATTTTGGCTAGGCTGATTGGTCAGCACACTCCTGGGATCTACCTATCTTTGCTCCAACTCTGGTTACAGGAGCACATGACCATGTACAACTTTTACAGAGGTGGTGGGGATTTAGCTCAGATCATTTGCTTTCACAGCAAACATTCTCACCCCCTGAGCCATCTCCTTAGACCTGATCATCAATTTGTTTAGCCATTGATATAAACTGAACTTAGTAAAAGAATGGAAATTCAGATTCTGAGATAAGATATTTTATATTACTTTAAACAGTCTTTCTACTGGTGTCCTTTGGGGAAAATAATTTCCAACTAAAATACTTCAATTAAAAAATACTGAGATCGTTTGAACATTTTCTGAGAACTATAAAATCCACAGCAACTTAAACTATTAGTGAGGAAGCCTTTGGGTTACTTTAATGTGTCTGTGGAATACAGTTTCCATTTTTAATAAATATCAATGTTTATGTTAATATGACTGCCTTTTGGTTTAACTGTTCCTAGGTATAGATCTGAACAGTTTTGTCCTCTCCTCACAGTTAAATGCCTTAGGGAGAGAGATCTACTAGTAACCAATGGTACAATTTGGTGAAAAAAGCAAGCGGTCAGCTTGGTTTACATGGATTTTTATCTGTGTAAGAGGAAATACCGCTGAAAGTCATTACTGGGAACAGAGCAGAGTTAGCTACGTACCTGCCCTGAGCAGCAGACTACAAGGAATTCTGAAGAACTGTAGACTAGAGAGGATAATCTGTATCAAAGCTTACCTCCGTGAGACAGTAACATGTAACTAAACTGCAGGGTAAGGTGAAACTGGCTAGCACAGATAGATTTGAGTAAGCAATTGAAATATGCTTTCCTACAATCCCAGGGCGGGGGCGGGGGCGGGGGCGGGGGCGGGGACAGGGGCAGGGGCAGGGGCAGGGGCAGGGGCAGGGGCACCACATCTTCCAGCCAGCTGGGCTACAAAGGAGATCCAAACCAGGCTGTATGAGACCCTACAAGAAACACACAAACAACAATCAGAAGCAGAGAACTCAGGGCTCGTTTTGAAAGGTAGCCAGGCTTTTCTTCAGCCTGATCACTGTACAACCTCCCTGCTCTGCCCCATTTTACCTTTAACCAAATTAAAAGTTTGAACCATCCTTGGATATTTTTCACGCACAACAAATTATAATACCTTTCTCCATATCTACATCTTGCTCAACACAAAAAAAAAATATAGAAATATTTTGGAACTGAAAGTATTATTTAAATCAGTATAAAATTAGTCAAAAAGTACTGTAAGAGCAATTAAAATATGTAGAGTTTTTTTAATGTGATAAACTGTTCATATTGTTTGAAGAAAATGTCTGGTTTATTTGCATAAGAGAAGAAAATTCTGATTTTAATGGAACACTCTGTCTTGAGTGTGGCTCTTGCTTCATTTTCTCTGTGTGTAAGCTTCTGAGAATGACTAACAAGATTCAGACATCAGGGCAGCCCATGCAGGATGTACCAGTGCAGTTCCTGAAGGGTGCATCGGTACAGCCCATGCAGGATATGTGAGGCCTAATAGTGAAGTTCACTATTTCAAAAGTCTCCATATGGAGTCCTATAGTCTGGAGGATAGAGAACAAACAGACTATGTCTGGATGAAACTTCAGATATTGACATACGCCAGGGAATCAAGGATAAAGCAACAATTAACATATTGAACACCTACTGTGTTCTAGAAATTCTATTAGGGCCTCAAGGCCCTTGGGAAAGGAATAGTCTCTGACCTCAAGAATTTTACAACTCCATGAGAGATGCAGGCCTAAAAGGACCCACTTGGAGAAGGTTCCCAGACATTCTTTTCAGTTTTAGGAAAACACTTCAAAGATAAATATGTAACACTGAGGTTAGAATTCTAGATCCTTCTGATGTTTATGTCCTCAACCTACCACACGAAGCTATTCTTTCCTCATTTTAAATATCAAATGGAAATATCAAAAGACCTTTAAGTCTCAAGGTACACATATCACATATAATTTACATGGATTTCTTGTCTAATTTTGAAGAATATCTTCAGTTAATATTTACAAATAAAATAGTGTTAAGAATAGAGGTAAATACATCTTGGAGCATTAGATGATAAATGGAAGGAGGGACTCAACATGCAGTGGTCATCAGATTTTATCACTATTTTAAGCTTGTTCAAAATTATTCAATATTTTTGATTCAGTACCAATATGATTATATAATAAGTGGGTTTTTTTTAAGAAAAAATATTTGCCATCATTCTCTGATTGTGTGATATGTTGTTCTGGTTGTTAGTATAGTAACCACCATATACTATATGAAATACTGGACACTTGTGGAGGTGTTTACAATGTGCATGTTTGAATTTTATAAGGAAGCTTATTTTTTCAAAATCAATGTATGCACGGCCCTTCATTCCAGGTGGAATTTAACTGCCTCTGCAGTTGCATGCTTCACTCATGACCCAAAACATTGCATCATATTTGGAATGTTGCAGCTGCTTAGCAGCCTCCAGGCAACACTAAAACCTAGTTTTAAGACAGGAAACTAGGAAGAATAGTGTGTTTGCTTGCATTTGCAGAAGGGATATTTTTTAAGTACCTAAACTGAGTTTGAACCAAAATTATCAAGTCAATACACTTTTTGATCTAGAAAAAAAAAAGAAAGCAAAAACCCTGTATATTATTAATGGTAAATGAATTGTTGAAAGCAGCTATACAAACAGGTCAATGGTGTCGGTTTTTCTTTGTATTGATCTTCAATAACCATTTATGAGTGAAATAGGAGATGGATTGCTTACAAATTAAGTTCAAAATACTTTTGAACAGAACAATACAATGACATCATGTTTTTGTCATCAAGTAAATATTTCCCAGCTGGATTAATCATGGTCACAAGGCATTGCATTAAAGTTGTACACAATAAAGTAAAACCATAATTTCCCACTCTGTGCTAACGGCGTAGAAGGTTATTCACTCCTGTCCTTGATAGGCTCTCTCTCATTTATGGCAGACAGTTTTTGAAAACATAAGACCATCAATTTTCCAAAAATATGTAAATTAAAAAGAAAGTAGCCCAACAGAGAAGACTGAGAAATTTCTTATTGTAGAGAAAGTGACTCATTTCTCTCTGTCTATGGAGGCATATTTCAACATATTGTGAATTTAAAGGTTTTTTTTTTTTTGGCTTTTTGAGAGAGGGTTTCTCTGTAGCTTTGGAACCTGTCCTAGAACTCACTCTGGAGACCAGGCTGGCCTCAAACTCACAGAGATCTGCCTGGCTCTGCCTCCTGCGTGCTGGGATTAAAGGCATGCACCACCACTTTAAAGTAATTTTTTAAAGGTAAAATGTTGCAAAGAAAGTTAACATTGTTAATCTGTCTGTATTATAACAGACCATGTAAAAGAACATGTTCACTTTGATAGAATAATATCTAGGTGAAATTTTTTCCCTTCCAATTTATGACTTCAGTCAATCCACCCATCACAGTCTACCCTATCACAAGATCCTATTGTTTAAGGACTATGATGACCTATTGATATATTTAAGAGCAGAAAGTACTATAAGTCATTTATTAAAGACCATCTTTGTTACTGTGCTATTTTAAAATGTATAATGGTGGAAATAAAATTAAGTCCTCTAGAGTCATTCTTTATCTAAGAAAATGAGAAACAGTAACTATCAAAATATAGAATCTTTGGAAAGAGGCCAGTCATCAGAGTTCGAGATCAATGCCTCCATGCTTTGGGTAATTCAAACATGTGATTTGAATTTGATATCAGTTTGTACTGTGTTTCAATGTCATGGAGTTTTCAGAAAATATGATACTGATGAGATGGAGTCTTGATATTTGCTGAAATTCTTTTAAGATCCCAGTGATGTATGGCAAGAATACAACTGACCTGCTGGTTCCATTATGGAAGGTTCAGTAGTCAGTACACACCCAAGTCTACCAGACTATTCGTTCTTAACACTTTTATTAAGATAATGAAACAACATCCAATTTGTGTGAAATATACCAGAACTAAATGTAAAAGATTCACTAATTTTCGTATTTTCCAAACACAATCATTTAATATGATTCATGCTGTAATCAATATTTTATAGGGATGTAGACTGCACTTCAAATATGTCATGTTCTGCCATTTTATGCAGAATAGTTGCCTGGAGAGGCATCATGGCTGCTATGATTTAAGTACCATACTTTTTAAATTCCCACAGTTTTAACTTGGAAATGTATTTATTTATTATTGCATTTAAACCCTCTCCCTCCATCTCAGTCATTCAAACCCTTTTTGACAGCAAACTCAAGGCTCACTGAAATCCCATGGGAGATAAAATGTATTATATGCATTGTTCACACAAGGTAATGTACAAACCATTTGGTTCACTATTGATTGAGAGAACAGATGTCTGGACAATTTATGGAACTAGAAACACATCCACAATATCTTATAAAAACAATAAGGTATTTTAATGACATAGTAAGTGGAGAATGCAGTTCAAAAATAAAAATAAAGCTTAGGAGTCTAAGTTAGAGGGTAAATTTTGAATGGAGCACAGAAAAATTGAAAGATGTCCAATTGTATTCTTAAAATAAAAAAATTCAACTAGTCTTATAATATAACATTCTAGATGGAAAAATGAAATGTACTGTTTCAAGTGAAATGAAATCTTAAGAGCCTAGAAGGGTATTTTGTGTTTATGTTGCTTTTTGATTATGTGTACTAGATCTCTTTCACAGAACATTTTTAACAATTTGCATAAATAAGAGATCTGCTTCTTTTCAAAGACCATGATTTTTTTTGCAAAAAAAAAAAAAAGACTTATTTTTCTCCAACATGTGTTACTTTCAATTTTGAAAGATGAATTCATGTTGTTAATATTTGGTCAAGTATAGTACCGTTTACATTGAGTTGATTTTGCACTTGCTTTGCATATATGTTAACATATCTGTCCTTTCCAAGTCAAGGGAGGGGTCAACTGTTATTGCAGAGTCTATGATTAAGGACAAGGCATTTCTTTAATGAGAAATTAACACTGCTTGCTATGGGAGTGCCACGGTTTGTAGATATCACAGGACTCCAATAAGTTCATCATGAACAGGATTCTCACTTTAACTATGGTTTTAATAAACATTGTTTATTCTAAGCTTCACATTATTGTGATTTCAAGTCACTGTGATTTCTATAAAAACGTAATTCAACCATATTGATTTTTCTTGTCAATGAGTTATTTAACTCATTCCGCACAGAGTCAAAAACTGTAGACAACTAAGGAATGCTGAGAGAGGGAGAAATAGTCTTCCCCAGAAAAAGAGTTCACCAATTAGTTATCCAACACTAAATGGGGGTTTGGAGAGAGAAAAAAAGAGAAGGGTGTAAATGATATAATTAGAGTATAATCTCAAAAATAATTACTTAAACATTAAAAAATACTTTAGATAGCACCATCTAATTTGTCTGAAACAGAAGCTCTTGAGTTTGAGGAAAATGAAGTAAGTTCTGGATCTGTCTTCTCCCTCTTTCTCTCTTCTTTTCTTGCTTTAGGAAGAATTATAAACATCAGGAAATAAATACAGTACATATACACACACTAGACAGGGAGAGAGGGAAGGAGAGAGAGAGAGAGAGAGAGAGAGAGAGAGAGAGAGAGAGAGAGAGAGAGAGAGATGAGGATTTTCTAGTGGATAACATTTTTTAATGATGTAATGATGACTGTATAAATTTCTAAAGCACAATTAAACATTTGTGCACTTCTTTGTGGTAAAATTATTTAAATTGATGTAATGATGACTGTATAAATTTCTAAAGCACAATTAAACGTTTGTGCACTTCTTTGTGGTAAACTGATTTAAATTAAAGCAATTCAGGACATAAGCTGAAGGACAAGTCACCATTTTCACAGATGATTAGGAATCATCACCCTGAGTATGTTCCCATCCGCACACTGCAGTAATGCTGATGATAAAGACAGAGATACATTAGGTTAATCAAGGGCTCCTAACTTTAGAAGAGCTTCAAATTAATTGTAACTTTTACGTAGACATCAATCGTCTTCAGAAGCACCTGTCTAGGAAGAACTCTTCCTGCCTGTCAGTCACTACCACCTACAAGCCAGGTAAGAACACCACTGCTGCAGAGCATTCCAGCTTTCTGGGAATGCTGAAAAGCACTCTGGTTTGCTGGGAATGTAAATGTGCAATTAAAAAAAAGTATGTTGAGGCTACTTATAAGAAAATTATATATGTGCATGCATGTCTATATATGAGTACCTCAATTTTAAAAATTGAAATATAGGGGTTTTTTTTAATGGAAAAGGCATTAGACACTGAGGAGACCTGGATTTAATTTGTCCTTTAAATGATTGGAATGCCATACTTTAGAGAGTATCTATTACATGGAGATTTACAGAAACTAGAGTGGTCTAAATGAGAACATTTTTAGTATGTAGATTTTATCCAGGCACAGGGGTTATATAACCAAGCCAGTGTGTGTGGCCAGCCCCAAGCTGTTAACCGGCTTCTAGTACTCTTCTCAGGTTAATTTTATCATATTGCCTCAAAAGTGATCCTTCTAAAGTACTGTGCAGAAAATCGTCACATGCGGAAGTTGTATGTATACTTTGACTACTAATTTTTTTAATTCAGTATATGTTAATAGCAGTTATTCAAGGCAAGAAATACAAGCAAAATATTTGTAGGGTATTATAGAAAGCAATGCCCAGTTCTCAAACTTGGTGGTACACACCAACAATAAATAGTCCCAGAACCAGAGAGGCTTTGAAGGGAGATCAAGAACTTGAGGTCAGAGTGGCTGCATCTTACAAGAGTAAAGAAATTTAAAAGCACAGCTGTGGGATGGCACAGAAGGCAAAGGTTCTTGTTGCCAAGCCTGATGCCGTGAGTTGGATCCTCAGCATCAGGACAGCGGAAAGAGAGAACCAACTCCTGAAAGTTGTTCTCTGGCCTCTATGTGCAAGCCCAAGCATGCCTCTGCCCCTCTCCACCAATAAATCAATACCTGTAACAGAAAAGAAATAAAAGATGTATTTATATTTAAAATATCAGAAAATAAAAGTGAAGTTCATGTTGGAGTTACACTGGCTCATTTTTAAGGTTTTTTTTTTTTAATTACTGTAAACATTTCAGCTTGTGTGTAGTTTTTAAATGAACAGCGTAAAACATTCATGATGTGCATATGCTGAACTCAGTGGGTTTTTTATGTGTAAATGTACCCTGTATGTACATCAAAAAACCAATCAAGTTTTTTCAATCACTGGTAATTTTACCAAATAGTACAAAGACTTCTAGGAAGCTTTGCTTTCTCCAAAGTAAAATCATAAGACATTTGATAGGGTCAGTAATGTAGATTATCAATCACTACAAAGCTATCCGAAGAGGACCATCATTCCTCTGGTCTGCAACTCTAAAGGGAAGCTGTCTTTCAATCAAGCTTTGGCCTGACTGCCCTGATTTCTTTTCTTGCACAGTGGAGACCCATGCCCTTGTTCTCCACTGCATTTAGTCCATTTTGACCTCTTCAGTGTTTCGCCTTTCCTACTGAGGCAGGCAGAGGGAGGGTCCTGTGGTTATGATAACAGTTTCTGCGGGTGAGCACTTGTAACTTGGGCACTTACCTGTCTGACTGGGAAGGTAAAATTGCTAGTGCTGAGACATTTCATGAGCTTTCCCGAACAGAAGAATGACACTTTGAAGGAAACAGACACAGACACGACCAAGGGGTCTGGAGACAACCAACTACCAGTCATGCTGGAATCTCCGCCATGGTGTGTTTCATGCTGGAATCTCCGCCATGGTGTGTTTAGAGGTGGCATGTGCTTGCTTTGGAAAAGAAGGAGACAGTAATGTTCCAAGTGTGAATTTTTCTTTTTTATTTCTTGCATTTTGAAGAGTCTTATTCATGACAGAAAGGGAAACTAATGTATAAATGTGCTTCTGAGTGTGTGCCTCTCTCTCCAAGACAATTTCCAGCTGACTAGAAGTATGGATAAAATGCATGTGCTAGCACCACCTCGTTCACGCTCATTTGTCAGATCAATGCCCACATCCCCAATTCAGGTCAAGGCATCAGGCGGAGGAAAGGGCTGAAGACTGACATTGAGATGCTCTATTTCGCACACTTGCCCTCTGGAAGGACTGGCAGAGGCAGTCACTTAAATTAAACACAGGTCATCAAACAAGATATACAATCTATTTCTAAAACAGACAACCCCAGCATTCCAAATCCCTGTGGCCTTTTACTGAGGCACATTGTGCTTCTTTTTCATGCTCCTCTGTCAATTCATGTTAAAGTTTGCTTTGCTTAAAAGTGGTATTTCATGTATTCTCTGACCCTCTTGCTCAAAGCAAAGAAATTGCTTTGGTTTATTTATGACCCAGTAACCTTAAGCAAAACTGAATTTCTTAATGCTCCTAAAGCCTCGCGGGGAGAAATAAAAGCTAAAGTAAATTTGGCATCGGTGCAAATCAGTTTTAACCTGTGCAGAAGACCTTCCAAAATCATGAAAGGGACATAGGTGGATGCTTGTACAAAAATGACGTATTTCTTGTGGCTTTTAATTCAAGGAAAACTATGTGAGGAGGCATACAGTTAACACAAATTCAGAATCCTAGAATCACAGAATCTTCTAACAGCAATAAAATAAAAAAAACCATACACCTTCTAACACAAAGTGTGAAAAATTCAATACTGTCCAACATTAATATTCAGCCAGTTATTAAATTGGGAAAATAACAATGCAGAAGAGGTGGGTTAGTAGAAATAGTGATTGGAATCAGCGTCACATTAAACTAGTGGAAAGGTAAGTTAAATCAGCCAAGTAGACATTTTTTCCCTTCAGAATACAGTCCTGAAGTACTCTCTTATCGCTGCAAGGCAGCTGCCACAAGAGCAGAGTTGCCATTTCCCCCTGGAGAGAGAATTTAAACTGTTAAGAGGTGTTTTTTTTTTTTTCCTTCATCAACAAAGTATAGCCATGTGAAAAGTGCATCTGCTATTCCAGGTAAACAAAAGTAATCATTGCTCTGTTGCTACTTGTATATGTAAATGATGCGATGTTTAATCTAATTTCTTACTAGACATAAATCACTTTAAATCTTCTAAGAATTGTAAGGTATTATATTCTTTATATTTTTTTAAGAATTTGAGAAATTTGGGCTTAAGTTTTCTACAGAGAATTTTTAGAAAGTTCTGGAACAATGCTTGCACACACACACACACACACACACACACACACACACACACACACACACCTGTGCCCAGTTACTTGTGCTTTGCTATTAATTGTGACTCGGATGAAAGTTGCTTTATCCTAGGTGAAGTTTGTATTCTGGGTTAAGGCAACACTAAGGGCCGAAATCTTTTACTTCGGCATACTTGTCCAAATGCTCACGGATATAGAAAGAGCTGGTGGGTATGGATAAAAACAATGGAACGGTGCCCTGAGAAGGGTGGTGTAATGGGCAGACAAGGGAAGGGCAGGGACATGCATTCAGGTGAGACTGACAACGCAAACAGATGATCCCAGGAGAACGTGCTGTCCTGCCACAAAAGGCAATCCTCTGCTGGAAAACTGCTTATCTCAAAGGAGACACACAGGAAAATCTAGATCGGTCAGTTTTATGTCCTGTGACTATCTGCTGTCTCAATGCATACCGCCAGCAGATCGTTACCCCATTTACCCCAAAATACCAATTAGAGAAAATTGTCATGTAATCTTTTTGTCTACAAGATACTAAACAATTACAGGTTTAGCCTACAGTATTCTAAGCGAACAAAATGTCAGAATGTTTCAAAATTGGGACTTATGTGGGTCACTGATATTTTATTAACGGTTGCAGTAATTTCTATAAGACTAGGAACAGCTTCAAAGTCAGATTCAAATTTTTTATGTTTTCTCGTTAATGCCACATAAAATCCTACTTAAGTATAATATGCTGGCTTTCTACCCTGGCTTTGAAGCATGCACAGGGATTTTTGTTTAAATTGATGATTGAAAGCAGTTGTAAAGGCATGTTCAACGGAGTTCATACTAATTTACAAATACATGTTACTCAGAGAAGACTTAGAAAATGGATAGAAATGACTCTCATCTTCACTCAATCATTAAAAAAAAATAACAGGACTTTAATAACCAAAATGAGTGGAGATGAGTCTTGTGTAGTATGTGTAGGTTGAATTTATTTCACTCTAGTTTGAAATGTTGTGTCATAGGCTAAGAAAAATGGGTTGAATTGGTTTAATTTGTTCATCATTTCTGGGTAAGTATATTTTAAGGAAATTATATTAATTTTAAAAACCTTATTGTATACTAAACCCTTATTCTATGTACAGTGTAAAAATAGAGGGCCAATACTGTTAGCGATATAATTTGAGAAAACCTAAGTGAATTCTGTTTCATTTTTGTATAATCTACATGCATCCTGGCTATCTTTAATATGTGCTCACCATTATTTAAATCATGAAATACTGAAATGTTGTTTTTATTTGATAGCTCAAATTACTTTGAATGATACATTCTCTCTGCCTTTAACAGCCTGGAACTAAGCCCCCAAAAAAAGTCTTTTTTTTTTTTTCTTTTTTGAAAAAAAAATCAGATCCTTTTCTTTCACACAGCACAAAGTGGAGGCTTGCCAAACTCTGGGCGGGAAGAATCCTATTTCTTTTCTTTCGTACTCTTTTAAAATGCTTTAAAATGTGTGACATGTGTGCTTAAAGGGCTGGGCTTTCCTCCGCTTCCCTCCAGCTTCAGACACCTACAGAGACTGTAAAGTCAGCACCACTCTGGCTTAGAGGTTGCTCCAGTGAACATTCAACGCTGTCGGTGAGTTTGGATTTCAAATAAAAACCATCGACCGTTGATTGTACCCTATAGCTAACCATCTACTCCATGGCCCTCTGTGTTTGCTGAAGACCGTACTCCAAAGCAGGACCGACCCACCAGGATGACCTTCGCCTGTGCAGAGATTGTTTACAAAGGTCACAATCAACATTCATTGCTGTCGGTGGGTTGAACTGTGTAGAAAAGCTCACTGAACAATGAATGCAACTGTGGCCCCGCTTTTTGCTGTCACCATCAAGAGACGTTCTATCCCTAAGAGAGGTTCTGGAGGTGCTATTACTCTTCACTTTAACTCCTGCTGTCTGAATTTCCAGGTATGCTTAATCTATTTGTATCATACAATTCTATGTCTGTGAGGAAGTCACTAGTTTATACAAGAATACTACTTTTCTAGGCTTCTGCAGGTTACAAATGAGGCACTCCTTATAAACGCTGAAGTGTTTGATGTCCAGCATCAACAGCAGAGCTCTGAGTTGGCACAGCTTCCTGCTCCACAGTGTGGGTGAAAGGAAGAGCCAAAGAAGCATCATTTGTCCCATGTCAATGTCACCCATATCTTTACACCACACAAAATCGTTTTCTCATCTTTCGTTGGATGTCCTGATCAGACGGACCTTGAAGTAATAGCTAAGTCTTTCATTCCGCTTAAAGAATCACTGAAATGCTTCTGCTCTATATGGAGTTTGATAAGGAGGGGGAAATGTACATAAATAGCTAGGCAGTTATCTGAGTGCTTATGGTAACCATACAGTAGATTTACTTTCCCAGAGAGACCTCACATTTAAGATGAGGTTTTTACCCTCTTTATTTGTCTTTCTCCCTACAAGAACTAATCTGAATTGGTAGACTTAATTCTATGACCTATCTTTTCAAGTAACAGTAATGTTTGTGTGTGTACTTCCTGACTAGTTTGGCACTATATTTCTAAAGAGAACCTTTGTTATTTAGGCTCATCATTATCTATGTTAAGGATAGTGGTTGGATTACTATTTATAACAAGATGTTCTACATACAGTGCCTGTTCTTTGGGTACCTAGAAGGCTTTAATTTGTTGGGAAAAGCTGTCAAACACATTGTCCTTTCTCTCTCTTGATCTATTAACATTCAACTCTCATTGCAGAAATCCATTCCTAGGACCCTGCTCTAGTATTCAGAATAATCCTACAGTATCTTATGAAGTTAGTTCACAAGCTCCTCCGTTGCCTAGGAGATCTCTAGGTCCACCATAACCCTTTCCTCCCACCATCTGGCTCTTTCTGTTAACCATATGACAAGGCTCAGTTTCTCTATTGTCAAACAAAAACCAAGAAATACAAGAGAAAAAAAAAAGTCCCTGGTCTTGCCTCATTCACTACACAACTCACTTCTTTTTTTTTCTCTATCTCTCTCTCTCTTTAAAAGCTATGAGCTTGGAAATAGCATTTAGTACAGTCTATATTTATAAATTTCTCATTACTCTCCTACCTATAATTTGATACCTTTAAACATTGCTCTCTCCCACTTGTGTAGATTTCTTTAATGGAAGTTGATCTTGGTGGAACCAAATTACCTGTGGTATTCAAATTGCCAAGCAAACATCAGACTTTTGAAATTGCCAGCTGCCCTTCTGGATCTGCTCTCCATATACAAAGCACTTTGGACCTCTTCCTCCAAAATTCTAGGCTTATTAACCTTCCTGACCTTGTTCTTCACATTTAGGTTCCTGTCTCTCATGTTGATAACCTGGTTTGTGGGGTTGTCTATCTTTGTTTGTTTTCTGGTTTATTTTGTTTTCTGTATAGGTGTGTTGGGAATTTGTATACACATGTTTGTGTGTGGGGTTGCACATGCATATGTATGGATGTGCAGAGACCCACAGTTAATATCAGGTGTCTTTCTCTATCACTCTTCACTTTATTTTTTGAGGCAGGGTCTTTCACTAGGCCTGGAGTTTGTTGGCTAGAGTGCTGGGATTATAAGTGGCTGACACACCTGACTGGCTTGTGCAAGGGTTCTGAGGGCAGGAACTCTGGTCTTTATGCTTATGGGGCAAGCACTTTATACACTGAGCCACCTCTCCAGCTTCTATATTTGCTTTTTAAGATGCCTAAAATCCGAAATCCAGTATCTTAGTAAGGAAAACTCTTGGATTTCTGGATTTTTTCTCTTATGCTTCATGAACTGAAGGAATGTCCAGCATAGGCATAGTGTGGACATCTGCTTATATGTTGCTGATGTCCAAGTCTCTGTCTCGAGGTTGTCTATCCCAAATTTGCCAATCTCTGTTCTGCTCATAGGCCTAAATCTCATCATAACCACATTTACCTCTGATCTTTCCCTATGGGAACTATACCTTCAATCAACTTAGTAACCCACACCTTAGGTCTTGAGGCCATTTCATGTTCCTATATCTTGTTTCCTGACTTTTCCAGAGCACTCAATCACAAAGGCCTGGAGATGCTCACCACTTGGTATCCTACTAAAATTTCTGTTCTTCTGTTGAGTTACCCTGCTTTGGTCCAGAACTGTGTTGTTCTGACATGAAATATTCCAATATTCCAATTAACACTATGTCTACTATCTGTTTATATTTTGTCCACATTATTTAAAAAAATTATTTATTTTTACTTTATGTATATGAATGTCTGTCTGCATGTTTGTGTGTATATCATGTGTGTGCCTGGTGCCTATGAAGATGAGAAGATTCCCTGGAACTGCAATAATGGGTGGGTGGTTGTAAACCACAATGTGGGTGCTAGGAACTAAATCCCTGTCCTCTGGAGGTGCAACAAATGCTCTTAACTATTGTGCTACCTACCTCTCTGGTCCTTAAGAGGGAAGTTTTTAAATAGAATGATGTTGTAAAACCTTCTGATATATCCTGGATAGAATAGCGTGTGCTGATATGTTTAATACATAAATTATTCTTGTGAGAAAGGTGTGAATATTAACTAAATGAAACAAAAATGAAATAGTATGTATAATTTCTCGCATAGTCTCAAGATTTATTTTATTCCTTAAGGGATTACATGTAATTCTCTAAAACAATCCAAAGTAAATGCAATTGAAGATGTACTCACTCAAAATGATGAGGGATTTTCTTCAATATTCACACAAAGCAAAAGAGAGAAGAAAATGATGGAAGACGTTGCTTGCATGAATTGGAGCATGTCAGAGTCACCTCCATGAGAAGGCAACTTCCAAAAGGAGGACCTGTGGGCCACAAATAAGAGAGCCCTAGGAACCTGAGTATATAAAAACCTTACATAGAAAGCTCTGAGGAAAAATAATCATTTGCAAGGCAAACAATGGGCTGGACAGAGTAATGATGGATTAAAGGTGAGTGATACAGAGATGATTTGAAATTTTGCATCATCCATGAAAATTCACACATGAAATAATGAGATGCAGGTGACTTTTAGTAAAGCAGGCTGAGGAACAAGAGGCAACACTGAGTGATGCCAGCCTGAGTGTTTTCATCCTGCATTTGGCATTCTTACATCAGTTTCTCTTTGAACTCACACCTAATCCCTTCATTCCGCCTCCTTTTTGAACATGTGACCTTCATTTCTCAGCTATGATGTGTTAGCCAAAGAAACACTCTTGTCCTCAGGAGAACCACCCCTGGGCTTGGAGGTGATTTACATATTCCCCTTCTTAGGAATTTGAACTGAAATTTACCAAATCCTTCATAGGAGATTTGTACCATAGCTGAAATTGTTTGGAAATGTCTAGGTATTATGATTAAACACATAGTGCAATAGATCATGAAAATTTCTCATCTTTTTCCAAGACTCTGTTCCCCACTCAGCCCCAAGTGATAAACTTTCTGTTCTGTTTCAATAAAATCATTATTTTTAAGTTCTACATTTAAGTGAGATATGAAGAATTCATCATTTAGTAACTATCTTGGTGTCCATGTTAGCAAGTCAGGATAAGAAATGGTTAGCCAAGGACAAAACCACAGTAGGAAGCAGCCATGAAATGTTTCATAGTCCTCAAGCCACAGACTGGTCCAGAATGGCTTCTTCCAGCTATCTGGACTCTGCCTCTTGATATTTGTTGCAGATTCTGTATGATCTTTGATGCCTTGCACTAAACTCTACTCTAGAAAACCCTACTTTTTTTGTGAGGTAAGCTCTTCTGTTCTTGGCCTTCAGAAGCATACAATGTTCAAGAAGGTCCGATGTGAGATAAACTTTATGGAAACAATTTGGCATTATTAATCAATAATTTTAAAATGTTTACATCAGTTATTTAATTTCTGGGATTCTCAATTATTAGTTATTTTGATTATTAAATAGTAGTTACGAATATTTGTGAAGTACAGCATGGTCTTTAATACATTTATATATTACAGAAAGAGTGCACCAAGCTAATAAACTTATCCATTACCCTATCACCATTGCTACTATAGTGATAATGTTAAAACCTATGCTTTATTGTTTGGAAATGTCTAGATATTATGATTAAACACATAATACAATAGATCATGAAAATTTCTTATCTTTTTCCAAGACTCTGTTCCCCACTCAGCCCCAAGTGATAAACTTTCTGTTCTATTTCAATAAAATCACTATCTTTAAGTTTCACATGTAAGTGAGATCATACAGCACTTGTCTTTTTATCCCACTGAAAATAGTTATTCAGTTATATGTGTATTAACAAAATTGCCTAAGCCTCCATAGTATTTCATGACATAAATATGTTTACACATATATGAAAGCATACAGCATGTTTTCTTTATCTATTCATTGATTGAAGGACCCTTTATTTCTTTCCATAGCTTGGCTACTATGAATAATTTTGAAATAAAGATAGAGTGTAGACACCTTTTTGATATACCTATTTCAGTACACACACACACACACACACACACACACACACACACACACACAGGATGTAGGAAATGCTAGGACATATAGGGATGCTATTTTCATCTTTCTGAAGAACCTTCATCCTGTTTCTGAAAATAGTCGCACTAATTTACATCCTCCAAGAGTTTACAATGGTTCTTTATTTCACTACATCCTTGTCATTGTCCTCTCTACTGTTGCCACTTGTTACCACTTATGTTTTGATAATGTCCATTCTAACAGGTGTCAGGTGTTAGCTGATTATGATTTTCAATGTGCGTTTCCCTGACAGGGATGTGAAACCTTTTCTACATGTATGCCTTTTGAAATTATAAGTGCATTATTTATTATCATTTATGTTTCTTTAAAGGAGTCTGAGTGTTTAATGTGAAATGACATAAAAGTGTATTTGTAAAAATTATCTTAACATTGTACTGTTCATGTACATAGACTTGACTTCAAAGCATAATAAAACATTAACATTTTAATTATTCATTTGGCTTTCATTATTTTCATAATGTACATGTACTATTGTTGCATAAATTAATTATGTAATGATTATTTTTCTGAAAATTTATGAATCATGAATCTTAATGATTTTGGAATGACAGGCAGAAACAAAATTCACATCCCCAAGTGAGCTGCTTCTAAAGGCTGTGGGCTTGAAACAGCATCTCCCTGTGTGAACCCTACAGGTCTAGTAGTTGCTCTCTTGTCCCAGCCTCCAGAGTCCAAGGATCACACGTGGCTAATACAGTGGGCCTAAGATGGGCTCTTAGGTGATACTGGGCAGGCATTGCCAAGTAGTAGCACCAAGATGTGATAAGGAAGGGAAAGAAAAATGTTTCTCCAAATCCAAAGGAGTTCTTATGCTGTGTGGTTATGTTTTATAAATCTCTTCTTTGGGTAGTTAAGAAGAAAAGAGACCATCTCATTTTCACTGGTTGTTTTCTCTCAAGGATGATCATTAGTTAAGGATATTCATATGGACACTAGTCAAGGACAATCATTTAGTTAAGAACTCTATTTGATGTGTTGACTAGAATTTAATTCTTTTCGAAAGTTTTCTCCTTGGGGCTGGACAGATGGCTCAGTGGTCAAGAGCACTGCTGTTCTTCCAGAGGACCCTTGCCCAGCACCCATATCAGGCAGCTCACACACCCTACAACTCCAATTCCAGTGCATCCCATGTCCTCTTCTAGCCTCCATGGGCACATGTATGTATGTGGCATATCTCCACACATACACAGATACATGCAGATGTGCATACAGACACGTGAAACTGTCTGCTCCTTTTTTTTTTTTTTGCTTTGCTGTGTTTTGTTTCAAGCCACAATCCTCTTAAGATTTGATGAACTTACAGAAATAAAGTTAAACGAAACTACTTTTTTTAAAAGATGCCCAAAAACACAGGTCCATCTTGTCCTTTAACTCTCACAAAAGCATTTGACAAAGAAGGTACAATTTTGTAAATAGGACAGGACATTAAGGCACCTAATGTTACAGTGCAGGCTAAGGACTGAAGAGCTATACTGCAGAGTTCATGTTCCAGTGCTGAGGATGGAGATTCAGATGACTGTTTCTAAGAAAAGAAATAATAGAATATTCTTTCCAAGGCAATGGATTTGGATTTTCTTTAAGAGTGTGGCTCCTTGTAGATTAACCGTGTTCTAGGGGATGGGCTTTTGGGAGCAAAAGTATGTGGACATCCCAAATTGGAATCAATGGGTTATTAAACTTAAAGCAATTTACTAAAAGAGGCCACATATTTGAGGAAGGTATGGAGATGGGGATAAATCTGGCAGGGGTTATGGGAGGAGTTGGGAGTTAATATGATCAAAATATAGTGTACAAAATTCTCAAATATTTAATAAAGTATAAAAATAAACTAAAACATTTGCTTTTGCTTGTTCATAAGTTAAAATGATCTGCATGTCAGAGGGCATTATGTGGTGTTTCCTCATTTTTTTTCTACTCTAAACCTGGCTCAATGGAAACATCGACCATATAATAGATGCACAATAAAGTTTGGCTAAATAAGTAAGTCAGAAGTATGTCTGCTCAGCAAGCAGTATCTACAGTGAATACCTCATACAACTCAATACTTTTCAGCCATGGGCTGAGATTCAAACTGAGTGGTTGTCTCAGAAAGCTACCTATATGACTACCATACATATATTTCTAAATAACATATTTCTAAAGTATTTGTCCCTAATATTTATGTTTGTATTTATCAGATGTGAACTTAACCACTCCATTTTTTAAATTAGATTTATTTGTGTGCTTGTACATGTGTGCCTCTGTCCATGCCTACCATGACACACATACAAAGGTCTGAGGACAACTTGCTGGAGTCTGTTCTCTACTTTCACCATATGGGTCCTGAGAGTCAAATTCTGATCATCAGGCTTGGTATGCCTGCTGAGACATCTTGCTGGCCCTAGTTGCACTATGTTGTAGTTGATTTGTTTGTTTATTTATTTATTTTTACTTTCTGGGGGCCTGCCACCCAGCTCCCAAATATAAATATATGAAGACTTATTCTTACTTATGAATGCCCGGCTTTAACTTGGCTTATTTCTATCCAGCTTTTCTAACTTAAATTAACCCATTTCTCTTCTTCTCTGTTTTGCCTCTGGACTTTTTACATTTCTTTATTCTATGTACCTTTCTTCCCTTCCCACTCTGTGGCTGGTTATGTGGCTGGTGGCTGGCTTCTGGCTTCTTCCTCTCTTTTTCCTTTTTAATTACTCCCTCTTTTTTTTTGAGCATAGATTTCTCCTTCTATTTATTCTCTCTGCCTGGCAGCCCCACCTGTCCCTCTCCTGCCTAGCTATTGGACATTTAACTCTTCATTAAACCAATCAGGTGTTTTAGAAAGGCAAAGTAACACAGCTTCACAGAGTTAAACAAATGCAACAAAAGAATGCAACACACTTTTTCATTATTAAACAAACATTCCACAGCATAAATGAATGTAACACATCTTAAACTAATATTCTACAACCTTATGTATTCAAAGCTAAGAACCTGTTTTTCCCAAGGTATAATTATCATTAAAAGAAAGGGGAAGAAGGAAGGATTCACACCTTTTAAATATCATCAGTTATGACACTGCCAACTGCTGAGATGCTAACATGTAGATAGGATGCATCTCTGGATCAATAAGTGAAGATTACACCTTTAGACTGTCACTACTGGGTTTCACTGCTCATAATACAATTAAGCCCAGATAAGTGATGCATGTAAAACATGCGCAAAGTTTGAGGTGCTGGTTGTAATAGTTTAGTGGTTTAAAGTTTACAGGTGTTTAAAGAATTTTCTTAGATTATTTTGGATTCCTGTGGTCATTTCTATCCAAAGTGCTGACTTTAAGTCTGGACTTCCCCTCTTCCGTAAGGTGAAGATAATGTAGACATAAGCTGAATCTTCTTAATCTCAAAGAAGAGACATTGGTTAAGCAGCAATCAAATTTGCATTTTCACAAATCCTTTTGCTTTTCTCCATGACGTAATAGTTTTGATAGATCTTAATCACACTTTCCAACCACTTCTCCATCATGCTTAGACAAATATATTCCTTTTTCCAGCCCCTTTAAGAAAGCAGATTGTGAATATACCTTCAGACTTCCTTAAGTAGATGCTTGCCATGCAAAAATATCCTGAAATATCAACACCAAGTAACAGGAATAAAATATCCCCATGAGCTCACTGCCTGAGTTTCTCTAAGCCCCGAACAGACAGCTTGGAACCTGAACATAAAGCCTTAGCTAGTAATGCCAAATCACACAAAGCCATTTTAAGATGCCTGGTCTGTGCTATCAATCCTCTTACCTTAGGCAACCTCCTCCAGCTGCTTAAGTGCTAACACATGCTTTACAATTGCAGGGAATGAGATGGTTTGCACATTAAAATTAGATGCAGAATGAAAGTGCTTGAGCACAGTTAAATTGAAGGGAGTAGTGGGTGGGGTATAGAAGACAATCTGAGCGTGCCAATACTCACACACACTTAATTCCAAGACTTGGATCCCCATTCAAATTCTTAGGTTCAGCCTCTGATTTCATTTTAAATAATTGAGCAATAATGCATAGAATCTTTCAAAGAATATGCATCCCTGTGAAAATGCATGCCCAATTTATAGAATTTACAGCCATGAGAGATCCTAGAGCCAAACATCAGAGATAGTCTTTGAAAGCCAAGCCAAGTCATTTAATGGCTACTAATGACATTTGTAGCTTTCCAGGCTTCTATAGCAAGAGTAATCAGATCCCAGGCTCTGGGCTGTAACATGATAGCCTCGGCTTTTCAGAGAGGGATTTCTGTAGCAGCCATGATGCTGCACAGCTGCTCAGGCATGTTATCTTAATGTCAGAAGGAAAGGGTGTTGAGATCGCGTTTCTCCAGGCCATTAGATGGCTTTTGCAATGGATAAACACAAATGAATATAGCAGTGAAGACTGATCCATCTTTATTAAGTAGAAAAAAAAAATCCACCATTGCCTAAAACTCAAAGTCCCAAAGCACCGAGAATTAAAGAAGTATGTGTGCATGTACTTTTTTGGTTTTGAACCTGAGGTCATGCAAAGTTATTTACCCGTTTGTTTAAAAAATGTACACTAGAAGGCCATGCATTTACTTGTACAGCTAAGTGCTGGGATACACCAGAGAAAGCACAGACGTAGTTATTATCTCCTGGAACTTGAAGTCTACTTACAGAGGAAGATCTCAACCAAACTTCTATAATTAGAAGACTCTACAGGAAAGGGCTAGAGAATGAAAAGACCGACCACTAGAAACTTCAAAACAGAAAAATTCAAAACACAGCTGAGTTTTATTAATGTGAAAAGCAAAG
The DNA here is from genome assembly GCF_949786415.1 of Peromyscus eremicus. Classification (NCBI taxonomy): domain Eukaryota; kingdom Metazoa; phylum Chordata; class Mammalia; order Rodentia; family Cricetidae; genus Peromyscus; species Peromyscus eremicus. The sequence goes on along the minus strand of NC_081431.1, from coordinate 54,827,962 downwards.
GAACACATACTTCTGTCATTAATTCACAGGGAAAAGTGAAACATACTTTTACTTATACAGGAATATTGAATATTGATAATGTGCAAATGACTAAAACTTTCGTTGCTGAGACAGAATGAATGAATCTAAAGTCTTTTCATGGTGAGAAATAAAAATGTCTCAGTTATTATTTTGTAAAGGGTGCTAGATTATATCTAGTTAAAGTTTGATGTACAAAAGAGATTCAAAGTCCAAGTCTTTCAATAGCTTCAACTGTTTAGAGTGAGTTGTGATAAAAATTTGGTCTTGAGATAGCCAGGGATGCTTAGTGCAACATTTTCCTCTTGTAGATGGAAAAAAAGAGTTTGAAATATTAAGGGTCTGGGGTCAGGGAACTAACACAGAAAATATTCAAGTTTGAGAGAGTAACAGCTGCAGATACCTGGTGATTCCTGGAATAAGAGAGGCCAGTGTGGTGATGGGAACAGACTCCCTGTGGAGGTGGGCTACAGAAAGACCATTCAAGAATAGACAGACCTCTACATTCTAGTCTCTTTGGCAGGAGAAGGTTCTCTGCAGGCTACAGAAAGAGAAACCTGGACACCAACCCAGCCACAAAATCCTTGACCTACAATCTGTCCTGCCTGCAAGACATGCTGGGGCAATGGTGGTAAAGAACTTGTGGGAGTGGACAACCAATGTTTGGTTAACTTGAGCCCATGCAAAGAAAGGAAGTCCATGCCCTATACTTCCTGGATGGCCAAAACCAGGGACTGAATAGCCCAGAGTCCTAAGATAGAACCAAACATGACTGGAGAAAAGAAAATCAATGAAATGATCCCTAATGATATTCTGCTATAGTCACAGATGGGTGCCTTATCCACTTGTTATTAGAGAAGCTTCCTCTGACAACAGATAGGAGCACGTACAGATACCCACAAGCAGACATTATACAGAGAGAGTCTAAGTTAGAGATCTCCATCATATCTCTCCTCTTGAAACTCAGAGAACCCTGTGAACGAGGAGGAGGAAAGATTGTAGGAGTCACAGGGGCTGGAGGACACCAGGAGAACACCATGAGGCCCACAGAATCAACTAAGCAGGGCTCATGTGTGCACACAGAGACCAAAGCCACAAGCACAGGGCCTGCTTGTGTCTACACCAGGTCCTCTGCGTGTATGTTATGACTATGAGCTTGGTGTTTTGAGAAACTCCAAACAGTGAGAGCAAGTGTATCTCTGACTCTTTGTGACTGCTTTTGGGACTCTTTTCCTCCTTTTGGGCAGCCTTGATATGAGGGCTTTTGCCGTGTTTCATGGCATCTTGTTTTGTCCTGTTTGGCTCTGGTCTCTTGGAGGCCTGCTCTTTTCTGAAGAGGACATAGAGGAAATGGATCTGGGGAAGAGGAGAGCTGGGGGTGGGGGGAGCTGGAAGGAATGGAAAGGGGAAAACTGTGGTCAGGATGTATTGTACAGGAAAAGAATCTATTTTTAACTGAAAAAACAGAAAAATAAATAAATAAATTGTGCAAGGGAGGGGAGAGTAAACCATATTAAAACTCTGCCTGTTGTCCTGAGCAGTAGAAACTCCCAGAAGCATCTTGAGGCACAGAGCAAGGGTAGTGATTGGAAGCAGTGTTTTGCTGTTTGAGATGTTTATTCTAGAAGGCAATTATCCTTGCCTGGAAGCGGGATGGTGTAACTAAAACCACAGAGTTCCAATACACCTGGATGATGTCTCTAACGAAAGAACACCGGTCACCAAAAGCTTGAATGTCTCAGTAATATATACACATTATTATATTTAACAACTGTGCCCATTAGTTTTGTCAACTGGACACAAACTTCAACATACCTGGAAAAGAGAATCTCAGTTGGGGAATTGCTTCCATCAGAACGGCCTCTGGGCATGTCTGAGGGGTGTGTTTTCCTGACTACTAATTGACGTCAGAGAACCCAGCTCACTATGGGTGTTGTCATCCCTGGGCAAGTAAGCCTAGGCTATCTAGCAAAGGTAGCTGAGCAAGCCAGGAGAAGCAAGTCAGTAAGCAGCACTCCTCTGTGGTCTCAGAGGTTCCTGCCTCTGCTTCTCTGGGTGATGGACCTGAACCTATAAGGCAAATAAATCTTTTCCTGCCCCCAACTTACTTTTTGTCAGTATTTTATCACACCAACCAAAACCAAATTAGAAGAACCACTGAGCCCAAAAATCCCATCTTAGGGGCAGGGAATTGGCTTTCAGAATATGGATTTATGATTTTGAAATACTTTTAAACTCCTGTTCCTGGAGCATGAGCTGGACCCAGTGACTTAACTCTAATAAATACAGTATAGCATAGGAGACGGAGGGTCATTTCTAAGAGGACAATGTGGTCAATGAGACTTCCATCTTGGATCCTCTCTTTTATTTACTCATGGATTACTCTCTTTGGGTCAACAAGCTTCTATATTATGCAACAACCTCATGGAGAAGTCTGCTAGGCAAGTGTTGGATGGAGCGCATCAACTACAACATGGGTATTTTTCCAAAGGGACTCTCTCCCACCCAGATGTAATGACTGAAGTGTATCACCCTAACCAGACAATTGATTCTGACCTATCTTAGGAGAATCACTGAACCAATAAAAACTCATGCCAAACACATTAGATTTGTCTTTGAGCTAGCTTCCTGTCATTGGGACAAAAAAAAAAAAATCTGTGATAAACAGGTTTATTTGTAATTACAGTGTCAGTCCATAATTGTTGGACCCAATTGGCTTCAGGATTGTGGAAGGGAACATATGATGGAGAAAACAGGAAGCCTTGGGGCAACTGGAGAGCTAAAGAGAAAATAGGGGGGGTCGCCAAAGTTCTACAACCCCGCTCAAGAATACATCCTCAAGTATTTAATTCTCTCTCTCTCTCTCTCTCTCTCTCTCTCTCTCTCTCTCTCTCTCTCTCTCTCTCACTAGACCCCATATATGAAAGTCCACAACTAGTAATATCACTGGGGTCTGATGACCATGTCTTCAACATGTGTGCCTTTCAAACTATAACCCCAACTCCCAGACATGGCAAGGTGAGAAGACTTTCATCTATCAATGTGGCTGTTTGGTTGATTAATTACACAGCTATGGGTGACTAAAGGAGAGAGTTTATTGATAAAGCAAGCAGTTAGATCTTATTATGTCATATTTGTATTTATATTTGAAACTCGACATGTAACTACATTTTTCACTACTTTATCCCTTTTCTTTGATTTTTAACTAAACCCTTTAGTAAGTAACATTTTTACAGCAGTGTGTGTGTGTGTGTGTGTGTGTGTAATAGCAAGCTTAGATGATTTCCTTTTCAGTGATTAATAGGGTGAAAAGCAAAGAAAAGCAATGATGATGAGAGTCTGATATTCTCTACTATGCCTATATTCTTTGTTATATGTGACACTTCCAAAAAGGTTGAGCTCTGAAGCTGAAATCAACAACTGTATGGTTGAAGCTATTTATTGTATTTTTCACCTCTCCTTTGTGGTGACTGTATATTTTGACCTTCCACTATGTTAAAGTTTCTTAAAAACGTATTTATGAAATAAGTTGTAGTTGATTTAAAACAGAATAACCACTAAACCATTATAAAAAAAAAACCATGTTGAAGTATAGAACAAATGCATTCATAGTAAGTAATTATCAGTAGATCACTCTCAATAATTACTGGATAAGTCTCACTTTTCCTGACTTAAAAGTGATCTAAATTTCCTGTTGCAGCCACGCTTGATTCATGTATTAGGTGTCCTTTACTGTTACGACACCTCATATATAGTTCCTTAATTGTATTCATCTTGCTGTGCCACAGAACACTACAGCTTATTTTCCCATCTAACTCCCACATCACTCCTATTGATGGATATCTCTTCATCTTTTATCCCTGATGTAGGGGGCTCCAGCCCCCTACTCTTGGCTTCTGTGAGAACAATGTTTGAGATTCCAGGCCTTCCAAGTCACTAATTTCCCTGACTTAAAAATCTTTGCATTCGATATGGCCTGTGCTTGGAACATCTTCCTAGAGCAATCAACCTGATTAGTTCTCACATGTTTTTTAACTCTGGAACTGGATATTACCTTCTCAGTGGCCATTCTGTTTTATTATAAAATCTGCTCTGCATTCTAGCCACTAAAGACTCTTCATTTCTTTGTTCTGCAATGGCCAGATCCTTGTAATATATATATATATATATATATATATATATATATATATATATATATATATATATATACTCCATATTTACTACCTATGTTCATTACATTGTTTCAAACTTTCTTTGGAAGGGAAGATCTTTAGCATAAAAGTGTTCACTTTGTTCACTCATGCATACCAAATCCTCAGAAGACATCCTAGGCTTTGGCATACAGTAGCTGATCAATGAAATTTTGGTTCACTGGTTGCTTGAATAAATCCATGGGGTTTAAATGAAATAATCTCTCTGACAGTACCAATATTTAACAAAAATTCAATGATTTATCTGTTTATTATTTGTTTTCTTATGTATTACTGCACACATGTTCCTTAATAGTGATTAAGGAACTATTCTATTGTTCTATTGCTGTAAAAAAAACACCATGACCAGGATAACTCTCACTTTTAAAAAGAAGCATTTCTTTGGGAGCTTTCATGCAAAACTTTCAGAAGTTTAGTCCATTATCATCATGGCAAGAAGCATGGCGGCAGGCATGGTGTTGGAGATAGCAACATCCTGATCCACAGGCAGCAGGAAGAAAGAGGGAGAGATACTTGGTGTTGAATGGAGTTTTGAATCCTCAAAACCCAAACCCAGTGACACACTTCCTCCAACAAGGCCACACCTCCTGCAATAAGGTCACACCTCCTATCTCTATAATCTTTTCAAGCAGTTCCACTCCCTAGTGACTAAACATTCAAATATATGAGCCTATGGGGGGTCATTGTTACTCAAACCACCAAAGTATGTACATTTTGTGTTACATATAGGGGGCATACATGTCAGGGTATACTTGTGGAAGTCAGAGAACAACTTTGTTGAGTTAGTTTTCTCCTTCCAACTATATATGGGTCTTTGGGATTTAACTCCAGTTGTCAGACTTGTGCATTAAACACATTTACCGAAAGAGCTATCTCAATGGCTCATAGCCTGGTTTCTCTCTCTGTCTCTGTCTCTGTCTCTCTGTCTCTCTCTCTCTCACACACACACACACACAATGCGGTTTCACGTAGCCTGGGCTGGCCTTGAACTTGCTATGTAGCCAAGGTTGATCTTGAAATCTTGATCTTCTTGTATCCACTGCTCAAGTTCTGGCATGCACATCTACTGCTAACCTCATTGTTATTCTTAACAATTAATTTTCTTAGAATTCACTCTGGAAAACACCAGTCACAGAAGATATTATTTTATCATGTTGAGTAACTTTTCTGTATAAATATTGATTGGTGGTTCTTAAAAGTGGTTGTTATAAAACAAGAAAACTTAACTTGACAGGTATTTGCTTTTTTAGTCCCATGTGAGTGATGACAAATGTTTTGTCTGATACTTTCCCATTCATAGAGTAAGAAACATTATATCCTAAGGTTTCTGCCTCATGTTCAGCAACTGCTTACCCATTTGCAGGTTGTCTTTCTTGGACTTACTTAAGAGATAGATTCTATACAGAAATCACTCTACTTTACTGTGAAATTCTTAAAGAAGTGCCTGTCAGAGATTCCACCCAGGCACCACATTAAAAGCACTAACAAAGAAAATAGGTTCACATTTACACCTAACCAAACCAGGTTTTCTTAAAATTGACAGTTATTCAGGTCCTTAATGCTAGTGATGGATAATGCTTGTCAACCCACAGGAATTGTAGTGAGTGTTTCTAGAATTGCCTGGTATATCCAAGACACTTCTGAGTGAATCAAAATTCCATGTTTATTTGAGGGATTAAAAGAACACAGGAGATTCAGAGACTAGGAGACAAAGAGCTTCAGACAGAGACTTTAAAAACAGTTCATTATTGTTTTCTTAGCCTCACAGATATTTGGAGTTGACAGCACTTACAGAATCCATACATGGAAGACAAGATTTTTGAGTTTTTCTAAACCAGCTTAACTTTAAAAAGATCATTCCACACAGTTTAAAGAGAAGTGAGTTAAACAGACTGGAGTATGAACAGTATGGGACTATGGGGTAGAATGTTTACAACAGTCCTTCCCATTGCCAGCAGGTTCTTTAAGAGTTCATTCATTAAGTTCTGCCACTCAGTGCCAGACACTTTATATAGAGCAAAACAAGAAGGAATCTATAAAACTTAACACTGTGACCTCAGTCATCTAAGTGAGAAGTGAAAGAGGCAGTTACACATCTGACCAGTAAAACTGGCAAAGCACTTACATGCTGGGATTGGAAGAATGGATGTCTATGTGCATGAGGAAAAGAACAATTTGCACACTTCTCTATGTGGGTCACATGGTAGTGCATGCTTCAAAGCATTCCGAAATGTTTGTTGATGCTTGGCCAGCTTCTAGAACATGAGTTATCAATGAGGTTGGAGAAGTCTTTGGGGACATTGCAAGGGAAGGGCTTCTCCATTGAAGTGTCTATCATTTGGAGCAAGCAGGCTCTCACATATGTCCATTTCCTTCTGAGTATCAGGCCTGACAGATCCCCAAGTGTCTATGGAAGAGGGAAGTATTTGAGCAGAGACGAGAGACCAATTTTATACTCAAAGCCAGAAGTAGGAGGGCAAGGCAGTACTACTCCATGTCCTGATTTGGGGGGTGGCAATCAAAGCAAGCCTGCTACAATAGTGGATGTTACATTGCACCAGAAAGCACTCTGGCAGATAGAAACAGCTAATCATCAGGCCAACCTAGTAACATGAGCTAGTTCCTTCCAATGGGCAAAAAGAAAGTCATAGAAATTTGAAAGTCGGGAAAAAGTGAGAGCTGGGAAGATGGCTGCCCCACTGGACTACCTGATATGCAAGTACAGTGGCCTGGGTTTAGATGCCCAGAACCCAAGTCAAAACTGAGCCACGGGGGCACACACCTGTAATTCCAGAACTGACATAACAGAAACTGGAGGAGATCCAGAACTTTCTGGAACCCAATATAGCCAATCAGTAAGATCGAGGATCAGTGAGGACCCTGTCTCAAAAATTAAGGTAGAGAGTGATAGAGAAGAAATCCAATGTATATCTCTGGCCTCTTCATTCATACACGCATACATGGGCATAGACACACATGTGCATACACAAAAAGTACATACACACACAAACAAGAAAGGGGTGTGAGGCTGTAGGTGGAAGGACCTCTTACATCAGCAGATTGTAAATTCCATCAATGACTCATGGTTGGCAGCCACAAAGACCTAGTCCTACAACCCCAAGGGACTAAGTTTTACTAACATGTTGAAAGATTCTGGAAGTGAATTCTTTGCAAGAACTTCCAATTTGATGGCCAATTTACCCCCTAAAAGAACTGATTTCAGCCTCGTTACATCCTAAACAGAGGACCCAGTTGAGGAAACCTGGGCTTATGACCTGCATGTCTGTGAGATAATAATAGCCATTGCTTTAGGCAGTGAAGACTATGGTAATTTGTTACACAGAGAGAAAACTAGCATGACTCAGCAGTCTGAAAAGTGCTGTCTGTCATTAGTAAATGGCATGGACACCTGACGACAGCTATTAAAAGATTAAGCCCAAGAAACCTGGATTTGAACCATTCAGATTATCGATAATAAGGCACGGCGTTTACAGGTCAGTACTTATCAGATGCTCTGATTGGGTGGCCCAGGAATTCTGACTATGAGCTGATGTGACAGCTGTGAGGATGCGCCTTTGAACCTTCAGCTGCGTGGGATTTAGTTGAAGGTATCCCTTAGCAGCTCTGTTAACTTAGCCCTGCCTCCATTGCTTCTGGCCAATCACCATGGGCATCTTGGTGACTAAGGCATGCCCACTGCACAGCAGCACTCACCTCTCTAAGGACTGACTTTAGCTTAAGGTGTCCCTCACAGGTCTGTTGACGCTCTCTACAAACTGTAACATAGTTTAGGAGGTCCCGCCCAGTCTCTCTTCCATCTCTCCTTTATGAAGCTCAGACTTGATTGACAGTCTGAATATTCTCCCAGCCTTTTCCTGGCTCCCTCTCCACCTCATGTTTCCTCACACAGGTATTTCCCCTAATAAAACCTTTGCAAGCTGGGTCCTATCTCCAAGTCTGCCTTTTTGAGGACCTGGACTCACACAGCTGGGGTTTCTTTCTTCTTGTGAAACCCTTCATTTCAATACAAACATAAAATAAATGCTGGTTGTCTAAGTTGCTTTTACTGTTCTTGTGATTAAAAAAACAAAAAAAAACAAAAAAAAACACCCAGACAAAACAATATAAAGGAGAAAGAGTTGACTTTGGCTCATAGTTCAAGGATCCAGCCCACCATAGTGGAGAAGTTGAGGCAGCAAGAATCTGAAACACCTGATCACATCAGGTCCACAGTCAAGAAGCAAGTAACAAGGAGTACCTGCTTTCAGCCTTCTTTCTCCTTTTTATACAATCCAGGATGCTAGTCCAGGAAAGGATACCAGTCACAGGGAGCCACCTTTGCTACCTCAATTAACCCAATCAGGGTAACACCCCCCACAGGCTTGCCCAAAGGCACATCTCCCAGAGAATTCCAGCTCTGTGGTCAATATATTGTGTACCCCCAATAAACTTATCTGAGGGTCAGAGAACAGAACAGCTGCTAGATAGACATAGAGGCCAGAAAACTGTGGCACACACACCTTTAATCCTAGTCTTCTGGAGGCAGAGATCCATCCGGATCTCTGTGAGTTCAAAGCCACACTGGAAATATGGTGACACATGCCTTTAATCCCAGGAAGTGATGGCAGGAAGCAGAAAGGTATATAAGGTGTGAAAACCAGGAACTAGAGTCTGGTTAAGCTTTTAGGCTTTTGAGCAGCAGTTCAGCTGAGATCCATTCAGATGAGGACACAGAGGCTTCCAGTCTGAGAAAAGGAGATCAGCTGAGGAATTGGCAAGATGAGGTTACCTGTGGCTGGTTCTGTTTCTCTGATCTTTCAGCATTCACCCCAATACCTGGCTCCAGGTTTGTTTTTATTAATAAGACCTTTTAAGATTCATGCTACATAGCTCTTGTGTAGATAATTTAGATTAACTATCACAACCCTACCTTTTGCCAAGGTGACACCCAAATACATAATTTTAAATCAAAATCTTCCACCCTTTGTCCCAAAGTCTCTTGTTCATATCATAATTCAAAATATAATCCAACTTCAAATGTCCTCAGTCTTTAACAGTTCCAACAATTTAAAACTCTGAAGTCTTCATTTGTTGAAGCAATTGCTTAACTGTGAGCTCCTATAAAATTAAAAGTATTCACAGGCTGTTTCCCATCTAAGTACTAATAAGGCCTGACCCTTGAATAGCTTCTGAGATGAGACAAAATCAGGTGTATTCAGGGTAGTATGTTGGTAGACCAAAACTTTTTTAAAATATATAAAATTTTAAATAAATTACTTACTTCTGAACATACAGTGACAGAATAAATATTCTCATTCCAAAGTTGAAGTGAATGGATATAGCAAGGACATCTTTTACCTGGCAGTATTACAGCATGCAGGGTACAGTAATGGATAAGAGCACTGATGTCTTTCTTTTCCAGCAGTCTGCTCAGCACCTTCCAGCACTATGAAAGCTAGACAGCAAGGTGTCATAGACAGTATGTCCTGTAACCAAGTATGTAGTTTATTCAGCAATAGGGTTTGACATCTGGTTATGGTTTACAAGCACACAGACCTGAGTTAGAGCTCCAGTACGCATGTAAAATAAAAAAGCTGGGCATGGTAGCATGTGCTGATTGTCCAGCACTTGGGGAGATAGGACAGGTGGATCCCTGGGGCTTGCTGGGTAAGCCAGTCTACCTACCAGGCAGCTTCCTGACCTATAAGGAGAACTGTCCAAAAAATAATAATAATAACTACAGAGTGAGTTCCAGGAAAGGCGCAAAGCTACACAGAGAAACCCTGTCTCGAAAAACCAAAATAATAATAATAATAATAATAATAATAATAATAATAATAACCAAGGTGGATTTTACCTGCAGAATCACATAGCGGTCATTTCCTGGCCTTGACCTGAACAAACACATACCACGTGTGTGCCCAGTGCCCTCCGAGAACATTGGATTCTCTGAATCGGAATTACAGATGGTTGAAAGTCACCATGGGGGTGATGGGAACTGAACCTAGGTCCTCTACAAAAACAGCAAGTGTTATCAGCCGTATCTTTAGGCCATAAAATCTATGTTAAATTTTTTTTAAATATATTCTTATTGACTCTTTGGGGATTTTATACATGCATACAATGAGCTTGGATAACATTCACCCCGCCCTCCTCTTTCTTGTTCCTCCCAGATGCACACCCGGTTCTCCACCCACCCCAACATTATTTCTTCTTTGCTTATTTTTCCATCACCTGTAGTGTCCAGTTTGTGCTCTCCATATACTCACTGGTGTGGGGCCATCCTCTGGAGCACAGCCATCCTTCCAGGGGACGTGAAATATTTTATTCTACCTCCTCCAGAAGCCTTCTACTGGGAGTAGCTCCTCAGTTTGGGGATAACATGCATTGGCCCCTCTGCTCTCCACGTTAAAATGTCAACTGGCTTGATCTTGTGAGGGTCTTGTGCAGGCACCTGCAGGCTGCCATGAGTTCCTGTGCGCAGCGGCTCCTCCATTACTAGGAGATACCATTTTTTTTACTCTACCCCTCCCACTTTACCTTATAAGCTTTATACTCCCTTTTTGATGATAGTCCCTGAGCCTTAGAGAGGAGCAGTGTGGTATAAATATCTCATTTGTAGTTGACCACTCCACAGTCACTTAGTCTCTGCACTTTGGCCAGTTGTGAGATTCTGCATTAAAAACCATCTGCTGAGCAAGGAAATTAGCTTATGAGTGAGACTACTGAGTGAAATCAATATGGGGAACGTCAAACTCTGTGTCACCCACTGTAACTATCATGGCCATTTGCTAAAATGATGTTTTTCATTAAGCTGATTTTGGTATTCTGTAGCTGACAAAACTAGTAAATTACAAATCAATGAGAAATGGCTCCAAACATACTTCTAAGTAGGGATCTGAGTGCACCTCTTGGGCTCAAGCCAGAGGATGCCTCATCTTGGAGAAGCTTGTCTGTCTGTGGTTTGACTGCACCTGCCAAGGAAAAGTGCTTTATTTGGAGAACAGAAGCTCACTGCCAAAGTTTTTCTATCTTTACCTGGATATATTTTAAGTAATATGTGAAAACATAGCCTTAGTTATAGCAAAAATAAGCTGATTCTGAGGCTAGATCAAGGCTTCCAAGTTTGAGAGTCCAACAAACCCCACATTTTATAATAACACAGAGAAATCATGACATCCGACTTGACATCCCTGTGGCTGTTACTTCTCTCAAAGAATTACCACAGAGATGGGAGGACAGTGATTTTTGCTAACATGGCCAAAACCTAGCTCTGGTTCTGGTGCCATGTCTGTAGTTCAGTGTTGCTGAGCATCACTGTGAAAAGAAAAAAGACATGCTTACATGTGCGGGTGCATCATCATTCCATGTGTGGAATAATGGTTACAAGGACATCGTTTTTAGGCAATACTCTTTTATTTCAGAATCCTTTTATCCAGCTTCTCAGCCAGCACCAAATTCATGTCAATGGATTATTTTGGTGAGCCAGGAACATGGTCGGCAGTCAGGGAGACCCTCAGTAACTAGAATTGATTGAGACTTCAAAGTTCACTGTACAATGTCCTTGCCCAAGCTTACATTTTTAAAAGCATGTTTAAAGAAGTTGAAGACATGACTTTTATGTGTTTATTGGATTTTCTACACTTTCCATGCAGTCTTCGAAATGCTGAAGCACAATTAAGCTGTGGACCAACATCAAAGATGAGGATACAGGGATGAGGATGGGAAAGTAGGAGAGCCATGCACAATCAGCACTGGACATCTGATAACTGGCTGTATCCATGCAATTTAGAGGGGCCAGGGACTGCAGGGATGCCTTAACATGAAGCAAGTTCTATGTATGAAAAATTGTTGTGGATAGCCAAGGGGGATAATTGAACCTAATAATTTTCCTGCTGAGTAAAAGGCATCTGCAGACCTGTGTAGTGTAAAATGGTAGAACTGGTTTCTGAGGTTTGGTTTCAGGTTTACTTAGAGTCAAGGTGTTCAGTAGAATTGACATAGGGAATCTAAGAACTTCATTTTTTTTAATCCTCTTACCTCATTAGCCTGAAAAGATGACCTTTTTTGAAGTGAACACATTGTTTTATAGTAAATTTATTTTAAAGAGTTCCTTATCTCTTTTTTTGAGGTTATTTTTTTAAATGTTTTACTACTGAATGCATAATTCTCAAAACTACTCATTGGCAGTTGATGGCATGGATAAATCTTTGTCATGAGGCAAAACTTGGGAAGAAAGTTGGGAACTTTTCACTGTTTTCTGTTGTCGTAAGTGACAAATGATTGCTGTATTGCTTACTTACAAAGAATTTGTCTCTTTCAATACACTAACAAGTGCCCAGAAAGACATGTTGAAACACTGAGGCATGTTTGAGCTCCCAGAATCTGTGTGGAAATGACCCACTAGAGAAGGCAGTGGAGACATGGTGGATGTGGCGTGTCCTAAGGAGGCTTCTGGTCTAACCTGCCCTCTCAACTCTATAAGCCTAACCTGCAGAAGCAATCTTTTTTATGGGATCTGGTCTGGCATTCTCCCTGTACTAACCTTGAGAGGCTTGTCAATTAAGTTCAATGTTTGGTTTTTGGATGGCTTGAACCAAGATTAAGAGTTTCACATTGGATAAGGTTCTAGCAAATCACTACCAATTATTAACAATTAGAACTTTTAACAAATTATGAAAACATCATTCTGTCTGGATATTAGGATGAGCTTTGTACATAACGTGAACTTGCATGTGGTCAGATATGGATTCAAAAGTCAATTTGGGGTTAGTCCGAGGGAAGTGGTTAATTTCTAAAGGAATAGTGACCCATCTCCCTCACACTGATTGTTTATATATGTTTAGGCTACTATGAAGACCAACCACTAGACTAAGGAGTCCCAGTTTCTCCCTTCAGCTGCTGACTTGATGTGTGTTCTGATTTATCTATATTTTTCTATTACAATTGGTCTGTGTGGCCTTTCAGAACCACACAGAAACCACTAGTGACAGACAGCACTGCCTGGGAATCGATGGACTGTGATTTATGGGACGGTGGCTAACTGTTTACCCTTTCATGCCTCTGTCATGTGCGGACTCAGAATGAGGGCCTGAACCACATTTCTTGATGCAGCAATAGCTCTCACATCCTGAGGTCACAGGTTTGATCTGAGAGGCCTGGGAAACATCCATAATGTTTCATTTAGATAATTCCTAATGTGACAGTAACTGTCTAGCAGCACCGACACCTCATGCTTGGCAACACTGAAGAGCAGATTTAGCATAACTTAGTGGCATTTATGTGGAGGAGGCAATTAGTACAGTATTGCAATTAGAAGGCAGCCAAAGGCACATGTTGCTGCAAAAGAACCTTCCTTTTCAGTCTAATATGTCTTCCAAGTTTTTTATGCGAACCATTTGTACATGCCACAGTACTACTTTTGGTGTGTGTGTGTGTGTGTGTCCATGCATGCTTGTGCATTGATGATAGAGGACATTAAACATTACATTATGGCACTAAATCTCCTGCTCAAATGCAAACACTGTTTTAAAGAACTGATATTCCAAGACTCACATTAAATGATCATGCTAGCTGTGACCTTTGGAGTAATAAGACAGAGATAGTTACAGTTTTTAAGAACGATGAAAGACAAAAATCAGGGCAATACTTGACTATTAGGGCACTTCACTAATATTTTCTCTTAGTCCAAGAACACCTTAAGCACAATATCCCCAAATGGAATCAGTTATTCCTTCACTAAACCTGAATGTCTTATTTAGACACAACTGCCTTCCCAGTTACTCAGAATAGATAGCTCAGGGTTCCCCTAACCCCTCTTTTGAGTTCACTCACTACCTGGCTCACGTTGGCTGGTTTTGGCTTGCAAATTATGAATTCTAGTCCATTAATCTAACTATATATCTTGGCTCAGTGTTCTCAGACCTTATGTAGAAATTGCAGTAACCTAACCATTAAGGTACTTGCATCCAAATGAATTCTTTTAGCTTCTGTCCCCTCTATTAATTGTGAAATGGTTCAGTGAAAGAAACCATACTTTTATTATATTTTCACATCAATTCTATTGTATTTTATAAAGTCTATCCTCCTAGCATTACTTACATCTATGTTTGTGCTTGTTTTCTTCTTATTATTATTTTTGTATGTGTTTCTTTCTTTCTTTTTTCTTTTGGTTTTTTATTTAATTAATTAATTTATTTATTTTTGGATAGGGTTTCTCTGTATAACAGCCCTGGCTGTCCTGGAACTCTCTTTGTAGACCAGGCTGGCCTCTAACTCACAGAGATCCACCTGCCTCTACCTCCTAAAGTGCTGGGAACAAAGGTGTGTGCCACAATTGCCTGGCACTTTTGTGTGTTTTTAAGGTTATGATCTCATAAAATTAAGTATAACATAAAAAGGAGGAGGTATCAGTCAACATGAGCCCGGTGACAGCTTTAATGATGATCAAACAATGTTTTGAGATTGTTCATTATATCAGGTAATTGAAACACACTGGGGCCGTTCAGCCTAACAACCTTCAGAGGCAGCCATTGCTGGCCACACATTTTCAGATAACTAAATGAAAGCACAAAGATCTTACTTGTTTCCACTCAGCTGGTTCTCAAATGATTCTGTTTGTGGAGACAGGTGCCTGGTGAGAAAGTGCTGGAAACCACCAGAGCCGATGGGGAGGTTCGCCCATCCTAAATTTTGCTCCAACTTCTAATGTATTTACAACAGTCCTTGCATGTTGGAAATCATTCTGTATCGTGAAAGCTGCATTTGGATAGGGAGTGAAGGAGATAGCAGACTACTGCCACTGCATGCAAACACATGAAGAGGAACTCTGATTGATTGTGGAATTGAAATGCTTAGCTTGAACTTGCACTCACGTACCTGTACACACAGATCACTGTTGACATATGGATAGCCTACACTTGACCTTCTTCAACTGATGTAACAGAGAGAGAGAGTGGTGTGCTACAGTCAAAAGGCCAGCAAAAACTTACTACAAGTTCTTTTTTGCATCTTGAGAAGGCTACAAATCAGTCCTGTCCTGACTTGATCTACTAACTGGTGCCTGCTGTTGATAATGCAGTCATGTTCTAGAGTATTTGAAACAGCTTCTCTGCATCTAGTCAGTGTGGCAGATGTTGAGAGTGACAATTTGAGAATCCTTTTCAGAATGGAAATGAGTTTCCAAATCAAATCATAAAGTGCTATGAACATCACATGTCTTCAAGAGGATTTGATTGAGTTATTTTATACCAAGATTTGAAAGGCTTGTTAAGCTTGAGTTGTATGTTTTATTTTGGAAATCAATTTTATTTATACAGGAGTTCTATTTCGCGTTATTGATTTTAACTTCTTGGATTAACAAAAACAAAATCTTAGTCAGTCAATTTGACAAAGATTAGTATAAGACCTCACCCCATTAATATAAGAATCACCCTATCACCTCAGAGAGTTTTTCTATAATTGAACAAAAACTCCTTAGGAGTTTTACATTCACAAAGAACTGTGTAATATGCTTTAATTTAACTCAATACACAGAAACAAGGAGAATGGATTACTGTGACCTATTTTCTAGGTACTCAGAAACCATAAGGATCTATTGTGGTCAAGCTTTTAGCTTTGATATGACTTTTGGCCTACTATTTTGAGAGCAGAACATATATGTTCTTGCCCCAAGTCTCAAAGCCTATTGCCCCTTGTACATGCTGTTGGGTAGTCCTTCTTCCTCTAGTGTATAAGGACTTTGAGAACTGGATTAAGCCAGGTACCTAGTCACCTGTACAGACTAGAAATTTAAATGAAAAAAAGCATTGTTGTATAAATTTATAGAAGTACAAATATCATACTTCCTTTAATGCCATTTTAATATGTAATCATATGTAACTTTCTTACCACTCATCCTAGGTGCCAGGGTCAAATATAACACTTTAAGCATGCTTTGTAATATCTTTCAAATATTTGTAACTCAAATTTTGGTGTATAATGTAAAAATAATAGCAGCATCTATAAACTTTTACAAAAAATAACTAGAAAATTTCTATTATAATTACTGCTATCATCTCTTTAAAACTCTAAAAAGATAAATGATGAAGCTGCTTTTTCAGTTTTGATTGTCAACTTGGTAGAATTTATAATCACCATGCTTGTCTATGGTCTATAATCACCATGGGCATGTCTACCAGAGGGTTCCCAAATTAGGTCAATTGAAGAAGGGATAGTCACCCTAAATGTGGGCAGCACCCTTTCATGAGGAGGATTCTGAACAGAACAAAAAGGAGAAAGGCAGCTGGGTATCAGCATCCATGTCTCTCTGCTTCCTGGATGGGGATAGGATGTGAACAGCCGTCTCAAGCTCCTGCCACCGTGCCTTCACCACAGTGATGATCTATACCGAAGTGTGAGCCAAAACAAACCCTTCCTTTCTTGAGTTGCTTTCCTCTGGTATTTTGCCACAGCAAAGAGAAGAGAACAAATGTAACTACTAATAATGGTTATTATATTTCAAGATGTGATGGAGGTATAAATAATCTATGTAAGGTACTACTTTATGTTGCCTAGAAGATAGAATTATTCCCATATTTGTTTTTTTTTTTACATTAAAACAACTATGGAGAAGTTAGGGTAAAGATTCTTCCGATCTCTAAGAAGCATTCTATACTCTTCTAAGAAGTAAGAAATCTACTATAATTTCTATGATGCTTCTGATTTTCTTAAGACCTTTCTGCAGGTCTCATAGTTGTAACCCTACCATATTGGGAAGCTAGTATCTGTGCTTCCAGTTACATAAATAGAAAGTGAAGCTTCAGAAAACAGACATATATACAGAAGCAGTGTCTTCATTCAGACCACTCCTTTCCTCTAGTAAGAAAAACCTTTCTTCTGGGGAGGGGAGAGAGAGAGAGAGAGAGAGAGAGAGAGAGAGAGAGAGAGAGAGAGAGAGAGAGAGAGAGAGGATGCTGGAAAAAAGAACTGCCTTCAAAGTTTCAAAGTTACTGGTATTTTTATTTGATGCAGAAAGCTTCTAGAAGCTTCTAAATTACAGAATAAATTGCAAAATTGAAACTCTTATTTGTACTTATTAACGATAAAAAGTAAAGAGTTTAACCAACCTCTCCAATCTCATGGGAAGTCTGTATGTTCTAGGTCAATATTTACAGCTTTAAGATCAATTATGACTAACCCCCCAAAAACAACTCAATGTGTTCTCCATTCTCTCAAACCTGTCATTATAGTCCTTCAGTATGACAAAAGGATGCAAGCAGAAGATACCAAGAGACTTTATAAGAGACTCATCCAGTGGTGTTTGCTTCTCTTTCTATTTGTATAAAACGTCAGCAACAAGAAAATTCAAGAGAATATGGGGGTTTTTTTTGTCAGGATGCTTTGGGCTACTCTACTACCTTGAATTGCCTACTTTATTTACTATTATTGCAAGACGATGAATAAATGCATGGATGTCCTGCTCGCAGAATGAATGATTTTTAGTTTTTGAAACTGAATCCATTTTGTGTGTGTGTGTGTGTGTGTGTGTGTGTGTGTGTGTTTGTGTGTGTGTGTGTGTGTGATGTCTATCATACAGGCCAGTATCCATTGCTTACATGAAACAGCATCAACAGGAAAAGGGGACAATAGACGAATTTAAACAGTAGCTCAAAGCCTGTGAGACAAGTCTCCACATGCTTGATTACCATTCCTATGATAGTATCACCAAAGCAAGCCATGCGAGAAATGAAGGGAAAACATACTTCACTGATAAAATCTAAGAAAATTGGAATATATATGGAATATAATATGACATAAGCAGCAGGTGTGTCCATGATTACTATCACTCTGTGCTGTACCATATTTGCTTTCCCTGTCCTGGACTTTGACTTTAGAGATCCCTGGAGCCCCTCACCTTACAAGCTGGACACTGTAGGGGGGTGAGGTGGTAGAACCTTTAGGAGAAGCAGCCTAGTGAAAGAACTCAGGTCATTGGAGAGAAGCGCGTGAAGGACACAATGGGGCTCCCCTGCACTCTCTCTGGCTTTCAGCAGCCCTGAGACGAGCAGCCTGCTCTACCACTGTCTCCCTCGCCGTGATGACATCGTCGTATCTTGCTGTAAGCCCAAAAACAAAGGACACGTTGACCCTGAACAATTCAGAACTGTCAACTCTGAATTCCTCCAGTTCAAGAACTGTCAAGTCAATTTAGACCTTCCCTCCTTTCGGATTGATTATCTCAAGTACTGCGTTATAGCAACACAAATCTGACTAACCAACCAAAAACAAGTTACCATAGGCCTTAAAATTTAAATGGTACAACAAAACCTCATGGTTCTCTTTCATTTTAAGTAGCACAATTCTCTTTATAACCCACTAACCCTTCATTAGAGATAAATTAAAGAGCTAAGGGTCTGAGATAATCTATTGAGCTTATAAAAGCTCTAGTCCAGAGACATGTAGCCAGAGGCTGAGCATCACACACAGATGGTGGTGAACATGACCATTTTGCAGAGAAGCCTGGAGTCCCCATGAGTGCTGCAGCTCAGCTGTTTCTTGGCATCAGTTGCCGGGAAGTGAGTACAGAAGCTTCTTCACCAGACAGGCCATAGCCGCTCTCAGCCTGCGTCCCTGCAGCCACTGTCTTGGGATCTGTGCACAATTCCCAAAACCCTGAATGAACCTCCCTACTCATTCAAGAAGAAAGATCTCAAAACTATGTATCTTTGCATGTTCTTTAAGAAGCATACTTTAGATTGACTATGCACATGAATATGCTCATTCAAGTTTACTTTTGTTAAATTGGATACAGTAGAAATACGCTCGGAAGGCCTTTATTGTTTAGGTTCAAGTGCTATGAAAATAACATTTGAGCAACTGCCCTGAATTCTGGCATCACCTCTCAGGCTTGGTAAGAGCAGGTGCTGGTGGTGGCTGTCGGTAATGGAGAGACTTTTGTGAGGTCTCGGCTCTGCTGTCTCCAAGGTGAGATCTTGTTCATTGCACTGCTCTATAACTTATTCTTAACTGCATACTTCTATTTTCTCTCCAGAGATAGAAGGTCCGGAGGGTTCCCTCATTTTTATCAAGGTAAGCCCTGGGTGTTTTATTTTCTCCTGAAACCTTGCTTCAAAATCATTAGCTTCTATTCTCAAGGCTTTTAAATGATGTTATAGTGTTTTATGGTTAAATGATGGAATTCACTGTCACATTTTCAGTTAAAATGAATCTTGCATCAGAGTGTGTGTGGGATATAGTTTTTTTGCATACATAATGTGTGGGGATATAGTTGTCGGTGTGGCGAATCACACAGTAACATTAATTGGGATATTTGATAATAGAAATGAGGATGCAAGTACTATGAAGTAGAAAACCTAAGTTTTATCAGGTGTCACCTTAGCAGGAATTACAATGGGTAATTTTCTCCAAAATACTGACTTTCTAATTACAATAAACCCTTTGGAGACAAAGTTATGAGAGGGCCATGAAAAATTCCCAGAGGTGTTACAGTGGACCAAATATTGCCTTTCCCCAAGATCTGTTCATATTCCAGTTTAAGAAACCTACAAATTATTCTACATTTGGAAAGGAAATGTGAACTGTTTACAGTTAAGGACCCTGACATTATCTGGGTGGTCCCAATATAATCCCACAGGTTCTTATAAACGAAGGAAGGAGATCAGAGTCAGAGCAAAGGCTTTGAAGATGTCACACTTCTGACTTTGAAGACAGAGAAAGGAATCTATAAATTCCATGAGCCAAGAAAGGCAGGTGGCTTCCAGAAACAGATGTTCCCCTCGAGCTTCCAGAAGAAACTCTGCTGAAACCTTGATGTTAGCCTCAACCCGTGTTTAACTTCTGACTTGCAGATACAGAGACATTAAGTTTAAAAGAACCGAGATAGCTTGACTGGAGTAAAATGCAGACACACATGAGAAGGAGACATGTGCTCACAGGAGGTCAGATTATATGATAGAAAGCACTCACGTTCTCAAAGAATTTATCTGCTGTTATAAAGTATTTAGAAACCGAGGGGAGTAAGTTGTGGCTTACACCAATTTGCTTGTGGGGGGAAAAAGAAGACATCAAAAGAAGTAAAGATTGAAAAGCAATGCTAACAGTTAAGATCCTGAAAGCTGCAATGATGGTATGGTACCACAGAACGCTTTCTTCTTGCTCCTCTTCTCGCTAGAGTGCTGAGAGCACCTGGCAGGATCAGATGAGCAGGGGCTGAGTCAGTGCCTTCCCCACCCCACCTTCACCTTCATTTTGTTTTAATTTCGTGAATGTATATATGTGGGTACACAAGCACCATAGTGAACATGTGGGAGTCAGAGGACAACCTGCAGGAGACTGAACTCATGTAACCAGGCTTGAAGGCAAGCACCCTTACCTGCTGAACCATCTCACTGACCCACCCACATCTCTCTTCTAAAAAGGACACACTGTAACAATATTGTAAAATCCGGGAGACTTCTCTCATCTAAGTCCCTTGTAGGAATCCACAGTTGGAAGCCTCACCATAGCTGAATAGTCATCATTCGATTTATACTTAGAACACACACATATCAGCAGACAAATGTCTATCCTTCTATTCATCTTTTTATTTTATTTTTGTTTACATTTATTTTATTTTATTTTATTTTTTTTATTATTTATTTATTTATTTTTTTTTTTTTTGGTTTTTCGAGACAGGGTTTCTCTGTGTAGCTTTGCACCTTTCCTGGAACTCACTCTGTAGCCCAGGCTGGCCTCAAACTCACAGAGATCCGCTTGTCTCTGCCTCCCCCAGTGCTGGAATTAAAGGCATGCGCCACCACCGCCCAGCTTGTTTACATTTATTTATTTATTCATTTAGCTGTGTGTGTGTGTGTGTGTGTGTGTGTGTGTGTGTGTGTGTGTGTGTGTGTGTAGGCCAGAGGAGAGATTCTCTCCTTTTACCATATTGGCTCTGGAGATCAAATCTAAGACATCAGGCCTAAAGGCCAGCATCCCTCACTACTCATGATGAAATCTTGCTCGCTTACACATTACCATTTTAATCTGTTCACCTGCAAAATAGGAAAATTCTTTCATTTCACACTAACATTATTAAATAAAATGGTGTTAATTACGCTTTCAAACATCAGCTAACCACAAGTATCTTCCAGAAAAGCCCCTGCCACAGGAATATGGGAAGTCATAGAACCGAGTTTGATCTTAGGCAAATTTTGATTAGTTGAAAAGAAGAAAAGAAAAAAAAAGGAGACTCAAATGATGACTTTTTTTTATTCATTCATGTTTATAAAGAAATCTCAACATTTTTGCACACACTTATCCAACTGTTATTTTGAGCTTTCAAAAGTTCCAAAGTTTTAGTCACATAGTAATCATGTTCTCAGCACCAAGTCAGGACTCACCTTTATAAATGGATATGTTTGTGGTAATTCACACGAAACTTTCACCTCCATTGTCTGAATATTCTAATTATTTCTCTTTTGTGTATAGTTCACTCACCTGTCTTTTCACTCTGTTTTCTTTCATTTAATTTTTTTTATTTTATTTTACAGTATAATTTAATTCTACGTGTCAGCCACGGATTCCCTTGTTCTCCCCCCTCCCATCCTGTCTTTTCACTCTTAATAGGAGTGTGGAATGCTTGTTTGAGCCCACTGAGTTCGCTGTGGTGGCAAGAATTAACGATGGCAACAGTATTTACCATATCTGACTTTTTTTTTTCTATTCTACAAATCTCTGTAAACCATTACTAAAGTGAATTCTCTGACAATATTTTACTTACTGGAAAGAGTTGACATTATATCCATCTTGTGTAGGCTTAATGACCAAACTATAGTAAAATGAATTAAGCATCTTTGTAATGATTTTAATTTCATGAACATGATGTAAAAATTATTAGGCAGATGGAAAATTGAAAACATATGGGGCTCATCTCTCTCTGCTCCCTGGATTAATTTTGAAAGTCCCCAGAGCTCTACTTAGTTGTTGGTCCTACTTCTCTTTTCCTATTACACTCTTAGGATGAACAAAGACTTCCTCAAGCAACATGTCCAGGCTGAGTTCAGCCCTCCACTCAGAACACTCACCCTGGTCTGAGAAGAGCAGCTGTATTTGAATTTGCAATATAAGAGCTTCCTATGTGGTTTTCATGAAAAGGAACTCCTGGATTATCCTGGAGCCAAGGCAATTACAGTAAAGTAGGTATTGATGACAGATAGGCAAATAATCTACTGGGACCCAATCAGTGTTCCAAGTTGGAGGAGATCATAAAACTTAAAAGAACTTGGAAGGAAGGAATGAGGTCAACTCGAGCTCATCAACTCACTTCAGTCATAGATAAAAGGTTGAATCTATTTAGACCATAATTACTGTCCAATCATTATTATAATTCTATGATATTTAACACGTTAGTTCTTAGTAGACAATAATAATCTAACAATTTAAAACTGAACACACACAACTTCAAGTACTGGATACATTTGTTGCCGGCTAACCAACTTTGTGTAGACTTCTTAGGTTTTCTAAATCTCAGTCTCATTGTAAACATGAATGCTAATTCCTTTCAGAAGAACCACAAGAAGACACAATTCAAGATGTTACACAGTTGGTTACAAACCTTCCATTCATTTCAGCTTTTTGGGGTGCAGGTGCCTAAGGCTACCAGCACTTAAGGCCTTACTGTTGTTTGGAGAAAGCAAGGATTGTGTGAACTTGGAGGCTGCCATCTCTGAGAGGAACCCCAAACTTACAAGAACAAACGAGGCATAGCAGAGGACTCATTGGTGCCAAATGGTCCCATGAGATATAGGTAACTAATCAATAAGTAGACTTTATTAAAGGTTTTCTTGCATTGGAATTTCACTAATTAATAGATATAAAAATACATAATTATGAAATATAAAGGTGATACAACAATAGTAATGTTAGAGATATTGATTTTGTGTCCTGAAACAATTTAAAACTTCTAACTGGCATAATAAAAAAATGGACATACATAAATATTGATCCTAAGATAATGGTTGATAGATAATTTAAAAAGCCAAGACCAGGCTTGTCATCATCACCCTAGCTAAAACTAGCTGCTGTCATACCTCTAGGTGAAGCTCCCCTGGAATTAGGTGCCCTCATGAGCTACCTGTTGTTCACAGACATGTGCATTCCCATACAGACCCCAACAAGATCACGTGTCTCCTAACCTAAACAAAACTTGATATTTAGGCTGCTTTGTTGCCAGAGAGTCATTGTGGCAACATACACTTGATATGGAAATTAGGACCAAGGAGGAAGTATAGCCATAACAACATATAAAAGGCATGATGTTAGCTTTGGAAATATGTGACAAGAGGAAGCTGAAAACATAGTCAGCTAGTAGTTAGCAAGGCTAATAAAAATGATGAGTCAATAGCTATAAGACTAGAGAAAATTGAAATGGGGTATATAACAGGAGAAAAATCTGTTAACCAAATCTGATTTTCAATAAAACATTGAAAACACTAGCTGGGTGCTGCTGGCTGAATATAACAAAAGACAAGGAAGAGATGATCACAAGACAGAATTGATTAATTTTTCAAGAAGAATATAGAATAAGTATTAAAAAGAGACTCACTGAGTTGGAAAATAATTATTCTAAGTTTGTCTTGCCAGCCGAAAATTATAAAACTAAAATATGACCTAGGGAAGAGATCAAATAAAGTACATGCTTGTACAATATTTATAAGACTTCCATAATGATAAAGCTGCTTTTCTCAAAAAAATTAAAAATAAAAATTGTATATGATCAGGCATTTCTGCTACTGGGCACATATCATACTACTGGGCACATATCCAGAGAAAATTAATTCAGTATATTGAAAGGACATGTTCCTTGCACCACTGTTCATATTAATACAACGTAAGAATCCATCAACTAGTGAATGGAAAAGAAAATACGGTGCATACATATAATAGAAGACTATCCAGCCATTAAAAGAGTAGAATTCTATTATGCACACAATATGGCTAGAAATGGACATCATTATGTTAACTAAAATAAGCCAGGCAAAGAAAGAAAGATAATGAATGATCCCACTAGTGTATACCATCTGAAATCAGAAATACTGTACAAGTTGGGAGAATTGTAGTTACTAGACAGTAGGAGGATGGAAAGAGGGGATAGGTTGAGCAATGAGTTGTGCCACTATAGACAAAAATAATGTGCCAGAAATTTCAAAAGGCCACAGAAAAGGAGTTCGGAGGGGTTTGTCATAGACAAATGATAAACATTCCAGGAGGTAGATATGTTAAACCTGCATTAAACATTGCACAATGACAACTCCTAGGCAGGTGATCCTAGGTTCTACAAGAAAGCAGGTCGAAAAAGCCATGAGAAACAAGCCAGTAAGCAGTACCCCTCGATGGCCTCTACATCAGTTTCTGCCCCCAGCCCCAGGTTCCTGCCCTGTTTGAGTTCCTGTCCTAACTTCATTCAATAATGACCAGCAATACAGAAGCATAAACCAAACAAATGCTTTTCTCTGGAAGTTGCTTAGGTCATGGTGTTTCATCATCGCAATAGAAACCCTACTTAAGACAAGTTGGGAGCCGGGCGGTGGTGGTGCACACCTTTAATCCCAGCACTTGGGAGGCAGAGCCAGGTGGATCTCTCTGAGTTTGAGGCCAACCTGGTCTACAGAGTGAAACCCAGGACAGACACCAAACTACACAGAGAAACCCTGTCTCAAAAAACAAACAACACCAACAACAAAAGACAAGTAGGTACCAGGATTGTGAGGTATTACTATGACAGACCCAACCATGTTGTTTTGGGGAGGATTGTGGAAGGACTTTGGAACATTGTGCAAGAAAAGACACTAAGAATTCAATGCTTGGTGAGCTGTTCTGTGGGAGCTTGAAAGATAAGAGTGTTGAGGGCAATGCAGATGATGGATGCCTGGCTTTTGAAGTTTCAGAGAGAAGTTGAAAGACTCTATTTGGGCTGTTTGTTATTTTGAATAAAGATTCTATGGTTCTGGCTAGCTGGGTCTAAAGAAACAACTGTGATCAACAAGATACCAGACTACTAAAGTGAAACCTTTGCTTTGCTGGGATATTCAATGCTGATTGGCTGGAGCTGAGAAATTCACAATGATTAAGAAGACCAGCATCACTGAGGGGAAATCTTCCAGAAGTATTTCCTCAGGGTCAGCAAAAAGAAGCCTTGCTCCAGAGGGGGCCAAAATTGTACCTCTTGCTGGCAGCCAAACTGGGTAGTGTAAGACTCACCCAGGTGGTACTGATTGTGAAGGCATGAAAGAGTCATGGAGAGCAGCTGAGGCTTGGCACTGTGAGAGGCCAGGAGAGGCCACTGGTGAAGGTGCAGCCTCAGTGGCAGTTGGTGTCTCAGGATTGAAGGGGTCATGCAGAGAAGCTGAGGCTTGGCACCGTGAAGAGATCCTAGGAGAGGTTATTGGTGAAAGTGTAGCTCAGTTGCAGCAGAAGACCCTGGCATTTTAGCAATTCCAGGACCATGGGATGACCACCAAGAACATCAGCAACAGTAGAGTGGAGCCAGACAGAGCCTAGAAGACAAGTCATGTGTGCTGCAGAGGGCAGAGCTAGAGAAGTTATGCCAAAATGTATATTTTAAAGGTACCTTGACTTCAAAATTTGGATATAAGGATATGTTGCTTTGGAAAAGAGTCTCTGCTCTTGTTTCCACAGAAAGCCAGAGACTATGGATTTGTTCCAGATTAAGATACATCAGGTTTGACCAGCCAAGACCCCCTGAAAGGTCTCCAATGACACCATGGCCCAGATGATTCAACATCCAGAATGGTTTCAAGTCAACTGGCTCAGATATACAGCCTCACGGACTACTCCATGATCCTAAAATTTTCTTTCTGTCTCCAGAAGATACAGCGCCCCCCTCCAGCAGGAAGTAGTAAGAGAAGCTACGCCCAAATTCCCAAATATACCAAGCTGGCTTTAGAGATGGAATTGGCTCACTCCCCCTCTAAACCCAGACATATTGCTCAAAAAAAAAAAAATGGTTAAGAGATTCTTGTGTCCCAAATCAGAAGAGCCCTCTGGTGTGGGACAGAGAAAAAACAATATTTTTATTTAAATCAGGTTGATTATAAATACAATCTCTTTCTAAAACAAAAAGGGGGATAGTTTAGATATGATAGGATGAAAGGGTAGATTAATGAACCTACTTTGAAAGAGTAACAACTTGTTTAAAATGTTTTACATTGCTATAGATTTTAGTTTATTGATACAAATTTAAACTTAATTTTGTTATACTGTATATATATATATTTCTATTCTTGTTTGAGGTATTATGTTTATGTAACTCATTTAAAATTGTAATGGATAATTAAAAAATAGATTAATAGTTAGTCATCTATGATAATATTTGTAGCCATGTTAGTTAAGTCTTCTAGGTATACATAGTTATATTTCAGATAGATAGGTAGTCTTCAAACACTTCAAAGACCTACAGAATATGGCATTTAAAATGTTTTAAAAATTTAGACTTTCTGGACAGTGAGACATGTCTGCTCCTGACAGCACCGATTTACTTCAGAGAGGAGGATGGGCATTGAAGACACTCCATACGGAGTTTATCTTCACCTTGACAAAAATAGCCATTTGGGCAAGAAACTGTTCTTGCCTGGACTGCCTGATCAACTGGACATGCAGGACCCATACAAAGATGACCACTGAACTTTGCTTGACAAAATGGTCCTTCAGGTTCCTGCTTTGCAGAGAAAACTGCCAGACATTCTACAGGACACAGAGAAAAGTGAATAAGAGACTCTAGGCCTGTGGGCTGAAGACAGATGCCCCAACTTTACAAGAGAACTTTGAATGACTGTCCAGGCTGCCAGCTGTCTCTGTCTACCCTACAAGACTCCTAAAAGTTGCTTATATCCTTCTCCATTTCTCAGGTAGTAGTATATCCTTCTGAGGTCTTTGATGTGGTTAAAGACTAGATACTTACAATTTTCCTTAGTTATAATAAAAGATAAGTTAGATATAAAACCTTAAACTTACAAATAGAAGATAGATAGGATCTCTTCTTTAATATTGTAACTGTAATTCTTGCTTGATAATTGTTTTGTTATATGTAATTTTACTATGTTAAAGTTAAAACCTTCCTTTTTAAGAAAAGAAAAGGGGAAGTGCTGTGGGATGGTCTGTATGTCAAGTTTGTTGCTGATTGGTCAGTAAATAAATCACTGATTGGCCATTGGCTAGGCAGGAAGTATAGGCGGGACAAGGAAAAGAATTCTGGGGAGTGGAAGGCTGAGAGGGAGACACAGCCAGCCGCCATCAGGACAAGGAAGATGTAAGGTACCAGTAAGCCACGAGCCATGTGGCAAAGTAAAGATTAATAGAAATGGGCTAAATATAAGAGTAAGAGCTAGACAATAACAGGCCTGAGCTAATGGCCAAGCAGTTTAAATAATGTAAGAGTCTGTGTGTTTACTTTATAAGTGGGCTCTGGGACTGGCGGGACTTGGTGGCGGGAGCTGGAGAAAAATTCTCCAGCTACACAAGCCCTTTGGAAGGAACCAGTAGATTGTGAGTGAATTCCAAACATTGGACATTGAGTTATTTACACTTTTGGAGTTTAGTTTTGCTTTGATTTGATTGTGACTGTGCCCTGGATCTTCCCTCTTGGAGTCTGAGTGCATTTAATTTATTTTTGAGTTTTACAGGAGTGCACATTTAAGAGACTTTGGATTTAAAAGAGATTGTCTATTTAAAAGAGACTGAAGTTTTTAAGTGTTTTAAGTTGAAAAGACTGTGGGACTTTTTAAAAATTGGAATATTTTATTTTATGATGTTCCTATTAATGTAAGATCTTGGGGATGAATAAAAATGGGAAAGTTGTGGCTTAATAGTGATGTGTTTGCATATTGAACTGATATGGGTTAGTTGTGCTGGCTAGTTTTATGTCAACTTGACACAAGCAAGAGTCATTGGAGAGGAAGGAACCTCGGTTAAGAAAATGTCTCAGTAAGATTGGGCTATAAGCAGGCTTATAGGGCATTTTCTTAAGTAATGATTCATGTGGGAGGGCCCAGCCCTTTGTTAGTAGAACTACCCCTGGGCAGGTGGTCTTAGGTTTTATAAGAAAGCAGGCTGAGCAAGTCATGGGAAGCAAGCCATTTGGCCTCTGCATCAGCTTCTATCCCAAGCCCCAAGTCCCTTCCCTGCTAGAGTTCCTGTCCTGACTTCCTTCAGTGATGAACAGCAATATGGAAGTGTAAGCCAAACAAACCCTTTTCTCCCCAAGTTGCTTTGGTCATGGTTTCATTATAGCAACAGAAACCCTAACTATTGTGTCTATCGAAATTTCACATGTACCCCAGTACCACGTATAATTGTACAATTCAGATTAAGGAAAGAGAACAGATGTGTTTCCTAGCAGGCAGTCCCATTTAGCTGGAACAAATAATGGGACCCAGAAACCCCAAGTTTATGACCCCACATGGAATTCCTATGTAAATCCAGAGATAGAAGCTTGCCTTTAAAAAAAGGCATTTGTAATATAAGTGAGTAGAATCCAGAAAACTTAGAATACTTTTTAAACGCATAATGTGCATATGGAACACACATCTGGAGGTCGGAGGACAATCTAACAGGCTCAGTTCTCTGCTTCCACCTATGAGACCCTAGGATCAAACTCCTGCTCTCAGGCTTAAGAAACATGTGCTTCTCTCCCCTGAGCTACCTAACAGGCTCCTAAAACACTTCTAAAGGGGATA
Source organism: Peromyscus eremicus (assembly GCF_949786415.1). Lineage (NCBI taxonomy): Eukaryota > Metazoa > Chordata > Mammalia > Rodentia > Cricetidae > Peromyscus > Peromyscus eremicus. The sequence continues at coordinate 54,799,002 of NC_081431.1, read as the reverse complement.
AGTAAACAAAGGTACCACATGACTAAAAAACAGAACCCTTTGAAGATCTTCCATTGCTTCCAGACTTTTAACTCTCTAGAAGCAAGAAAGAACTGAGAAGGTCCAAAAATGGAGGATCTTCCAGAAACAATAAGAGAGAGGAGAAAGGAGAATGAGTCTCAAGGGTTGAAGCCAGAGCCCCACAGGAAAAGGAAAGGAAAGCGAACAACAAAAGCTCAACTCACTCATGAACCATTCCCAGGTAGAAGAACCAGGCTCTGCACCAAGCCGAGGCCATTCCCTTCCAAAGCAGGTGACCTGGCAAAATCCACTCCCACGCCATGGGTCATTGCAGGGTGCCTTCCTCACCCCTCCTTTCTTGTGGTTCTCTAGCTTATTTTACACTTTGAGATGCTAGTGGGATGTAGGGACCGATAACTTGTCACTTCTGACAACAACTATCTGGGTTAAAACAACTCTGTCCAAATCTCAAATAGCACCCAAGGTTTTTGGTTTTAAGCTCATGCTGCAACTAGGTAGCTCTGAAAAGGTGGGGAAAGGGTGGGGGGAATTTGCCTGTAGTTCAGATGAGAATAGCAGAGGTAGGGAAGATACTCCTGCATGCTAGTGTCAAGAAAAGTCCTCAGTTCACCAGCCTCCCTGTAGGCGAATGTTTCTCTCCTGCCTGTCAATTCCCAAATAACCACTCAGATGCTTAATATTATTTATAAATGCTTGACAGATAGCTCAGGCTTGTTACTAGCTAACTTAAACTAACCCATAATTCTTATCTATGCTTATCCATGTGGCTTGGTATCCTTTTCTCAGTTTGCCAGCCACTCTCTAACTCCATCCTTCCTCTTCACAGACTTCTCCTAGTCTGGTTCTTGTGCTCAATCTCTTCCTTCCCAGCTATCAGTCAATCAGCTTTTTATTAGCCAATGAGAGAAATATGAATTTATAGTGTACAAAGAGATTGTTCTATAGCACCTCCCTCTGTTTAGATTTTTTTTCCATGCAGATTGACAATTTCTTTTATCAGGAATTCCTTGAATTAGGCCCAGCCTTGAAATTTTCATCAGTCCACATATCTAACCTTATGCCAACATCATACTTCCTTAGTTATGGTTTGTAGCGGTATATTGTAAAATTAGAATGTATAAGTTCTCCAATTTTGTACTTCCAAAAAATTATTTTGGACATCTAATGTTGAAATGTGATAAGAATATAAAATACCAATAATGTTGGCTTAAAATAAAAACAAGAAAACTTAAGTGTTTTTGTTTCGGTTTTTAATTTATCTATTTTTATTTTATTGGTGTTTCACCGACATGTATATGTGAGGGTGTTGGATTCTGGAGTTACAGAGAATTGTGAACTTCCATTTGGGTGCTGGGAATTGAACCTGGGTACTCTAGAAGAGCAGTCAGTGCTCTTAACTGTTAAGCCATCTCTCCAGTCCTTAAACTTAGGGTTTTAAACAATTATCATCTGGTATTTCCCCTATTATTATAATGGTGTTCAGCACAGTGCCAGCTACATAAACACCAAACACATGGCCATTCTCATCTAAAAACTCTTTTCACGTACAAAATAATATTCTGTAGTCTAAAATAGATTTTGTCAACTGTCAATTATTTTTTTTTTTGCTGTTCAAACAGTGGAATTTTAAAGTAATCTACTGTAAAATATGTGCATGACATTCAATGATATTTGTAGATCAAAAGCACGGTTCTCAGCAAAGCTTGGTGGAAGAGTACATCCTCTGGACTGCCCATGAAACAGCATGGGGCCAGATAAAGTGCCAGCCATGCCAGGCATAATGATGTTATCTGACAAGCAAGGTGGTTTTGCCTGTCGATACGGTGAACCCCTGAGAGCTGTCAAGCGTTTTATGCCTGATGAACTGGAGAACCATCTGATCGTGTGTGTGTGTGTGTGTGTGTGTGTGTGTGTGTGTGTGTGTGTGTGTGTTTTCTGGTCTGCCATGTGAGGAAAAACAGATACATAAGCCCCTGGAACTGCTCTTTAGCAGCCTGGAACAAAGAGTTTCTTTCTAGATTGATTTCTGTGTATTGCTCAGATTTCCTAGAGAAAGCAGGAGCCACTGAATGCTGTTTACTGTCTGTCACAGTTTTCTTCCTATTGTTCATTACATTCCTCCTCTTGCCTCTGTTTTCTTGGGATCAACAACCTTTTAAATATTTTCTTCTCTTTCTTAGAGACTTACTTATGCTGTTTCCCTTCCCTTGGATTGTATTGTGTTCTTGCTCCCTGTCCTCAACACTGTTAATTCCTACGTTCTCCATATTCCCCTCCTGTCCCCAGTACACCCTTATCTAATCTTTTCCCATTACACCGTTATCTAATCTGCCCCCATTACACCCTTATCTAATCTTTCCCCTAATGGTTCCTAAGTAAGGAGGTATTAATAATGAAATATGAAGAAGATGGCAATTTTAAAGAATAGTCAGAATCAGATATTTTTTGAGTAGACAATAATTTGTATCTTCTTGGCTGTTATGGCAAGACTGATGTTTCCATGTTAGTAAATAAACACATACACATGTAGGAAATTCTTTGAATATGGAAGTTTCTATTATGCGAATAAATTGGCTTAGATGCCTATAGGAATTGAGACTCAAAAGAAAAAGAGAGGTTGATAGAAGACATTTTACAGCCAAAGAGAATAATATATAGAAGTCCCAGTGCATGGGTAAACATTGTTTGAAGATTTAAGAGAAATCCAGTATTGGAGGAATGTGGAAGAAAGAAGAAAATGAAGCTGTATGTTGGGACAGAGATGTACAAGATCAGTGCTTAAACGTCACCTCGAGGTATCTCATCTGAACTGATGGTTTATTAAAAGGCCAGTGTGACTGGAATGACATCATCAGGAGATGGTTGTATGCACTGGGTGTACATTGGAAAGTGAGGTGACTCTGGGTCATTACAAAATTAGTTACCAAGTCTAACGGACATCTTGCAGTAATAGAAATGTGCTATGAGAATAGGCAAGGAAAAATAGGAACAGATTCTTCTGTTGCTTCAGACAGAGGGATTGCAAGTATGTGGATAGTAAGTGGAGGCACTGTACATGTGACATATTGGTTGTAGCCTTGCAAAGCAGGGTGTATAGGAATCAGATATTATAGGGCATCAGAATGCAAAAGGCCTGATTGTTATCATAGGCAAATGGGGTCATTAACCAGCTGGGTTTGAAATGGCATGATTGGGCATCATTTAGGATAAGCACATACTTTAAGACATCCATAAATACTAAAGACTATCAAGTTAAAGCTTTTTATAAGTTAAAATTATTTTTACCTGCCTGATAATACCTTATACTAAATTTTGATATATTGGATTCTTTACTTGAGCATAAAAAATCAGCCCTATGTCGTATGTAAAAGTTGAGCAAGCATCCCCACAACTCATAGACTTGGGGAAGAGATAATGCAGGCCAGGGTTCTTGAAGGGAATTGAAGGTTAGTGACTATACATTTTCTGTAAAATGAATTATTTTATTTTTACCTTTGTATCAGGCTCTGCAAGTCAAGGCTCAGTACCATGGATGAACCAGGACCTCCTCCCTTCCCAACAGAGTTAATAAGTCATGGCCGTTGATTCTTCATAAATTTAATCATCCCTGTACGTTTGTTTTAGGGAAGAAAGAAAAAATGTAAGGGTAGCTCCATATCACTGCCTGAAGAAGGGAGGAAAAAGGAGTTGAAAAAATAGTGGGGACACCCACTTATTCTGACGATCAGAGGGAAAAGATTCATTTTCCCAAATGAAGGGAGCCAGAGAAGTTTTGCCTTTGGGTTTGTACTGGCCCCATCTTATTCTTCTTCTGTGGTCATGAAATGACTTTGATTTGGGAGTTCATGTGCTGATGGGTTCCACACAGTTTGCTTGTACTGAGGAGCATTTACTCTTCGACCCAATGAGGGCAGACAGTTAGAGCTGCCGGCTTCCAAGCCTCTTCAGGGTCTCCTCTCAGTTCTTGGAAACAGACTAAGAAGTTAGAATTTTTTTCCCTAAATGTTTCATGTCTGTTTTCCTGTGGTGTCTGTTATATACATGACTCATTTTCCAAATGTTTCAAAGACAAAAATAATGTGTCAGAGCTCATTGTGGCCTAACTGAAATTCCTTGAAGAAGTTGAGGTCTCTAATGGAAACTGCCCCATAATATTAGCTCTGTAGTTCACTTTGTCCCTCATTGGCCACAAGAAGTTGGACAAGGCAATGTGTGTCTCTGGAATTGAGTTTATAGGGTCATGTGCAGTGACAGTACTGGACCAGAAACCTCCAGTCCCATTTCTATGATTTGTTTTTGATGTGTGGAAAGGAAGCCCCATATCGAATACTGTAAGAAGAACTCAGGAATGGTAATTACTCTTAAACAATTTTTCTTTTTTACTCCAGAACCATTGAGGAAAATAAATTATAGAGACAGAGAAGGGGCAGGAGAAAAATGAATGTGGACTTGGAGTCTTGTGACTCATCTTAGTATTTTAAGTATGTCTCAGCCAAAAAAGAAATTCCACTAGGGTGTTGTATCAATAAGCTTGTGCTAGATTTTGCAACAGTAACAAATAATCCCCAATTATCATTGTCATACAATAGCTTTAATTTGTATTACATATTGTAATGCAAACTGTAATGCATTACCACACTATTGAGTGTGGTTTAACTTGGGTCTTGTTTTGCATTTAGCCTCTCCTGGGCTCCGGCTTAAAAGTAGCCTGTATCAGAGAGATGACATTGGGAATCTAAAGGAAAAGTTCAATAATGTGACCATAGGAGCATTTTTCAAGCTGCTATTGATAAAGGATCCACTCCACTCCCACTACTGCCAGAGCAAATCACTGGGCTAGCCTTGAACTCAGTGGGTCAGGAAGTACAATCCCCCTGCAGGAAGAGCAGTAGCCACTAGGAACAATAATGTGACTATCACAGTGGGATTCTCATAAAGCCAGCAGCAATGTTCAGTGCTCCCACAAAATAGCAAGCCCTTCTGACCACTGATGTCCTAGAAAAATATCAAATCCCATTGAAGGCTGGAGATCTCTAACAGTTTTCTATTCTCAACCCCGTTTTACCCTGGAAAAATTTTTATGATCAGGGTATGTAAGTGAAATAGTTTAAATGAGGAATGTCTTTCATAGAATTGGTATTTGGAAACCTACTTAGTCCTCAGTTTGTGGCACTGTTTGAGGAGGTGGAGTAACGTGGCTAGAGGAAATATATCATGGAGGTGGGCTTTGAGAATCCTAGGCCTTATCCCACTTCCTGTTAGATTTCTCTGCTTCCTGTTTGTGGTTGAGCATGTGATCCCTCAGCTTCCTTCTCTGGCTGCCTGCTGCCATGTCTCCCCACCATTGTGGACTCTCCCCCCAGAGCCATAAGCTCAGACAAATTCTTCTTTGCTTAAATTCTCATTGGCCGTGGCATTTTTACCTCAGCAATGGAAAATTAATAAATACAGAGAGTGTGCAAAATATGCATAAGAAATCACAAAACTGTTTTGTCCCCATGGGAGGCCTTACCTTTTTGGAGGAGGCGATGAGGGGTCGGCTAGGGGGAAAGGCTTGGGGGAAGGGAGTGGGAGGAGGGATGAGAGGGGGATCTGTGGTTGGTATGTAAAATGAATAAAAAATTTCTTAATAAAAATAAATAATTGCTTTAAAACAATTCTTTAGTATGCATGTCACTTTAGTACTTATTAAAGATCAGTGATAGGTGTGTTTGTGCAGTTTTACATAAAGAATTGTGTTTGATTCTGCACAACAGAGAGTGTCTTCAATATTTTTCAGATTGATCAATGTTTTGATTTTATAATTACCAAAGAAGAGAACATTGTTTTGCATAAATACAAAGTACAAAAGTATAGAAGTATGTCTAGGGTCATTTCACAAATTATTGAAAAATTTGTCTTAAGCCTAAGACAAACTCATTTAATTTGTTTAAAATGAAATTCAAGTCAGAAAGAAACTCAAGCAGTGATTTTTTTTTAAATTGAATATTCTAACATAATACGAAACAAAGATACACTGCTTTGGTCCTTATATGTTTAAGAATGATGATAGGAAATATTAAAAGAGTTTGTTTTCTGTAGTTAAACCATCATGTTCCCATTGGCATTTCGTGTTAGCATGCACAGTGAAGCATGTACCTTCTGTGTGGTCAGATCCATGGCTGTGGTGAACATGTGACATACAGCATTGATGCACACTAATAGAAACACCTGGAATTCACTAGACCTTCGATTTTGAACTAATTTTTGGAAATTTCACATTCAGAAACTTTCTACTATGGTGAACATTTTCTAAGTCCCACACTTAGCTACAAGGTATTGTGACCTACAGTTAGAAGTAGGATCTTCCATCATCACTAGTAGTTCATACTCTTTATATAGTATTATTGATGCCTTAGTTGTATACTTATAGGATAAACTATATATTAATGAAAGCCATGAAAAAAATATACTCTGAATTCTGGACAGTCCTCAAGTATTCATCAGTCCCCAACAAGTCCTTTCTTCATTTTTTTCATGTGGTGCAGCAGTTTCTTCATAGTTGAAGCATTCCATCCTGTTGGATGGCTCCTTTGAGGTCAAGAAGTTCCAAGTTAAACATTCCTTCCAGGAAGAGGTGGGAGGATCATGAGATGCAGAAAGTCAACAAAATTCATACATGTGGGAAAGCTGAAGCAAAATTCACAAAGGCTAAGAGAAGTAAACATATGCTGGGGAGAGATTCTCCAACCATTACAAGGGTTTGTACTGCGTGTTCACGCAGAGAACTTCAAGGATCCAAGCTTCATGAATCATCACCCATAGTGGTTTGGGAATTTTTTCAGTGACTTGGTTGTCTTTGAGTCATCCCTGCTTCTGTAAGTAACCTCTCACCTATACTCCTGTAAAACCCCAATAAACTCATAGATTGGCCAAGTTTGACTTTGATGTGGCAGTTATCTTGATCTATCCTTGATTCCCTATCAGTGTGGATGGGCTTGCTTTCTTCTGAGTCCTCTCTTGGTGATGTGCAGACAGTCACCTTCTTCCTGTCTTCACAGTCTAATTTGCAACTGTTTCCTCTTCCTAAAGACATCAGTTATACTGGCTAAGTGTCCACTGTAGGCATCTTATGATAAACTCAAGCACCTCTTTAAAGGTTCTATTTCTATTGAGAGTTCCTGGGGGTTAGGATGTCATATTATAAATGTTAGACAAATACACCACTAGTACCTAGTGTGACAGTAATGTATAATTCAGACTCCCTAATCACATGTTTTATGTGTTATCTTTCACAGTGAGTTTCATATAAGTAGCAGGGACACAGGTACGATAATATTTGACAAGACTAGGCAAAGAATAGTTTGTAGCTATTTTCACTGTGTGTGTGTGTGGGGGGGGTGTTTGTGTTCATTTTGCCTGTGTGTGTGTCTGTGTACTATATTTGTGCCTGGTGACCACAGAGGCCAGAAGAGGACATCAGATCCTCTGGGACTGGAGTTAAAAGGGTTGTAAGCCACCATGTGGGTGCTGGGGATAAAACCCAGGTCTTCTAGAAGAACAGCTAATGCTTTAACTGTTGAGCCTTTTCTCCATGCCCCTGTAGCAATTTCTCTTTAAAACTCAGAGACAGAAATGCTTGGAAATTAAGCAAAAAAATCAATATCAAAATAAAAAAAAGAAGTAAAATGATTTTAAAGCTCTAAAATGAAAAGTGGTGTTGAAGAAGAGGTAACGGGAGAGGCGGAAGAGACCTGCCACAAAAGAATTCCTGTGTGCCTTCAGAGTATGCTTTTTAAGGTTATGTTAAACACATCAACAAATGTTACGTTATATTATAAAGCCACTCATTTAGAAAGGTAATTTTTGCCTTTGACAAAATCCAACACCCCTTCAAGATAAAAGTCCTAGAGAGACTAGTAATACAAGGGACATACCTCAACATAATAAAGCGAACTTACAGGAAGCCCACAGTCAACATCAACTTACATGGAGAGAAACTCAAAGCATTTCCACTAAAATCAGGAACAAAACAGGGTTGTCTATTCTTTCCACGCCTATTCAATGTAGTACTCGAAGTCTTCACTGGAGCAATAAGGTAATTTTTGCCAGGACCTTTTAATAATTCTATTTAAAATCACTTTTGAATTTGCCCAGATCTTAAGCAATCTAAAAGAACTGGTGAAACAACATGTTTTTCTTAAATCAACATTACAGTAAGCTGCAAGCAAGCAACAGAAAGGAAGAGGACTTGGAGGGTTTCGCTGGTTGCCCTGGAACTGGCTCCACTTGGCTGCCTTGTCACAGCCAGGGCAACTGTGGGACCCAAATCACAGTGCTGAGAGCTGAGCCCTGGAAGCAGCCTTCCACATGCTCCTCCTGCCCTAATCCATGAACTTAATAAGCATCTGTCTCCCCGTTGGTGCCTCCCTGTCTAACAGAACTACTTATATCCTGTAAATTTGCAGTCTGTTTGACTTCTAGAAAACAAAGCAGTTAGGCCTGCCTGATCTCATCAGTTTAATCTTAGAATGCCTAAGCTACTCAATAACTCTTGTATCTTTAAAGGGACAAAAAGGGAAAGAAGAAATGGCATAGCAAATGCTGTTATTAGAGGCATATGTTACAGACTGAGGTCAGAAACTGTGAGGCCTTCTAGATGAACATGAAGATATGAATATAATATATTATAAAGTGTGGCTAATGAGTTACTATGCACTGAAATTAGAGCAATTATCTGTAGATGATATGACTGGTCCAAGAGGTAATTTCCAAGTCCAGAGAAATGTCCTTGACAGATAACTCCCCAAAGGGATTGACAGTTAGTGACTCTTACATTAACCATACATTGCCTGCAAGTTTCTTAGCTCTACTAATTTGTCTGTGAACTCAAGAAATACAAACCTGTCAAAAGAGCACTTTATTGCAGAGTATACTGTTTTCATGAACTGCATCTTTATTGGTTTGCAGCTTCTTAGTACCAGGTAAATCATAACATAATCAGCTAACATTTCAGGAAGGTGGAATGCTATAGGAATGCTACCCCTACAAACATGACATCTTCCCACTGTTCCATGTGGGCATTGCATTTTAAAACCCTTGAACATTGTGCACTTAGTGCAGTGAAATGGGAAGTCTCACTGGCAGCAACCAAATACTTTCTCTGCTGAAACTGCTTCTAATCATGAAAGTTATCAAATTCAATCCACATAACCACCCCATGAGTTGAGTACTAACATAACTAGCTAGAGGAAGCATGCTCACTGAGGGGAAAGGTTTGGCCTCCAAGACAGGCAGCTAAGGATTGTGACTAATTCTATCCTACAGAAATTTGTACACAAACTTATGATTTATAATGATCTTGGTCTCACAGACGAGATACTCAAATGAGAACGAGAAATATTCTTCTCCTCCCACTTCTGTGTGGAATGAGCCATGCGCCAATCAGGCTGAGTTGAAAAGAAGCCAGGTTTTGTTTTTTAAGCAAAGAATAAATAACTACAGGGGTCAGTCTACTTTAAAAACTGCCTGCTGTGGGCTCCTTTTAAACAGAGAGGAAGAGTAAGGGCCAAGGCCGTTGGTTTGATTGTCATCCCTCACCCTCACGCCCCCCCCCACTCCCACACACAGCAGTGAGATGATGAGAAATGCATCACATGACGCTGAGCTTCTGTGTCGTCATCGGGGTCTCTCTCATACATTTGAAGAAGTGACTGGACTTTCTCATTGATTCTCCTGAGAAACAGTGCAAAAGTCTGAAGAAGCAGCCATGTTTCAAGTCTGTCTGACAAGTGAGAAAACAGGTAGTAAAATTTAAATTAGACAACACTTTCTGAACTCGCCTCAGTTTTCTTCCTAAACCATGTAACTTACTGCAAGGTACTTTCCCCTGTCAGTTCCTAAATTCCTCCGGGAGCTGTTAGGTGATATTAAGTTCATCATCATTAAAGAAGTTGGTACATGCCCTGGAATCCACCTGGCATGGAAATAGTATTTAGTTAGAGGATGAGAGATGCAAGCGTGTCTTCAGGACCTGACACATTGACTTTACAGTCAACAAATGTCTGAGCATCCACAGTTCTAAGTTCTTTAAAGCTTTCATATTCTCCCATCAATGGTCCTTCATGGAATGGGGAGCCAACGATCATGGTGCCTCTCTCTACGCCATAATTAGTCATTTTATGCTCCCAATTGACCTTTAGGCTGGGCTATGTAGTCCTTGCCTTTGGACCTCAGGAGTGGAAAACCAACACAAGGGTACCATTTACTGAAAGATAGTTTCATTTCATTTCCTTGGGTCTTCGTGTGAGATCTGCTTTCCTGGAATCCCAGGGGACCCACAAGCTTCTGAATTTGTATTGAATCTACATTGGCCATGAGGCTAAGTGAGCTTATTTGTATTTCTCTCATTTTACTTTCTCTGTGTGGTATTTTTGTCTTTGGGGCATCTGTATTTTGTGTGTAATGGTGTGTTGGGGCTCTCTGAGTTACAAAGGGAGAAAAGAAATCTGATTATTATAAACTGACAAAGACAATGCATTTTCACAGCAAATAGAATGGGGTTTAAGACAATTGATGAATGATGTAACCTCAAATCCTCTGCCACCACTTTTATAGTTTCAGACAGAAAATGAATTAGGCTAAATGCATTGTCATATTTGGCTCTCTTCAAGCTGGGATCCTCAGTGACTTGCAGTATATATTTTGATACCTCAAAGAAATCAGATTCGCCATTAGGTATTTTAAACAAAACTGAGTATTCCTACAAATTTATGCTCTTATTCAGTGTTTCCTTCTTGGGAGAGTCACTCAATTTCCTAAGTATGAAAGCTGGGAGTAGGATCAGTATAACATTTACAGGAAGTTTGTACTGTGAGACTGCACAGATCTGTAGTACAATGGGAAAAGGCTTTTTGTTCCCTCAGACTGTACATAAATTATATGCGTTATGTTGTGTATCTGTCTGGCCATGTTCTCTGTTGGCCAAACACCAAGTGGCTATGTTTCCAAGCAGAGAATATATAGGGTTAGAATCTATCCAACTGAATAAAGAGCTAGACCTTTGAAATGGTCAAAGCAGAACTCTAGTTGACTGCTGACATGGTCAATTCTGATGTAGAAAGTAACCTTTGGTGGTTTACATAAATAATCTGATGAAATTTGATATCCAAGAAGAAAACAGCTTCATATACAGAGTCAGCAAGTAAATGTTCATAAATCCTATTTGCTTTAGACTAAGCTCTGCAATTCGAAGGAATAGGGTCATCTAACCCAGCTCTATCTGAATTCTACTAGTGCAGTTTCTTTTCTTTTTTTTTTTTTTTTTGTGGCACAAGTTCCGACTCTGCAGGCTGGTCTGGCCTGGCACTTACTAGATATCTCAGGTTGACCTCAAACTCTTGGCAATTCTCCTACCTCAGCCTTCTGAGTGCTGGAATTGCAGATGTGAGTCACCACATGCTGTTTATATTTATTTTTAATTGAACTTATAAGTAAATAAATTACCCCAAAGAACACACCCTTCAAGGCAATTTATATTCTTATAACATCTGCTTTTTTTTTTCTCCATTCTTAGGCATACATCATACTAGAGGTTAATTCAAGAAATCTCGGCAGGTTATTGTTATTATATTGCAGACTATTTTGCTTCTGTTCATTATGAAGGACCTATGTAATTGTGCATGTGTGAAGAACCAGGTCTCTCATGGGGGCTTTGGTTTCTTTAGTTTGCATTTATTTTCTAAACCTTGTCATTCCTATTTTTATACTGAAAGCCCATACTTGGTTATTTCAAATAAACACACAAGATCAACTTGAATGATTTAGAAAAAAGAAGCCACAGCATAGAAACAGCTCTTAGCCACTGACTGATATTCAGTTATATGAACTGTGCTAGATAAGTTCCCACTGACATTTTCAAGTAGAGAGGAGTTTCAGTGGCTCACAGTATCACACATACAAGTAGCAATATTAGTATTTCCTCTTATGCGCCACCCCCAACATGACAGAGTAAATGTTATTGGATTTGCCCACTCATCTATCTTTACTACAGAAAATATTGTACAGTTGAATGAAATACACAGGACAGCATTTAAGTGAAGTAGACAACAAAAACCCCAAGACTATAACCCTAGGAAGAAGGAAGCGAAGCACAGAATGAAGCTGTGGGTGAGCCAGCCTTTTGCTGGAGGAGCTGCATATTGAAGATGAGAGAGGTAGAGTACAAGAGGGGAGTGGTGGTCTGCTCTGGCAGGGAAGCCTAGATAAGCATTTAAGCTGGTGTTAAATCTAGAAGCTATTAGGACACTACCAGAAAGGAAGGGACTATACACACAGGAGGCTACTGAGGTCTACATAGAACTTCCTCTCTGGCCTTGACTGAGAAGAGTCTGCCACATGCAGGACTTGCATGTGTGCGTGTGTGTGTGTGTGTGTGTGTGTGTGCGCGCGTGTGTGTGTGTGTGTGTGTGTGTCTACTCAGAGCGATGCAGATATCAGCAGCTGTTTCTTAGGAGAAGAATACCTGGCATTTCTGGCTCATCCAAGGCCAAAGAAGGCACACTGACCCTCCCAGGTGTTCAGCTGAGCCTTGAAACAGATTACACGTTAAAAGTAAAGACCATGGTCTGGAGTCGAGGCTGACTCCTAAAGCCAAGATCAAAATCAAGATTTGGTAGTCTTATCACAGCCTATTGCCTACCTATGATATTCCTTTTTATGTTCAATTGCAAGTGGTTAGCTCTGGATACAAATACATATAACCAATGCTAAACAGACTCAAAGAGTTGTATTTACATATATTTATGCACACACATATATATGCACATATGTGTATACATATAGCAATAAAAATTAAAGACTAGACCATGAATTTGGGAGTTCGAACATTAGGAGCGTTTGAGTGGAGGAGGAATGGTGATGATGTAGATACCAAGTTCTCAAAAACATAAAATTTATAAATATGTGTGTACATAAGTCGTTTTGAATATTTGTCTATTACTTTTGTTTTACCTGATAAAATATTCAAGCATCTTCATGTATACCTGGCACCAGAGAAGATACTATCAATGGTTTTGAACCTGCTGAAAGTATCTTCCTGGTATTGGCATTCCTCTCGTTCTTTTATGAACCTGTCTGCTTACAAAGCCCATGGTGATCTTCCTAAGCCACTGTAAGCATAGTTAGTCTGAGATCACTGATTCAAATTACAATGAACAGGGCTTTTAATGCAACAGAGAAACGGTAGCTACATCCAATAAGGATGCCACTAACATCCCTAAGTGAACAGATCAGGAGTTCAGGTTATATGTGGTTATAACCTGATTTTCATAATTATTCTCCCAAGTGCACAAAAATCAACTTTTGCCTTCCACTCCAAAGCTGTAGACTCAGAACCATCAACCAGTGTTTTAATGGTATGTAACCTTTATAGTAATGCATGTTGATATTTGATACAATAAATTGATTTAAAACCTTGTGATCATAAAAGCACATTTATTAAGCAAGTCTATCTAGGGTTTCCAATTAAACAGACCATTCCACAGTCTGTGAGTTATTTGGTGTATTCCCACAGTATGTACACACATAAAAGGCACACAAATGACCAGCATATCTCTTTGAACAAGCATAGCTCACACATTACAATGTAACATTACTCTTCCTAGATATTTCTAAAGCAGATATTCTTACCATTTCACAGATGGAAAAACTAAGATTAATTTCACATGAAATAATGCAATCCAGGGTTCTCAGGTGCATTGGCTCCCAGCAAAACACTCGAAGTAAATTCAGATTTCTGAAAGAGCTGGTTCTCATTCAGAGCACATGTGCATCTCTTCCTGGGAAATTTTACAAAAGCAGAAAGGTCTTGGTGTGCAGCCTTCTGTACATTCTGGTCAAACATACCTAGTGGAGATTTTACTGTGAGATGGAACCTGAGAAACATCTGAAAAGTTTATTAATTTCCTATTTGATTGCAATGACAAGAATTAGAAGCAGATACTGTTTATAGTAGTGGAAGATGCAGTCAGTGGTGTTTTAAGGGAAGAATCGTATAACTAAAACCACATATAAACCCAATAAATCATATTTCTTAAATTAAAATGTCACATTGTGTCTAGTGTACATAAGAGTTCTGCAGATTTATCAGGTTTTTATTAATTGTTGTTCTTAACAAAATTTGAAAATTATGAGATCTATAGTGTTCATTCATATATCCATAAAAAAATTTTTTTAAAAAAACCTCACTTCTGTAAAAGTATATTGCACTATCTTTAGGCCATAAAGTTTAAAAAGAAAAGAAAAGAAAAAGAAAACAGCAACTTAAACATTTAATTGTAAGCCTCATAAGTGAAAATCAACCCATGGCCACATTTGAAATAACCTGTCTACGGGGATACTTGGAGACTTTGTGGCTTTTGGCCACAGTGAAATTAAAAGCCTGCTCATTCATGTTGGGATTTCACTCAGCCCTTGGAGCATACTCCTGGAGGAGGAATCTGATGAGGTTGGTACCGTAAGAAAGAGTACCAGCCCTCCTGCAGGAGTTCACACCTATAATCCCAGCATCCCAGAGGCAGAGGCAGGAAGCTCGCTGTAAGTTCAAGGACAGCCTGGTGGTGAGAACATGAGATCGGAACTGGTTAGGCGTTTTAGGGTTAGGGACCCAGAAAGCAGTGCTGTTAGGAACACCCTTGGTGTTCTGGAGGGGAACGCTGAAGGGAACTCTGTTTCTCATCTCCCTCCTGTCTGGAGGAAAGTGAGGATGGGATTGAAACTCCAGTCCAGACACTAATCTTTCCTGACAAACAGCTTTCTAGTTGGACCTCTAGATTTTCATGCTGGAAATGGGTTATATCTATACCCCAATTCCAACACATCTCCTCAGTGATTTTATGGTTACTTTCCATCAAGGAAAAGCTATTTCTCTGGCCTGGACAGAGACCTAACATTCTAAGTTACAGCATTTATGCAGCTGGGCCTGCTTATCACCTAGCTAAGAGATGCCGGCCTCGGAAAAGTGAACGCACCTAAAGCTTTGCTACAGAGATGGGAGGAATAATTACCCCCTTAATGCAATCATATATTTTCTGACGTGGTAAGTCCACTCTGGGTGTACTCACTATGAAGCCACCATGAGGCTCTGTTAGGTCTGTCTGGCCTCTGATTCCTGACTGAGAAAGTCTCAACTTTTACTTTTTCTTCCTTTGTCGTTATTTATTTATTTATTCATTTACTTATTTACTTATTTATTTATTTATTTTTGCCTGTAGCTCCAATTCCAGGGAATATAATGACTTCTGATATCCAAGGGCGCGCACGCACACACACAGTGTCATACATTTAAACATACACATACACATGCACTTGCTCATGCAAATAAAAATAAATCTCTTTTTTGAAGTTTGTGGTAGATTTTGGCGAAGTCTGATCTGGGCTTGGATCCCACTCTGAGTTCATTCGTTGACACCATGCTTGGTGTTGACACCATGCTTGGTGCACAGTTCTTCCTACACAGTCAGCATTTGTGAGTGAACGTTGGGTGTCACTGATGAGCACAGCTTCCCACACATCTTCAGAGCAACAATGAGCTATTAGTCTCAGACCAAATATTGTGCATGTCAAAACAAAGCCCATGAATGTAAAACAGTAGTGGAGATTTTTGAAAGCAGCTTTAAATTCATACAGCCTGAATGAATACTGATTTGGAGGCTGGGGATAATAATAATGGCAGGAGCAGAGACATGAAATCCATGTGAATTACACAGAGCTCATGAATGCTGATGAGGCAAGAACGAGATGCACTTGTGTTTTGTTTTGTTTTGTTTTGTTTTTTTCCCTCAAGCTGAGCATGTATGTCTTCCTATTCCTTTGAGAGATTGTTTCTTAAGGACTGAGCTAAATGGATAACTTGCATTCTGATGATATATTTTTATTCACAGAAAGCTTAAGTTATTCAGTCACTCTAATAAATTACTGTTTCACCCCTTCTGTGTGAAGTGGGAATTATACTGTGGCTGTCTCCAGTTAATTCTAGGGTTAAAGGTACTACATAAATGCTTAGTATTTACCGAGTGACTGAGCCTTGCAGCTTATATTCTGATTTCACTGGGGCTCAGCTAATGGCTTTTCCATCCTTGCTGGGGAACTAGTAGAAGTGGAGATCCTGGAGGACCACCCAAACTGGAACAAGCTAAAAGGTTCCAACCGCAGGAGTAAATGTGCTGGCTGTACCCGAATCCTTCAGAGGGCTCTGTGGCTCCTGCTGATTAATCGCTCCTGAGCCCTATGCTGAATGGTGAGGGTCTTAAATGCTCTCTTTCTCCGGTGATTGACAAAGCCTTTGTGGTTCTAAAACACCACGATTCTCTGTAAATCGTCCTGTTTCGCTTTTTCACAGCACAATCTTTTATTCCTCCTAATAGATAGCACCAGATGAATCATTTCCCCAGACATCGTTCCCATCGACTCAGAAACTACTGTGTTATCACAAATTCAGATCCCCAAACTTCAGGACAGAATCTTCTGGTCAGAGTTACAGAGAAGGAATGTGCGCAAGGCATTAAAGTACAGTGATTTTGAATGTTCAAAGAGAGTTCAACAGAACGCATATGCTACATCCTTTAAGAATTTCTCTAACATGAGAACACTTTAAGAAATCCTTAACAATGAAAAGCAGAACTAGTTGACATTACTCTTTCTAATAAAAATTCTATGCTGTTTTTAAAAAACTTGAGCTATATGAAAACTTCTCAACTCTGCTGAACTTTACCATGTTTGTGCTTACCACAGCTGAAAGAGTCTCTTTATTTTCAAAGTAAAAATTTGCAAAACTTTTCACTATGAAACATGGAACATTTCTCAGCACTTGTTTTGAAAAATGCAGGGCATGAGATGTTGTATACATTTTGAAGTAAGCTGCTTTCTTTAAATCATATTCTGTTTAACAGTAGAAAGAAGAGCGGGGGAAAGAGAGAGAAAAAGGAAAATAAGAAAAAGTGGGAAAAAACAGCAGCAGCCACTCGAAAATATTCATCTACTACAGAGAAACCCAAGTGCTCTGCTTTTAATAGTCAACATCTGTCTTTAAAAACATATCAATCACATGATCACTAACAGCTGTTGCATTAGACTTTTAATCAGCCATGATTTTCAAAAGAGAGAAAGAATGCTGTTGGATCGGTTGATGGAAAGTTGTTGCTTAGAATGCACCAGCTTGGTACTGGCAACCGATTCAAAATTTAAAGAGACAAAACTCTACCAAGCACTGAGTAAACACTATTCATGTGTAAAGTGCTGGGCTATGAAAGTTTAAATGATCCCACATGTTTGGAAGCCTGAGGAAAACAGCACAGGTTGTGACATGTATTCAAACTGATACATTTAACGTGATATGGAGTGTATTAAAAAATATACTTAAAACCTCCGTACTCATGAAAGGCAGGAAAATACAAAGACATCAGGTAATTTAGTCACAATAAATACTGAACAGAAGGAAGCCACCAAGTTTTGAGGGCCCATCATGAGTATCCCACAACTCCCACTGAAGCAATTCAAAATTAATGATCGGAATGGGCTGAGGGCATCAGTGGTGGTGCCATCTCACAGACAGGAGGGAAGAGGCCAATCATTGTTAAAATTAGCTACAAGCATTCTTTGAGAACACTTGTCAAGTTTGGGTCATTTACCTTTCCACACTGAAATATAAGGGTGACACATTAATAATTCTTGCATTGAAGTAGGATATGCTGGTCTAAACTCAAGGGGAATATATTTTCCTCCAGCACAAGGTATTTCTGAACTAATCAGCCATTTGTAGTAAGAACTTGACACAAAGAATTCACTGGTGTCCATCAAGAGTAAAAGAAAATGCAATTTGCATGTGACCCTTTCAGATAAAATAGATTTTATTAAAATCCCAGAGAAGATAGCGGAGTGCTTCTGCCAATGTCACATTAAATAAGACTATGGCAGTGATGATGTTTCATGTATGATGACAAATTTGGCTTCCCTTTGAAGATATAGACTTCTAGAAAAATCTGTCCTATATGACAAAACAAGTGATTTATCAAATACAAATAAAAGGTATAGAAGAATTATGACAAGGCATTAAATGGATATTTTCTTTATTATCATAAGAAATTGTTTTCTGTAATGACTGTAGATTGTATCTTATAAGATTTATGAGCATAATTAAGATTGTGTACTATCATATCCTGGTCTAGAGTACCACAAACGTTTGTGAAAGACATATGTGTCAGCATTTATATTTAAATATACAGTTTTAAAAATGATGACACAACAAAACATATAAAGGCATAGACTTTGCTTTCCAAGACATCAGTCAGAGAACAGCCATTGAGCAGTACCTACAGGAGTACAAATGGAAATTAGAAGGAAAAGACATTGCTGTGTATTCCTTAATGATGGGGATGCCTTATGAGGAATGCATTGTCTGGAGATTCTATCAGTGTGTGAGAACAATGAAGTGTACTTACACAAAGCCAAATGGGGTAAGCCAGCCACTTCATGTGATGCAACCAAGAGACACAGAGAACATGAGATATGATACAGAATACTTTTCAGCAAACTGTTGTTTTATGTACCAATCGTTCTCTCTCATCTTTCTATCATCTATCTATCTATCTATCTATCTATCTATCTATCTACCTCTCTCTATATATACACACACACATATATATAATAGAACACACTAAATTAATAAGAATAAAATGCAGTAAATACAAAACAATCTTATCACTTTACAAAATAATATGTGCAATTTTGTTCATCTGTCAGCAACATAGGTTTGTCTGCACTAGCAGTACCACTATTAGTTTTTGCTGTATCACAACTGCTATGACATCACAAGCATCAATCGTCATATTCAGGGCCACTTCCATATACACTGCTCATCATTGTTCAAAACACTGTTATGTGGCACATGACTATATTTACTTCTGTCTTGGAGCAGTAGAAAATGAGTGTGATGAGTCTCTGAAAAATGCTTACTGAAGAGAAGATGTTTGTGCTAGGCTCAGCAGTGTGTGAAGAGCATTCTAAAAAAAGGAAAGTGCATAAGCAGGAGGAATTTAGATAATCATGAACAGGCCCTGGGACTCTCCTATAGCATTCAAGTCCCTAAAATCATGAGAGTTGTCACTTAACCCTAAACTACAACTGAGTTACAAAGACTTCATTGGCTTATGATTATATTCGTAACTGCCTCTCTCTCTCTCTCTCTCTCTCTCTCTCTCTCTCTCTCTCTCTCTCTCTCTCTCTCTCTGTGTGTGTGTGTGTGTGTGTGTGTGTGTGTGTGTGTGTGTGTGTCTCCTTTTCTTTTTTTGTAAGCATCAAAATGCCATGGGAACACAGAATTTTCAACCTGGTAGAAGTTCTAGAGTTTACCTGGCAGTTCCTCAGAGGCTACAGTGTTGGTTAGAGAAGGAAAGCAAATTCTGGAACTCCAGGCTCCTTCCTGATTTCAGACAGTTACCAGCTTCATTCATGCACAAGACACCACCATAGAGTTGTTCTGTTCAAGAAAAAAAAATAAATGAGCAAACAAAGGAAGAAGTTTAGACATCATAAGACATACCATTTCAAAATTTAAAAAGCCACAGATAAAATATGTTTGAGTTGGTTAGGTGAGAGTTGCTTTCAATCCATTCAG
Organism: Peromyscus eremicus; assembly: GCF_949786415.1. Classification (NCBI taxonomy): domain Eukaryota; kingdom Metazoa; phylum Chordata; class Mammalia; order Rodentia; family Cricetidae; genus Peromyscus; species Peromyscus eremicus. Next base: position 54,779,330 of record NC_081431.1, on the reverse strand, counting down.
ACAGCTAGCTGAAGGAAGCATTTGATGAAATACCACTTACTGAGTCAACAATTGATGCACCAGGCAATGAAAACCAAAAATATGTCAACTGAAAACAGAAACAAGAGAATGGATTTTGGAACTAAATATGAAGAAGACTACTTAATGCATGGTAGCAAATTAAAGAGTAAAATGGATTTGAAATAATGGCAAACAATAAGGGTGACTCAAAGAGTGATCAGCATCACCAAGAATACGAAGTTCTACCCCAGCCTTCACAAAGCAGCCAGTGGGCAATCAGGTGAGGGATAAGGGGGCTAGTGAGAAAACCACACTATTTCAATGGGTATCAGAGTTGTCAATGTAGTGCCATAAAGGGTGTCACAGAGATGATGGTGGTTGAAAAGAAGGAACACATCACATTGATTGGTTACTTTTCTGTGATTGTGATAAAATACCCTAACACAAAGCAACTGATGATAGAAAGAATATAGTTGGCTGACAGTGCCAGAGGGGTGGTGTCCACCATGGTGGGGGAGGCATGGCAATGGGAAAGTAAAGCATGGCAACAAGAGCAGCAAGCTGATCACATTTTAATCTACACACAGGAAACAGAAAGGGAGAACAGGAAACAGGATGAGGTTATAAGCTCTCAAAGCACACCCCCAGGGACACAGTTCCTCCACCATTGTTTTGCCTACTAGAGGCTCCTAACTTTTTGAAACAATGCCACCAACTGGGGAGTAAGAGTTTAAAGGAATGAGCCTATGGGAGACATTCCTCATTAAAACCACCAAAGACATGTTTAGAGATCAAGAAACCATTCAGCTTTAAATACACATTACTTGGCATAATGATAAAGTACCCAAATAGATTCTGAGAAATGTGAGTCTATATATCAAAACCCAAGTTGGAGTTGTTTTGTGGTTAAAGTAGTGCATGTTTTCTTTAAGGCATAAACTTTCGAGGTTCAGTGTTGACTTGTAGGCATTTATTTTTTTACTCACATGAAGTTTAAGACAAGTGTTCTCAATCAGTAGTTGTCAACAAGCTCCCCGTTGTGAACAGTAGTTCAACAGCCTCAGGCTTAACATGAGGAAGACGAGGATGGAAACATACATAAACAGCCTGTAAGCTATGCATGTCACCTGCACGAGGCTCAGGTGGGAAAACCCAAGTATATAGTCAAATGCATAACATTTAGCACCTAACAGTGGTGGAGGTGGGAAGATGGTAAAGTATGTTCTAGCTTGGGAATTGTGGAAGGGGAGGAAGGAGAGTTAATGGGAACTAAGCCTATCTTGTCCACTGATGAAGAAAATAATATGAGAATCACAAGAACAGGAAATCCTTCCTTGAAATCACGTAAGAAGGCCAGATTGTCCATGCAACGTCTACACATTCTCCAACAGGCAGCATAAATAATGGCGAGAGGTTTTGGTAAGTTGATAAAGTGATGAGACATGTATCAAAAGTATGAAAATTTTGTCCACAACACCTTCAGAAGCAAATGCAAAAAAAAAGTTTGGTAAACAGAAGTAAGGCCGGTAATATTCAGTTTTTGCTGTTTGGGCAGACTGCTTCGCTAGAGATCTGTTATTATAGTCTGTTGATTCTAAAGCGAGCACCTTTGCTCTTTAAGATAACCTGATGCTAAAATGTGATTATTATAAAATACATGCTCTTTTCTGGGATAGGTGTTACATTTGAGCAGCCATTTCTTCTTAGTATTATTGAGGTTTTGAGTCTTCCACGATGTACTCAAAGTTTTTCATGCATTATCTTGATTTTCTTTTCCTTTGCTTTTTTTTTTTAAATCACATACCTGTCACTTAGGATGGTGGATTATAGGATAGGTAAATAGAAGCAGGGTTGGAAGAGGTTTTCATCTGAAGGCGTAGGTACAAATCAAACTTATCCATCCAAGGAGACTGAGGTGTCTAGTGCTGATCAAACCTGATAGTTGAAGACCATGATCCATCCAGCCTTCGGGGTGTGCTTTTCTTCCAGAAATCACCAAGGTTAGTGAACAGAATCAAAGACTGTGAATTCATTCCTTTTCGTGGTATGGTAAGCACTACCTTCTTTCAATTTCACCTGCCTTGGTAGATTTACCCACTCTGATCATTGCTGGCTCACTCGTTTCCTGTTGGCATTCTCTCAACTCCCTCTTGCACCCTCAGCAGTCCTTGAGAGGACTTCAAGACTCAGAAAGCTGTCTGTGCATATTGGAAAAGCAGCTGAGGAAGAAAAGAAAAAGCAAAAAGATACAGGCTTGACGTGGGAAACAGTGGGGAGTGTTTTCTGCAAAACTTTCTCCAGCAAGCTAGATGTGCAAAGGAGCTCAAGCTATTTGTAAATAGTCACCATGTAAAGCCCTCTTCTGTATTTAGAACAAGACTACATATTCTAGGCGTGTGTCCCGAGGTACAAAAGAGATAAGAAATAAATGGTATGTGTATTCAGTGACGTCCATTTTACTGATATTAACTCCTGTGACAGCCTTAGATGAAAACCCCCAGAGCTGGGTTTGAGCGGAGAACTGGTACCGACTTTTTGCTGGGACCCACCAGCAGCTGACTGTAGATGGCGGGTTGCTATGGTTATACCAGGGGGCTGCTGAGCAGGGCGAGAATCGTGACAGCTGTTGCAGTGTCGGGCGCTCTTAACCCCTGTAAACTTTTGTGAAAATGGTTTCCTTTGTGACGAGCCCGAGATGTTACACTGCTTCCTAGCATGTGGCCAGTGTATATCATGAGGTCAATAAAGTTTCTGAAGATCTTGCAGCCAGACCAGTGTTTGCCTTCAATACATCACCCTGGCAACCAGAGGGAAGCCACAGTTACTGAGAGGGCTAAGGGCATCCCGTGTGACCTTTTGTCTCTTTCTGAGAAAATTCTAAATGTACTCCAAATGTTGCTTCTGTCTTGACTTCTGTGGCTCTCCTTCCCCTGCAGGACCCCAGAAGAAGCACTCTCCACTACACGCCCTCACTAAGTTTCAGGCCAAATTGCAAACAAGAAGCAACTTCTTCAAGCTTGACAGGGCTGCAAATACAGTCTCCTTACACCTATGCCTCTCAATGTCCACATCAAGTCTTCCTGAAAAGCTAGGATATGACAAAGCCCATTTCAAAGGAAGTGCAGCCTGTCCAGGAATTCGAGTAGTCAAAAGATGAACAACAGAGACAGAAAAATGCAAGTAGACCATTGCAGTGTCAATAAAAACCAGTGGCAAGCCTTCAGCAGATTTCCTGGAACAAAGTAATTCAGCCATGCACAAAAATAAATACACTGGACATAAGTGAATATTAAACATGTTAAAATGAGCATTCCTTTCTGAAAATACCTATAAAGGGCCCTAAAATAAGAAACTGGTTATAGTTCAGGTTAATAGCAGTTCCAAAAACAATGGAATCTTTTATGTCAAAATAAGTAAATAAAGTAAAATAAAGTAAAAATCTTAACCTCAAGCCAACAAAAGCACACTGTCTTTTCTTTAGGCACAGGAGTGAGTTTGGGGTTTATTTCTTTTTGTTGTGTTATGATGACTTTATTATTTTACCAGCATCTCATAGGGAAAAGGGCATTAATGAATAATGTGTATTGAGTGTAGTGACATGCCAAAGTCCATGCATGTAACAAGCACATAATACCTATT